>NC_068947.1:25000867-25351146 GCF_026419915.1 Harpia harpyja | reverse complement strand
CGAGGAGGGCTCGGCTGCCGGATACCTTTTCTTCGACGAGGGCTCGGCTGCCGAATGAAATATTTTCGACGAGGGCTCGGCTGCCGAAGGAAATATTTTCAACGAAGTCTCTGCTGCCGGGTACCCTTTCTTCGACGAGGGCTTGGCTGCCGGGTTACCTTTTCTTCAACGAGTGCTCGGCTGCCGGGTACCTTTTCTTCGACGAGGGTTTGGCTGCCGAAGAAAATATTTTCAACGTGGTCTTGGCTGCCGGGGTACCTATTCTTCGACGAGGGCTCGGCTTCGAAGAAAAAAATTTTCGACGAGGGCTCGGCTTCCGGGTACCTTTCTTCGACGAGGGCTCGGCTGCCGGGTACATTTTCTTCGACGAGGGCTCGGCTGCCGGGTACCTTTTCTTCGACGAGGGCTCGGCTGCCGGGTAACTTTTCTTCGACGAGGGCTCGGCTGCCGGGTACCTATTCTTCGACGAGGGCTCGGCTGTGAAGAAACAGTTTTTTATGAGGGCTCGGCTGCCGGGTACCTATTCTTCGACGAGGGCTCGGCTGCCGGGTACCTTTTCTTCAACGAGGGCTCGGCTGCCGGGGTACCTTTTCTTCGACGAGGGATCGGCTGCCGGGTACCTTTTCTTCTACGAGGGCTCTGCTGCGAAGAAACAATTTTGACGAGGGCTCGGCTGCCGGGTACCTTTTCTTCGACGATGGCACGGCTGCCGAAGGAAATATTTTCGACGAGGGCTCGGCTGCCGGGTACCTTTTCTTCGACGAGGGCTCTGCTGCGAAGAAACAATTTTTGACGAGGGCTCGGCTGCCGGGTACCTTTTCTTCGACGAGGGCACGGCTGCCGAAGGAAATATTTTCGACGAGGGCTCGGCTGCCGAAGGAAATATTTTCAACGAGGTCTCAGCTGCCGGGTACCTTTTCATCGACGAGGGCTCGGCTGCCGGGTACCTTTTCTTCGACGAGGGCTCGGCTGCCGGGGTACCTTTTCTTCGACGAGGGCTCGGCTGCCGGGTACCTTTTCTTCGACGAGGGCTCGCCTGCCGGGTACCTTTTCTTCGACGAGGGCTCGGCTGCCGGGGACCTTTTCTTCGACGAGGGCTCGGCTGCCGGGGACCTTTTCTTCGACGAGGGCTTGGCTGCGAACAAAAAATTTTCGACGAGGGCTCGGCTGCTGGGTACCTTTTCTTCGACGAGGGCTCGGCTGCCGGGTACCTTTTCTTCGATGAGGGCTCGGCTGCTGGGTACCATTTCTTTGACGAGGTCTCGGCTGCCGGGTTCCTATTCTTCGACGAGGGCTCGGCTGCCGGGTACCTATTCTTCGACGAGGGCTCGGCTGCGAAGAAACAATTTTTTAGGAGGGCTCGGCTGCCGGGTACCTTTTCTCCGATGAGGGCTCGGCTGCCGGTTACCTTTTCTTCGACGAGGGCTCGGCTGCCGGGGACCTTTTCTTTTACGAGGGCTCTGCTTCGAAGAAACAATTTTTGACGAGGGCTCGGCTGCCGGGTACCTATTCTTCGACGAGGGCTCGGCTGCCGGGTACCTTTTCTTTTACGAGGGCTCTGCTTCGAAGAAACAATTTTTGACGAGGGCTCGGCTGCCGGGTACCTATTCTTCGACGAGGGCTCGGCTGCCGGGTACCTTTTCTTCGACGAGGGCACGGCTGCGAAGAAAAAATTTTCGACGAGGGCTCGGCTGCCGGGTACCTTTTCTTCGACGAGGGCACGGCTGCGAAGAAAAAATTTTCGACGAGGGCTCGGCTGCCGGGGTACCTTTTCTTCGACGAGGGCTCGGCTGCCGGGTACCTTTTCTTCGACGAGGGCTCTGCTTCGAAGAAACAATTTTTGACGAGGGCTCGGCTGCCGGGTACCTTTTCTTCGACGAGGGCTCGGCTGCCGGGTACCTTTTCTTCGACGAGGGCTCGGCTGCCGGGTACCTTTTCTTCGACGAGGGCTCGGCTGCCGGGGACCTTTTCTTCGACGAGGGCTCGGCTGCCGGGGACCTTTTCTTCGACGAGGGCTCGGCTGCCGGGGACCTTTTCTTCGACGAGGGCTTGGCTGCGAAGAAAAAATTTTCGACGAGGGCTCGGCTGCTGGGTACCTTTTCTTCGACGAGGGCTCGGCTGCCGGGTACCTTTTCTTCGATGAGGGCTCGGCTGCTGGGTACCATTTCTTTGACGAGGTCTCGGCTGCCGGGTTCCTATTCTTCGACGAGGGCTCGGCTGCCGGGTACCTATTCTTCGACGAGGGCTCGGCTGCGAAGAAACAATTTTTTAGGAGGGCTCGGCTGCCGGGTACCTTTTCTCCGATGAGGGCTCGGCTGCCGGTTACCTTTTCTTCGACGAGGGCTCGGGTGCCGGGTACCTTTTCTTCGACGAGGGCTCGGCTGCCGGGTACCTTTTCTTCGACGAGGGCTCGCCTGCCGGGTACCTTTTCTTCGACGAGGGCTCGCCTGCCGAAGAAAATATTTTCAACGTGGTCTTGGCTGCCGGGTACCTATTCTTCGACGAGGGCTCGGCTGCGAAGAAAAAATTTTCGACGAGGGCTCGGCTGCCGGGTACCTTTCTTCGACGAGGGCTCGGCTGCCGGGTACCTTTTCTTCGACGAGGGCTCGGCTGCCGGGGTACCTATTCTTCGACGACGGCTCGGCTGCCGGGTACCTATTCTTCGACGAGGGCTCGGCTGCCGGGTACCTTTTCTTCGACGAGGGCTCGGCTGCCGGGTACCTTTTCTTCGACGAGGGCTCGGCTGCCGGGTACCTTTTCTTCGACGAGGGCTCGGCTGCCGAGTTCCTATTCTTGAACGAGGGCTCGGCTGCCGGGTACCTATTTTTCGACGAGGGCTCGGCTGCCGGGTACCTTTTCTTCGACGAGGGCTCGGCTGCCGGGTACCTTTTCTTCGACGAGGGCTCGGCTGCCGAGTTCCTATTCTTGAACGAGGGCTCGGCTGCCGGGTACCTTTTCTTCGACGAGGGCTTGGCTGCCGGGTACCTTTTCTTCGACGAGGTCTCGGCTGCCGGGTACCTTTTCTTCGACGAGGGCTTGGCTTCCGAGTTCCTATTCTTGAACGAGGGCTCGGCTGCCGGGTACCTATTTTTCGACGAGGGCTCGGCTGCCGGGTACCTTTTCTTCGACGAGGGCTCGGCTGCCGGGTACCTTTTCTTCGACGAGGGCTCGGCTGCCGAGTTCCTATTCTTGAACGAGGGCTCGGCTGCCGGGTACCTATTTTTCGACGAGGGCTCGGCTGCCGGGTACCTTTTCTTCGACGAGGGCTCGGCTGCCGGGTACCTTTTCTTCGACGAGGGCTCGGCTGCCGGGGACCTTTTCTTCAACGAGGGCTCGGCTGCCGGGGACCTTTTCTTCAACGAGGGCTTGGCTGCCGGGGACCTTTTCTTCGACGAGGGCTCGGCTGCCGGGTACCTTGTCTTCGACGAGGGCTCGGCTGCCGGGTACCTTTTCTTCGACGTGGGCTCGGCTGCCGAATAAAAAATTTGCGACGAGGGCTCGGCTGCCAGGTACCTTTTCTTCGACGAGGGCTCGGCTGCCGGGTACCTTTTCTTCGACGAGGGCTCGGCTGCCGGGTACCTTTTCTACGACGAGGGCTCGGCTGCCGGGTACCTTTTCTTCGACGAGGGCTCGGCTGCCGGGTACCTTTTCTTCGACGAGGGCTCGGCTGCCGGGTACCTTTTCTTCGACGAGGGCTCGGCTGCCGGGTACCTTTTCTTCGACGAGGGCTCGGCTGCCGGGTACCTTTTCTTCGACGAGGGCTCGGCTGCCGGGTACCTTTTCTTCGACGAGGGCTCGTCTGCCGCGTACCTTTTCTTCGACGAGGGCTCGGCTGCCGAAGAAACAATATTTGACGAGGGCTCTGCTGCCGGGTACCTATTCTTCGACGAGGGCTCGGCTGCCGGGTACCTTTTCTTCGATGAGGGGTCGGCTGCCGGATACCTTTTCTTTGACGAGGGCTCGGCTACCGGGTACCTTTTCTTCAACGAGGGCTTGGCTGCCGAAGAAACAATTTTCGACGAGGGCTCGGCTGCAGGGTACCTTTTCTTCGACGAGGGCTCGGCTGCCGAAGAAAAAATTTTCGACGAGGGCTCGGCTGCCGGGTACATTTTCTTCAAAGAGGGCTCGGCTGCCCGGGACCTTTTCTTCGACGAGGGCTTGGCTGCGAAGAAAAAATTTTCGACGAGGGCTCGGCTGCCGAAGAAACAATATTTGACGAGTGCTCTGCTGCCGGGTACCTATTCTTCGACGAGGGCTCGGCTGCCGGGTACCTTTTCTTCGACGAGGGCTCGGCTGCCGGGTACCTTTTCTTCGACGAGGGCTCGGCTGCCGGGTACCTTTTCTTCAACGAGGGCTTGGCTGCCGAAGAAACAATTTTCGACGAGGGCTTGGCTGCCGGGTATCTTTTCTTCGACGAGGGCTCGGCTGCCGAAGAAAAAATTTTCGACGAGGGCTCGGCTGCCGGGTACATTTTCTTCAACGAGGGCTCGGCTTCCGGGGACCTTTTCTTCGACGAGGGCTCGGCTGCGAAGAAAAAATTTTCGACGAGGGCTCGGCTGCCGGGTACCTTTTCTCCGACGAGGGCTCGGCTGCCGGGTACATTTTCTTCAACGAGGGCTCGGCTGCCGGGGACCTTTTCTTCGACGAGGGCTTGGCTGCGAAGAAAAAATTTTCGACGAGGGCTCGGCTGCCGGGTACCTTTTCTTCGACGAGGGCTCGGCTGCCGGGTACCTTTTCTTCGACGAGGGCTCGGCTGCGAAGAAAAATTTTCGACGAGGGCTCGTCTGCCGCGTACCTTTTCTTCGACGAGGGCTCGTCTGCCGGGTACCTTTTCTTCGACGAGGGCTCGGCTGCCGGGTACCTTTTCTTCGACGAGGGCTCTGCTGCCGGGTACCTTTTCTTCGACGAAAGCTTGTCTGCCGGGTACCTTTTCTTCGACGAGGGCTCGGCTGCCGGATACCTTTTCTTTGATGAGGGCTCGGCTGCCGGGTACCTTGTCTTCGACGAGGGCTCGGCTGCCGGGGTACCTTTTCTTCCACGAGGGCTCGGCTGCCGGATACCTTTTCTTCGAGGAGGGCTCGGCTGCCGGATACCTTTTCTTCGACGAGGGCTCGGCTGCCGAATGAAATATTTTCGACGTGGGCTCGGCTGCCGAAGGAAATATTTTCAACGAAGTCTCTGCTGCCGGGTACCCTTTCTTCGACGAGGGCTTGGCTGCCGGGTACCTTTTCTTCAACGAGTGCTCGGCTGCCGGGTACCTTTTCTTCGACGAGGGTTTGGCTGCCGAAGAAAATATTTTCAACGTGGTCTTGGCTGCCGGGTACCTATTCTTCGACGAGGGCTCGGCTTCGAAGAAAAAATTTTCGACGAGGGCTCGGCTTCCGGGTACCTTTCTTCGACGAGGGCTCGGCTGCCGGGTACATTTTCTTCGACGAGGGCTCGGCTGCCGGGTACCTTTTCTTCGACGAGGGCTCGGCTGCCGGGTAACTTTTCTTCGACGAGGGCTCGGCTGCCGGGTACCTATTCTTTGACGAGGGCTCGGCTGTGAAGAAACAGTTTTTTATGAGGGCTCGGCTGCCGGGTACCTATTCTTCGACGAGGGCTCGGCTGCCGGGTACCTTTTCTTCAACGAGGGCTCGGCTGCCGGGTACCTTTTCTTCGACGAGGGATCGGCTGCCGGGTACCTTTTCTTCTACGAGGGCTCTGCTGCGAAGAAACAATTTTTGACGAGGGCTCGGCTGCCGGGTACCTTTTCTTCGACGATGGCACGGCTGCCGAAGGAAATATTTTCGACGAGGGCTCGGCTGCCGGGTACCTTTTCTTCGACGAGGGCTCTGCTGCGAAGAAACAATTTTTGACGAGGGCTCGGCTGCCGGGTACCTTTTCTTCGACGAGGGCACGGCTGCCGAAGGAAATATTTTCGACGAGGGCTCGGCTGCCGAAGGAAATATTTTCAACGAGGTCTCAGCTGCCGGGTACCTTTTCATCGACGAGGGCTCGGCTGCCGGGTACCTTTTCTTCGACGAGGGCTCGGCTGCCGGGTACCTTTTCTTCGACGAGGGCTCGGCTGCCGGGTACCTTTTCTTCAACGAGGGCTTGGCTGCCGAAGAAACAATTTTCGACGAGGGCTTGGCTGCCGGGTATCTTTTCTTCGACGAGGGCTCGGCTGCCGAAGAAAAAATTTTCGACGAGGGCTCGGCTGCCGGGTACATTTTCTTCAACGAGGGCTCGGCTTCCGGGGACCTTTTCTTCGACGAGGGCTCGGCTGCGAAGAAAAAATTTTCGACGAGGGCTCGGCTGCCGGGTACCTTTTCTCCGACGAGGGCTCGGCTGCCGGGTACATTTTCTTCAACGAGGGCTCGGCTGCCGGGGACCTTTTCTTCGACGAGGGCTTGGCTGCGAAGAAAAAATTTTCGACGAGGGCTCGGCTGCCGGGTACCTTTTCTTCGACGAGGGCTCGGCTGCCGGGTACCTTTTCTTCGACGAGGGCTCGGCTGCGAAGAAAAATTTTCGACGAGGGCTCGTCTGCCGCGTACCTTTTCTTCGACGAGGGCTCGTCTGCCGGGTACCTTTTCTTCGACGAGGGCTCGGCTGCCGGGTACCTATTCTTCGATGAGGGCTCGGCTGCCGGGTACCTTTTCTTCGACGAGGGCTCTGCTGCCGTGTACCTTTTCTTCGACGAAAGCTTGTCTGCCGGGTACCTTTTCTTCGACGAGGGCTCGGCTGCCGGATACCTTTTCTTTGATGAGGGCTCGGCTGCCGGGTACCTTGTCTTCGACGAGGGCTCGGCTGCCGGGTACCTTTTCTTCCACGAGGGCTCGGCTGCCGGATACCTTTTCTTCGAGGAGGGCTCGGCTGCCGGATACCTTTTCTTCGACGAGGGCTCGGCTGCCGAATGAAATATTTTCGACGAGGGCTCGGCTGCCGAAGGAAATATTTTCAACGAAGTCTCTGCTGCCGGGTACCCTTTCTTCGACGAGGGCTTGGCTGCCGGGTACCTTTTCTTCAACGAGTGCTCGGCTGCCGGGTACCTTTTCTTCGACGAGGGTTTGGCTGCCGAAGAAAATATTTTCAACGTGGTCTTGGCTGCCGGGTACCTATTCTTCGACGAGGGCTCGGCTTCGAAGAAAAAATTTTCGACGAGGGCTCGGCTTCCGGGTACCTTTCTTCGACGAGGGCTCGGCTGCCGGGTACATTTTCTTCGACGAGGGCTCGGCTGCCGGGTACCTTTTTCTTCGACGAGGGCTCGGCTGCCGGGTAACTTTTCTTCGACGAGGGCTCGGCTGCCGGGTACCTATTCTTCGACGAGGGCTCGGCTGTGAAGAAACAGTTTTTTATGAGGGGCTCGGCTGCCGGGTACCTATTCTTCGACGAGGGCTCGGCTGCCGGGTACCTTTTCTTCAACGAGGGCTCGGCTGCCGGGTACCTTTTCTTCGACGAGGGCTCGGCTGCCGGGTACCTTTTCTTCGACGAGGGCTCTGCTGCGAAGAAACAATTTTTGACGAGGGCTCGGCTGCCGGGTACCTTTTCTTCGACGAGGGCACGGCTGCCGAAGGAAATATTTTCGACGAGGGCTCGGCTGCCGAAGGAAATATTTTCAACGAGGTCTCAGCTGCCGGGGTACCTTTTCATCGACGAGGGCTCGGCTGCCGGGTACCTTTTCTTCGACGAGGGCTCGGCTGCCGGGTACCTTTTCTTCGACGAGGGCTCGGCTGCCGGGTACCTTTTCTTCGACGAAGTCTCGGCTGCCGGGTACCTTTTCTTCGACGAGGGCTCGGCTGCCGTGTACCTTTTCTTCGACGAGGGCTCGGCTGCCGGGTAACTTTACTTCTACGATGGCTCGGCTGCCGGGTACCTTTTCTTCGACGAGGGCTCGGCTGCCGAAGAAAAAATTTTCGGCGAGGGCTCGGCTGCCGGGGTACCTTTTCTTCGACGAGGGCTCGGCTGCCGGGTACCTTTTCTTCGACGAGGGCTCGGCTGCCGGGTACCTTTTCTTCGACGAGGGCTCGGCTGCCGAATAAAAAATTTGCGACGAGGGCTCGGCTGCTGGGTACCTTTCTTCGACGAGGGCTCGGCTGCCGGGTACCTTTTCTTCGACGAGGGCTCGGCTGCCGGGTAACTTTTCTTCGACGAGGGCTCGGCTGCCGAGTACCTATTCTTCGACGAGGGCTCGGCTGTGAAGAAACAATTTTTTATGAGGGCTCGGCTGCCGGGTACCTATTCTTCGACAAGGGCTCGGCTGCCGGGTACCTTTTCTTCAACGAGGGCTCGGCTGCCGGGTACCTTTTCTTCGACGAGGGATCGGCTGCCGGGTACCTTTTCTTCTACGAGGGCTCTGCTGCGAAGAAACAATTTTTGACGAGGGCTCGGCTGCCGGGTACCTTTTCTTCGACGAGGGCACGGCTGCCGAATGAAATATTTTCGACGAGGGCTCGGCTGCCGAAGGAAATATTTTCAACGAGGTCTCAGCTGCCGGGTACCTTTTCATCGACGAGGGCTCGGCTGCCGGGTACCTTTTCTTCGACGAGGGCTCGGCTGCCGGGTACCTTTTCTTCGACGAGGGCTCGGCTGCCGGGTACCTTTTCTTCGACGAAGTCTCGGCTGCCGGGTACCTTTTCTTCGACGAGGGCTCGGCTGCCGGGTACCTTTTCTTCGACGAGGGCTCGGCTGCCGGGTACCTTTTCTTCGACGAGGGCTCGGCTGCCGGGTACCTTTACTTCTACGATGGCTCGGCTGCCGGGTACCTTTTCTTCGACGAGGGCTCGCCTGCCGGGTACCTTTTCTTCGACGAGGGCTCGGCTGCCGGGTACCTTTTCTTCGACGAGGGCTCGGCTGCCGGGTACCTTTTCTTCGACGAGGGCTCGGCTGCCGGGTACCTTTTCTTCGACGAGGGCTCGGCTGCCGGGTACCTTTTCTTCGACGAGGGCTCGGCTGCCGGGTACCTTTTCTTCGACGAGGGCTCGGCTGCCGAAGAAACAATATTTGACGAGGGCTCTGCTGCCGGGTACCTATTCTTCGACGAGGGCTCGGCTGCCGGGTACCTTTTCTTCGACGAGGGCTCGGCTGCCGGATACCTTTTCTTTGACGAGGGCTCGGCTGCCGGGTACCTTTTCTTCGACGAGGGCTCAGCTGCCGGGTACCTTTTCTTCGACGAAAGCTTGTCTGCCGGGTACCTTTTCTTCGACGAGGGCTCGGCTGCCGGATACCTTTTCTTTGATGAGGGCTCGGCTGCCGGGTACCTTGTCTTCGACGAGGGCTCGGCTGCCGGGTACCTTTTCTTCCACGAGGGCTCGGCTGCCGGATACCTTTTCTTCGAGGAGGGCTCGGCTGCCGAAGAAAATATTTTCAACGTGGTCTTGGCTGCCGGGTACCTATTCTTCGACGAGGGCTCGGCTTCGAAGAAAAAATTTTCGACGAGGGCTCGGCTTCCGGGTACCTTTCTTTGACGAGGGCTCGGCTGCCGGGTACATTTTCTTCGACGAGGGTTTGGCTGCCGGGTACCTTTTCTTCGACGAGGGCTCGGCTGCCTGGTAACTTTTCTTCGACGAGGGCTCGGCTGCCGGGGTACCTATTCTTCGACGAGGGCTCGGCTGTGAAGAAACAGTTTTTTATGAGGGCTCGGCTGCCGGGTACCTATTCTTCGACGAGGGCTCGGCTGCCGGGTACCTTTTCTTCGACGAGGGCTCGGCTGCCGGGTACCTTTTCTTCGACGAGGGCTCGGCTGCCGGGTACCTTTTCTTCGACGAGGGCTCGGCTGCCGAATAAAAAATTTGCGACGAGGGCTCGGCTGCTGGGTACCTTTCTTCGACGAGGGCTCGGCTGCCGGGTACCTTTTCTTCGACGAGGGCTCGGCTGCCGGGTAACTTTTCTTCGACGAGGGCTCGGCTGCCGAGTACCTATTCTTCGACGAGGGCTCGGCTGTGAAGAAACAATTTTTTATGAGGGCTCGGCTGCCGGGTACCTATTCTTCGACAAGGGCTCGGCTGCCGGGTACCTTTTCTTCAACGAGGGCTCGGCTGCCGGGTACCTTTTCTTCGACGAGGGATCGGCTGCCGGGTACCTTTTCTTCTACGAGGGCTCTGCTGCGAAGAAACAATTTTTGACGAGGGCTCGGCTGCCGGGTACCTTTTCTTCGACGAGGGCACGGCTGCCGAATGAAATATTTTCGACGAGGGCTCGGCTGCCGAAGGAAATATTTTCAACGAGGTCTCAGCTGCCGGGTACCTTTTCATCGACGAGGGCTCGGCTGCCGGGTACCTTTTCTTCGACGAGGGCTCGGCTGCCGGGTACCTTTTCTTCGACGAGGGCTCGGCTGCCGGGTACCTTTTCTTCGACGAAGTCTCGGCTGCCGGGTACCTTTTCTTCGACGAGGGCTCGGCTGCCGGGTACCTTTTCTTCGACGAGGGCTCGGCTGCCGGGTACCTTTTCTTCGACGAGGGCTCGGCTGCCGGGTATCTTTACTTCTACGATGGCTCGGCTGCCGGGTACCTTTTCTTCGACGAGGGCTCGCCTGCCGGGTACCTTTTCTTCGACGAGGGCTCGGCTGCCGGGTACCTTTTCTTCGACGAGGGCTCGGCTGCCGGGTACCTTTTCTTCGACGAGGGCTCGGCTGCCGGGTACCTTTTCTTCGACGAGGGCTCGGCTGCCGGGTACCTTTTCTTCGACGAGGGCTCGGCTGCCGGGTACCTTTTCTTCGACGAGGGCTCGGCTGCCGAAGAAACAATATTTGACGAGGGCTCTGCTGCCGGGTACCTATTCTTCGACGAGGGCTCGGCTGCCGGGTACCTTTTCTTCGACGAGGGCTCGGCTGCCGGATACCTTTTCTTTGACGAGGGCTCGGCTGCCGGGTACCTTTTCTTCGACGAGGGCTCAGCTGCCGGGTACCTTTTCTTCGACGAAAGCTTGTCTGCCGGGTACCTTTTCTTCGACGAGGGCTCGGCTGCCGGATACCTTTTCTTTGATGAGGGCTCGGCTGCCGGGTACCTTGTCTTCGACGAGGGCTCGGCTGCCGGGTACCTTTTCTTCCACGAGGGCTCGGCTGCCGGATACCTTTTCTTCGAGGAGGGCTCGGCTGCCGGATACCTTTTCTTCGACGAGGGCTCGGCTGCCGAATGAAATATTTTCGACGAGGGCTCGGCTGCCGAAGGAAATATTTTCAACGAAGTCTCTGCTGCCGGGTACCCTTTCTTCGACGAGGGCTTGGCTGCCGGGTACCTTTTCTTCAACGAGTGCTCGGCTGCCGGGTACCTTTTCTTCGACGAGGGTTTGGCTGCCGAAGAAAATATTTTCAACGTGGTCTTGGCTGCCGGGTACCTATTCTTCGACGAGGGCTCGGCTTCGAAGAAAAAATTTTCGACGAGGGCTCGGCTTCCGGGTACCTTTCTTTGACGAGGGCTCGGCTGCCGGGTACATTTTCTTCGACGAGGGCTCGGCTGCCGGGTACCTTTTCTTCGACGAGGGCTCGGCTGCCTGGTAACTTTTCTTCGACGAGGGCTCGGCTGCCGGGTACCTATTCTTCGACGAGGGCTCGGCTGTGAAGAAACAGTTTTTTATGAGGGCTCGGCTGCCGGGTACCTATTCTTCGACGAGGGCTCGGCTGCCGGGTACCTTTTCTTCAACGAGGGCTCGGCTGCCGGGTACCTTTTCTTCGACGAGGGATCGGCTGCCGGGTACCTTTTATTCTACGAGGGCTCTGCTGCGAAGAAACAATTTTTGACGAGGGCTCGGCTGCCGGGTACCTTTTCTTCGACGATGGCACGGCTGCCGAAGGAAATATTTTCGACGAGGGCTCGGCTGCCGGGTACCTTTTCTTCGACGAGGGCTCTGCTGCGAAGAAACAATTTTTGACGAGGGCTCGGCTGCCGGGTACCTTTTCTTCGACGAGGGCACGGCTGCCGAAGGAAATATTTTCGACGAGGGCTCGGCTGCCGAAGGAAATATTTTCAACGAGGTCTCAGCTGCCGGGTACCTTTTCATCGACGAGGGCTCGGCTGCCGGGTACCTTTTCTTCGACGAGGGCTCGGCTGCCGGGTACCTTTTCTTCGACGAGGGCTCGGCTGCCGGGTACCTTTTCTTCAACGAGGGCTCGGCTGCCGGGTACCTTTTCTTCGACGAAGTCTCGGCTGCCGGGTACCTTTTCTTCGACGAGGGCTCGGCTGCCGGGTACCTTTTCTTCGACGAGGGCTCGGCTGCCGGGTACCTTTACTTCTACGATGGCTCGGCTGCCGGGTACCTTTTCTTCGACGAGGGCTCGGCTGCCGAAGAAAAAATTTTCGGCGAGGGCTCGGCTGCCGGGTACCTTTTCTTCGACGAGGGCTCGGCTGCCGGGTACCTTTTCTTCGACGAGGGCTCGGCTGCCGGGTACCTTTTCTTCGACGAGGGCTCGGCTGCCGGGTACCTTTTCTTCGACGTGGGCTCGGCTGCCGAATAAAAAATTTGCGACGAGGGCTCGGCTGCTGGGTACCTTTCTTCGACGAGGGCTCGGCTGCCGGGTACCTTTTCTTCGACGAGGGCTCGGCTGCCGGGTAACTTTTCTTCGACGAGGGCTCGGCTGCCGAGTACCTATTCTTCGACGAGGGCTCGGCTGCGAAGAAAAAATTTTCGGCGAGGGCTCGGCTGCCGAAGAAACAATATTTGACGAGGGCTCTGCTGCCGGGTACCTATTCTTCGACGAGGGCTCGGCTGCCGGGTACCTTTTCTTTGACGAGGGCTCGGCTGCCGGGTACCTTTTCTTTGACGAGGGCTCGGCTGCCGAAGAAAAAATTTTCGACGAGGGCTCGGCTGCCGGGTACATTTTCTTCAACGAGGGCTCGGCTGCCGGGGACCTTTTCTTCGACGAGGGCTCGGCTGCGAAGAAAAAATTTTCGACGAGGGCTCGGCTGCCGGGTACCTTTTCTCCGACGAGGGCTCGGCTGCCGGGTACATTTTCTTCAACGAGGGCTCGGCTGCCGGGGACCTTTTCTTCGACGAGGGCTTGGCTGCGAAGAAAAAATTTTCGACGAGGGCTCGGCTGCCGGGTACCTTTTCTTCGACGAGGGCTCGGCTGCCGGGTACCTTTTCTTCGACGAGGGCTCGGCTGCGAAGAAAAATTTTCGACGAGGGCTCGTCTGCCGCGTACCTTTTCTTCGACGAGGGCTCGTCTGCCGGGTACCTTTTCTTCGACGAGGTCTCGGCTGCCGGGTACCTATTCTTCGATGAGGGCTCGGCTGCCGCGTACCTTTTCTTCGACGAGGGCTCTGCTGCCGGGTACCTTTTCTTCGACGAAAGCTCGTCTGCCGGGTACATTTTCTTCGACGAGGGCTCAGCTGCCGGATACCTTTTCTTTGATGAGGGCTCGGCTGCCGGATACCTTTTCTTCGACGAGGGCTTGGCTGCCGGATACCTTTTCTTCGACGAGGGCTCGGCTGCCGAAGAAAATATTTTCGATGAGGGCTCGGCTGCCGAAGGAAATATTTTCAACGAAGTCTCTGCTGCCGGGTACCTTTTCTTCGACGAGGGCTTGGCTGCCGGGTACCTTTTCTTCAACGAGTGCTCGGCTGCCGGGTACCTTTTCTTCGACGAGGGCTTGGCTGCCGAAGAAAATATTTTCAACGTGGTCTTGGCTGCCGGGTACCTATACTTCGACGAGGGCTCGGCTTCGAAGAAAAAATTTTCGACGAGGGCTCGGCTGCCGGGTACCTTTCTTCGACGAGGGCTCGGCTGCCGGGTACCTTTTCTTCGACGAGGGCTCGGCTGCCGGGTACCTTTTCTTCGACGAGGGCTCGGCTGCCGGGTAACTTTTCTTCGACGAGGGCTCGGCTGCCGGGTACCTATTCTTCGACGAGGGCTCGGCTGTGAAGAAACAATTTTTTATGAGGGCTCGGCTGCCGGGTACCTATTCTTCGACGAGGGCTCAGCTGCCGGGTACCTTTTCTTCAACGAGGGCTCGGCTGCCGGGTACCTTTTCTTCGACGAGGGCTCGGCTGCCGGGTACCTTTTCTTCGACGAGGGCTCGGCTGCCGGGTACCTTTACTTCTACGATGGCTCGGCTGCCGGGTACCTTTTCTTCGACGAGGGCTCGGCTGCCGAAGAAAAAATTTTCGGCGAGGGCTCGGCTGCCGGGTACCTTTTCTTCGACGAGGGCTCGGCTGCCGGGTACCTTTTCTTCGACGAGGGCTCGGCTGCCGGGTACCTTTTCTTCGACGAGGGCTCGGCTGCCGGGTACCTTTTCTTCGACGTGGGCTCGGCTGCCGAATAAAAAATTTGCGACGAGGGCTCGGCTGCTGGGTACCTTTCTTCGACGAGGGCTCGGCTGCCGGGTACCTTTTCTTCGACGAGGGCTCGGCTGCCGGGTAACTTTTCTTCGACGAGGGCTCGGCTGCCGAGTACCTATTCTTCGACGAGGGCTCGGCTGTGAAGAAACAATTTTTTATGAGGGCTCGGCTGCCGGGTACCTATTCTTCGACAAGGGCTCGGCTGCCGGGTACCTTT
The DNA here is from genome assembly GCF_026419915.1 of Harpia harpyja. Lineage (NCBI taxonomy): Eukaryota > Metazoa > Chordata > Aves > Accipitriformes > Accipitridae > Harpia > Harpia harpyja. The sequence continues at coordinate 25,336,677 of NC_068947.1, read as the reverse complement.
TCTTCAACGAGGGCTCGGCTGCCGGGTACCTTTTCTTCGACGAGGGATCGGCTGCCGGGTACCTTTTCTTCTACGAGGGCTCTGCTGCGAAGAAACAATTTTTGACGAGGGCTCGGCTGCCGGGTACCTTTTCTTCGACGAGGGCACGGCTGCCGAATGAAATATTTTCGACGAGGGCTCGGCTGCCGAAGGAAATATTTTCAACGAGGTCTCAGCTGCCGGGTACCTTTTCATCGACGAGGGCTCGGCTGCCGGGTACCTTTTCTTCGACGAGGGCTCGGCTGCCGGGTACCTTTTCTTCGACGAGGGCTCGGCTGCCGGGTACCTTTTCTTCGACGAAGTCTCGGCTGCCGGGTACCTTTTCTTCGACGAGGGCTCGGCTGCCGGGTACCTTTTCTTCGACGAGGGCTCGGCTGCCGGGTACCTTTTCTTCGACGAGGGCTCGGCTGCCGGGTACCTTTACTTCTACGATGGCTCGGCTGCCGGGTACCTTTTCTTCGACGAGGGCTCGCCTGCCGGGTACCTTTTCTTCGACGAGGGCTCGGCTGCCGGGTACCTTTTCTTCGACGAGGGCTCGGCTGCCGGGTACCTTTTCTTCGACGAGGGCTCGGCTGCCGGGTACCTTTTCTTCGACGAGGGCTCGGCTGCCGGGTACCTTTTCTTCGACGAGGGCTCGGCTGCCGAAGAAACAATATTTGACGAGGGCTCTGCTGCCGGGTACCTATTCTTCGACGAGGGCTCGGCTGCCGGGTACCTTTTCTTCGACGAGGGCTCGGCTGCCGGATACCTTTTCTTTGACGAGGGCTCGGCTGCCGGGTACCTTTTCTTCGACGAGGGCTTGGCTGCCGAAGAAACAATTTTCGACGAGGGCTCGGCTGCAGGGTACCTTTTCTTCGACGAGGGCTCGGCTGCCGTAGAAAAAATTTTCGACGAGGGCTCGGCTGCCGGGTACCTTTTCTTCCACGAGGGCTCGGCTGCCGGGGACCTTTTCTTCGACGAGGGCTTGGCTGCGAAGAAAAAATTTTCGGCGAGGGCTCGGCTGCCGAAGAAACAATATTTGACGAGGGCTCTGCTGCCGGGTACCTATTCTTCGACGAGGGCTCGGCTGCCGGGTAACTTTTCTTTGACGAGGGCTCGGCTGCCGGGTACCTTTTCTTTGACGAGGGCTCGGCTGCCGAAGAAAAAATTTTCGACGAGGGCTCGGCTGCCGGGTACATTTTCTTCAACGAGGGCTCGGCTGCCGGGGACCTTTTCTTCGACGAGGGCTCGGCTGCGAAGAAAAAATTTTCGACGAGGGCTCGGCTGCCGGGTACCTTTTCTCCGACGAGGGCTCGGCTGCCGGGTACATTTTCTTCAACGAGGGCTCGGCTGCCGGGGACCTTTTCTTCGACGAGGGCTTGGCTGCGAAGAAAAAATTTTCGACGAGGGCTCGGCTGCCGGGTACCTTTTCTTCGACGAGGGCTCGGCTGCCGTGTACCTTTTCTTCGACGAGGGCTCGGCTGCGAAGAAAAATTTTCGACGAGGGCTCGTCTGCCGCGTACCTTTTCTTCGACGAGGGCTCGTCTGCCGGGTACCTTTTCTTCGACGAGGTCTCGGCTGCCGGGTACCTATTCTTCGATGAGGGCTCGGCTGCCGGGTACCTTTTCTTCGACGAGGGCTCTGCTGCCGGGTACCTTTTCTTCGACGAAAGCTCGTCTGCCGGGTACATTTTCTTCGACGAGGGCTCAGCTGCCGGATACCTTTTCTTTGATGAGGGCTCGGCTGCCGGATACCTTTTCTTCGACGAGGGCTTGGCTGCCGGATACCTTTTCTTCGACGAGGGCTCGGCTGCCGAAGAAAATATTTTCGACGAGGGCTCGGCTGCCGAAGGAAATATTTTCAACGAAGTCTCTGCTGCCGGGTACCTTTTCTTCGACGAGGGCTTGGCTGCCGGGTACCTTTTCTTCAACGAGTGCTCGGCTGCCGGGTACCTTTTCTTCGACGAGGGCTTGGCTGCCGAAGAAAATATTTTCAACGTGGTCTTGGCTGCCGGGTACCTATACTTCGACGAGGGCTCGGCTTCGAAGCAAAAATTTTCGACGAGGGCTCGGCTGCCGGGTACCTTTCTTCGACGAGGGCTCGGCTGCCGGGTACCTTTTCTTCGACGAGGGCTCGGCTGCCGGGTACCTTTTCTTCGACGAGGGCTCGGCTGCCGGGTAACTTTTCTTCGACGAGGGCTCGGCTGCCGGGTACCTATTCTTCGACGAGGGCTCGGCTGTGAAGAAACAATTTTTTATGAGGGCTCGGCTGCCGGGTACCTATTCTTCGACGAGGGCTCAGCTGCCGGGTACCTTTTCTTCAACGAGGGCTCGGCTGCCGGGTACCTTTTCTTCGACGAGGGATCGGCTGCCGGGTACCTTTTCTTCTACGAGGGCTCTGCTGCGAAGAAACAATTTTCGACGAGGGCTCGGCTGCCGGGTACCTTTTCTTCGACGATGGCACGGCTGCCGAAGGAAATATTTTCGACGAGGGCTCGGCTGCCGGGTACCTTTTCTTCGACGAGGGCTCTGCTGCGAAGAAACAATTTTTAACGAGGGCTCGGCTGCCGGGTACCTTTTCTTCGACGAGGGCACGGCTGCCGAAGGAAATATTTTCGACGAGGGCTCGGCTGCCGAAGGAAATATTTTCAACGAGGTCTCAGCTGCCGGGTACCTTTTCATCGACGAGGGCTCGGCTGCCGGGTACCTTTTCTTCGACGAGGGCTCGGCTGCCGGGTACCTTTTCTTCGACGAGGGCTCGGCTGCCGGGTACCTTTTCTTCGACGAAGTCTCGGCTGCCGGGTACCTTTTCTTTGACGAGGGCTCGGCTGCCGGGTACCTTTTCTTCGACGAGGGCTCGGCTGCCGGGTACCTTTACTTCTACGAGGGCTCGGCTGCCGGGTACCTTTTCTTCGACGAGGGCTCGGCTGCCGAAGAAAAAATTTTCGGCGAGGGCTCGGCTGCCGGGTACCTTTTCTTCGACGAGGGCTCGGCTGCCGGGTACCTTTTCTTCGACGTGGGCTCGGCTGCCGAATAAAAAATTTGCGACGAGGGCTCGGCTGCCGGGTACCTTTCTTCGACGAGGGCTCGGCTGCCGGGTACCTTTTCTTCGACGAGGGCTCGGCTGCCGGGTACCTTTTCTTCGACGAGGGCTCGGCTGCCGGGTACCTTTTCTTCGACGAGGGCTCGGCTGCCGGGTACCTATTCTTCGACGAGGGCTCGGCTGTGAAGAAACAATTTTTTATGAGGGCTCGGCTGCCGGGTACCTATTCTTCGACGAGGGCTCGGCTGCCGGGTACCTTTTCTTCAACGAGGGCTCGGCTGCCGGGTACCTTTTCTTCGACGAGGGATCGGCTGCCGGGTACCTTTTCTTCTACGAGGGCTCTGCTGCGAAGAAACAATTTTTGACGAGGGCTCGGCTGCCGGGTACCTTTTCTTCGACGAGGGCTCGGCTGCCGAAGAAAAAATTTTCGGCGAGGGCTCGGCTGCCGGGTACCTTTTCTTCGACGAGGGCTCGGCTGCCGGGTACCTTTTCTTCGACGTGGGCTCGGCTGCCGAATAAAAAATTTGCGACGAGGGCTCGGCTGCCGGGTACCTTTCTTCGACGAGGGCTCGGCTGCCGGGTACCTTTTCTTCGACGAGGGCTCGGCTGCCGGGTACCTTTTCTTCGACGAGGGCTCGGCTGCCGGGTACCTATTCTTCGACGAGTGCTCGGCTGTGAAGAAACAATTTTTTATGAGGGCTCGGCTGCCGGGTACCTAATCTTCGACAAGGGCTCGGCTGCCGGGTACCTTTTCTTCAACGAGGGCTCGGCTGCCGGGTACCTTTTCTTCGACGAGGGATCGGCTGCCGGGTACCTTTTCTTCTACGAGGGCTCTGCTGCGAAGAAACAATTTTTGACGAGGGCTCGGCTGCCGGGTACCTTTTCTTCGACGAGGGCACGGCTGCCGAAGGAAATATTTTCGACGAGGGCTCGGCTGCCGAAGGAAATATTTTCAACGAGGTCTCAGCTGCCGGGTACCTTTTCATCGACGAGGGCTCGGCTGCCGGGTACCTTTTCTTCGACGAGGGCTCGGCTGCCGGGTACCTTTTCTTCGACGAGGGCTCGGCTGCCGGGTACCTTTTCTTCGACGAGGGCTCGGCTGCCGGGTACCTTTTCTTCGACGAGGGCTCGGCTGCCGGGTACCTTTTCTTCGACGAGGGCTCGGCTGCCGGGGACCTTTTCTTCGACGAGGGCTCGGCTGCCGGGGACCTTTTCTTCGACGAGGGCTCGGCTGCCGGGGACCTTTTCTTCGACGAGGGCTCGGCTGCCGAAGAAACAATTTTCGAAGAGGGCTCGGCTGCTGGGTACCTTTTCTTCGACGAGGGCTCGGCTGCCGGGTACCTTTTCTTCGACGAGGGCTCGGCTGCCGGGTACCTTTTCTTCGACGAGGGTTCGGCTGCCGGGTACCTTTTCTTCGACGAGGGCTCGGCTGCCGGGTACCTTTTCTTCGACGAGGGCTCGGCTGCCGGGTACCTTTTCTTCGACGAGGGCTCGGCTGCCGGGTACCTTTTCTTCGACGAGGGCTCGCCTGCCGGGTACCTTTTCTTCGACGAGGGCTCGCCTGCCGGGTACCTTTTCTTCGACGAGGGCTCGGCTGCCGAAGAAAATATTTTCAACGTGGTCTTGGCTGCCGGGTACCTATTCTTCGACGAGGGCTCGGCTGCGAAGAAAAAATTTTCGACGAGGGCTCGGCTGCCGGGTACCTTTCTTCGACGAGGGCTCGGCTGCCGGGTACCTTTTCTTCGACGAGGGCTCGGCTGCCGGGTACCTTTTCTTCGACGAGGGCTCGGCTGCCGCGTACCTTTTCTTCGACGAGGGCTCGGCTGCCGGGGACCTTTTCTTCGACGAGGGCTCGGCTGCCGGGGACCTTTTCTTCGACGAGGGCTCTGCTTCGAAGAAACAATTTTTGACCAGGGCTCGGCTGCCGGGTACCTATTCTTCGACGAGGGCTCGGCTGCCGGGTACCTTTTCTTCGACGAGGGCACGGCTGCCGAAGGAAATATTTTCGACGAGGGCTCGGCTGCCGAAGGAAATATTTTCAACGAGGTCTCGGCTGCCGGGTACCTTTTCTTCGACGAGGGCTCGGCTGCGAAGAAAAATTTTCGATGAGGGCTCGTCTGCCGCGTACCTTTTCTTCGACGAGGGCTCGTCTGCCGGGTACCTTTTCTTCGACGAGGGCTCGGCTGCCGGGTACCTATTCTTCGATGAGGGCTCGGCTGCCGGGTACCTTTTCTTCGACGAGGGCTCTGCTGCCGGGTACCTTTTCTTCGACAAGGGCTCGGCTGCCGGATACCTTTTCTTTGATGAGGGCTCGGCTGCCGGGTACCTTGTCTTCGACGAGGGCTCGGCTGCCGGGTACCTTTTCTTCCACGAGGGCTCGGCTGCCGGATACCTTTTCTTCGACGAGGGCTCGGCTGCCGGGTACCTTTTCTTCGACGAGGGCTCGGCTGCCGGGTACCTTTTCTTCGACGAGGGCTCGGCTGCCGGGTACCTTTTCTTCGACGAGGGCTCGGCTGCCGGGTACCTTTTCTTCAACGAGGGCTCGGCTGCCGGGTACCTTTTCTTCGACGAGGGCTCGGCTGCCGGGTACCTTTTCTTCGACGAGGGCTCGGCTGCCGGGTACCTTTTCTTCAAAGAGGGCTCGGCTGCCGGGGACCTTTTCTTCGACGAGGGCTTGGCTGCGAAGAAAAAATTTTCGACGAGGGCTCGGCTGCCGAAGAAACAATATTTGACGAGGGCTCTGCTGCCGGGTACCTATTCTTCGACGAGGGCTCGGCTGCCGGGTACCTTTTCTTTGACGAGGGCTCGGCTGCCGGGTACCTTTTCTTTGACGAGGGCTCGGCTGCCGAAGAAAAAATTTTCGACGAGGGCTCGGCTGCCGGGTACATTTTCTTCAACGAGGGCTCGGCTGCCGGGGACCTTTTCTTCGACGAGGGCTCGGCTGCGAAGAAAAAATTTTCGACGAGGGCTCGGCTGCCGGGTACCTTTTCTCCGACGAGGGCTCGGCTGCCGGGTACATTTTCTTCAACGAGGGCTCGGCTGCCGGGGACCTTTTCTTCGACGAGGGCTTGGCTGCGAAGAAAAAATTTTCGACGAGGGCTCGGCTGCCGGGTACCTTTTCTTCGACGAGGGCTCGGCTGCCGGGTACCTTTTCTTCGACGAGGGCTCGGCTGCGAAGAAAAATTTTCGACGAGGGCTCGTCTGCCGCGTTCCTTTTCTTCGACGAGGGCTCGTCTGCCGGGTACCTTTTCTTCGACGAGGGCTCGGCTGCCGGGTACCTATTCTTCGATGAGGGCTCGGCTGCCGGGTACCTTTTCTTCGACGAGGGCTCTGCTGCCGGGTACCTTTTGTTCGACGAAAGCTCGTCTGCCGGGTACATTTTATTCGACGAGGGCTCAGCTGCCGGATACCTTTTCTTTGATGAGGGCTCAGCTGCCGGATACCTTTTCTTCGACGAGGGCTCGGCTGCCGGATACCTTTTCTTCGACGAGGGCTCGGCTGCCGAAGGAAATATTTTCGACGAGGGCTCGGCTGCCGAAGGAAATATTTTCAACGAAGTCTCTGCTGCCGGGTACCTTTTCTTCGACGAGGGCTTGGCTGCCGGGTACCTTTTCTTCAACGAGTGCTCGGCTGCCGGGTACCTTTTCTTCGACGAGGGCTTGGCTGCCGAAGAAAATATTTTCAACGTGGTCTTGGCTGCCGGGTACCTATACTTCGACGAGGGCTCGGCTTCGAAGAAAAAATTTTCGACGAGGGCTCGGCTGCCGGGTACCTTTCTTCGACGAGGGCTCGGCTGCCGGGTACCTTTTCTTCGACGAGGGCTCGGCTGCCGGGTACCTTTTCTTCGACGAGGGCTCGGCTGCCGGGTAACTTTTCTTCGACGAGGGCTCGGCTGCCGGGTACCTATTCTTCGACGAGGGCTCGGCTGTGAAGAAACAATTTTTTATGAGGGCTCGGCTGCCGGGTACCTATTCTTCGACGAGGGCTCGGCTGCCGGGTACCTTTTCTTCAACGAGGGCTCGGCTGCCGGGTACCTTTTCTTCGACGAGGGATCGGCTGCCGGGTACCTTTTCTTCTACGAGGGCTCTGCTGCGAAGAAACAATTTTTGACGAGGGCTCGGCTGCCGGGTACCTTTTCTTCGACGATGGCACGGCTGCCGAAGGAAATATTTTCGACGAGGGCTCGGCTGCCGGGTACCTTTTCTTCGACGAGGGCTCTGCTGCGAAGAAACAATTTTTAACGAGGGCTCGGCTGCCGGGTACCTTTTCTTCGACGAGGGCACGGCTGCCGAAGGAAATATTTTCGACGAGGGCTCGGCTGCCGAAGGAAATATTTTCAACGAGGTCTCAGCTGCCGGGTACCTTTTCATCGACGAGGGCTCGGCTGCCGGGTACCTTTTCTTCGACGAGGGCTCGGCTGCCGGGTACCTTTTCTTCGACGAGGGCTCGGCTGCCGGGTACCTTTTCTTCGACGAAGTCTCGGCTGCCGGGTACCTTTTCTTTGACGAGGGCTCGGCTGCCGGGTACCTTTTCTTCGACGAGGGCTCGGCTGCCGGGTACCTTTACTTCTACGATGGCTCGGCTGCCGGGTACCTTTTCTTCGACGAGGGCTCGGCTGCCGAAGAAAAAATTTTCGGCGAGGGCTCGGCTGCCGGGTACCTTTTCTTCGACGAGGGCTCGGCTGCCGGGTACCTTTTCTTCGACGAGGGCTCGGCTGCCGGGTACCTTTTCTTCGACGTGGGCTCGGCTGCCGAATAAAAAATTTGCGACGAGGGCTCGGCTGCCGGGTACCTTTCTTCGACGAGGGCTCGGCTGCCGGGTACCTTTTCTTCGACGAGGGCTCGGCTGCCGGGTACCTTTTCTTCGACGAGGGCTCGGCTGCCGGGTACCTATTCTTCGACAAGGGCTCGGCTGTGAAGAAACAATTTTTTATGAGGGCTCGGCTGCCGGGTACCTATTCTTCGACGAGGGCTCGGCTGCCGGGTACCTTTTCTTCAACGAGGGCTCGGCTGCCGGGTACCTTTTCTTCGACGAGGGATCGGCTGCCGGGTACCTTTTCTTCTACAAGGGCTCTGCTGCGAAGAAACAATTTTTGACGAGGGCTCGGCTGCCGGGTACCTTTTCTTCGACGAGGGCACGGCTGCCGAAGGAAATATTTTCGACGAGGGCTCGGCTGCCGAAGGAAATATTTTCAACGAGGGCTCGGCTGCCGGGTACCTTTTCTTCGACGAGGGCTCGGCTGCCGGGTACCTTTTCTTCGACGAGGGCTCGGCTGCCGGGTACCTTTTCTTCGACGAGGGCTCGGCTGCCGGGTACCTTTTCTTCGACGAGGGCTCGGCTGCCGGGTACCTTTTCTTCGACGAGGGCTCGGCTGCCGGGTACCTTTTCTTCGACGAGGGCTCGGCTGCCGGGTACCTTTTCTTCGACGAGGGCTCGGCTGCCGGGGACCTTTTCTTCGACGAGGGCTCGGCTGCCGGGGACCTTTTCTTCGACGAGGGCTCGGCTGCCGGGGACCTTTTCTTCGACGAGGGCTCGGCTGCCGAAGAAACAATTTTCGAAGAGGGCTCGGCTGCTGGGTACCTTTTCTTCGACGAGGGCTCGGCTGCCGGGTACCTTTTCTTCGACGAGGGCTCGGCTGCCGGGTACCTTTTCTTCGACGAGGGCTCGGCTGCCGGGTACCTTTTCTTCGACGAGGGCTCGGCTGCCGGGTACCTTTTCTTCGACGAGGGCTCGGCTGCCGGGTACCTTTTCTTCGACGAGGGCTCGCCTGCCGGGTACCTTTTCTTCGACGAGGGCTCGCCTGCCGGGTACCTTTTCTTCGACGAGGGCTCGGCTGCCGAAGAAAATATTTTCAACGTGGTCTTGGCTGCCGGGTACCTATTCTTCGACGAGGGCTCGGCTGCGAAGAAAAAATTTTCGACGAGGGCTCGGCTGCCGGGTACCTTTCTTCGACGAGGGCTCGGCTGCCGGGTACCTTTTCTTCGACGAGGGCTCGGCTGCCGGGTACCTTTTCTTCGACGAGGGCTCGGCTGCCGCGTACCTTTTCTTCGACGAGGGCTCGGCTGCCGGGGACCTTTTCTTCGACGAGGGCTCGGCTGCCGGGGACCTTTTCTTCGACGAGGGCTCTGCTTCGAAGAAACAATTTTTGACGAGGGCTCGGCTGCCGGGTACCTATTCTTCGACGAGGGCTCGGCTGCCGGGTACCTTTTCTTCGACGAGGGCACGGCTGCCGAAGGAAATATTTTCGACGAGGGCTCGGCTGCCGAAGGAAATATTTTCAACGAGGTCTCGGCTGCCGGGTACCTTTTCTTCGACGAGGGCTCGGCTGCGAAGAAAAATTTTCGACGAGGGCTCGTCTGCCGCGTACCTTTTCTTCGACGAGGGCTCGTCTGCCGCGTACCTTTTCTTCAACGAGGGCTCGTCTGCCGGGTACCTTTTCTTCGACGAGGGCTCGGCTGCCGGGTACCTATTCTTCGATGAGGGCTCGGCTGCCGGGTACCTTGTCTTCGACGAGGGCTCGGCTGCCGGGTACCTTTTCTTCCACGAGGGCTCGGCTGCCGGATACCTTTTCTTCGACGAGGGCTCGGCTGCCGGATACCTTTTCTTCGACGAGGGCTCGGCTGCCGGGTAACTTTTCTTCGACGAGGGCTCGGCTGCCGGGTACCTATTCTTCGACGAGGGCTCGGCTGTGAAGAAACAATTTTTTATGAGGGCTCGGCTGCCGGGTACCTATTCTTCGACGAGGGCTCGGCTGCCGGCTACCTTTTCTTCAACGAGGGCTCGGCTGCCGGGTACCTATTCTTCGACGAGGGCTCGGCTGCCGGGTACCTTTTCTTCGACGAGGGCACGGCTGCCGAAGGAAATATTTTCGACGAGGGCTCGGCTGCCGAAGGAAATATTTTCAACGAGGTCTCGGCTGCCGGGTACCTTTTCTTCGACGAGGGCTCGGCTGCGAAGAAAAATTTTCGACGAGGGCTCGTCTGCCGCGTACCTTTTCTTCGACGAGGGCTCGTCTGCCGCGTACCTTTTCTTCAACGAGGGCTCGTCTGCCGGGTACCTTTTCTTCGACGAGGGCTCGGCTGCCGGGTACCTATTCTTCGATGAGGGCTCGGCTGCCGGGTACCTTGTCTTCGACGAGGGCTCGGCTGCCGGGTACCTTTTCTTCCACGAGGGCTCGGCTGCCGGATACCTTTTCTTCGACGAGGGCTCGGCTGCCGGATACCTTTTCTTCGACGAGGGCTCGGCTGCCGGGTAACTTTTCTTCGACGAGGGCTCGGCTGCCGGCTACCTTTTCTTCAACGAGGGCTCGGCTGCCGGGTACCTTTTCTTCGACGAGGGATCGGCTGCCGGGTACCTTTTCTTCTACGAGGGCTCTGCTGCGAAGAAACAATTTTTGACGAGGGCTCGGCTGCCGGGTACCTTTTCTTCGACGAGGGCACGGCTGCCGAAGGAAATATTTTCGACGAGGGCTCGGCTGCCGAAGGAAATATTTTCAACGAGGTCTCAGCTGCCGGGTACCTTTTCATCGACGAGGGCTCGGCTGCCGGGTACCTTTTCTTCGACGAGGGCTCGGCTGCCGGGTACCTTTTCTTCGACGAGGGCTCGGCTGCCGGGTACCTTTTCTTCGACGAGGGCTCGGCTGCCGGGTACCTTTTCTTCGACGAGGGCTCGGCTGCCGGGTACCTTTTCTTCGACGAGGGCTCGGCTGCCGGGGACCTTTTCTTCGACGAGGGCTCGGCTGCCGGGGACCTTTTCTTCGACGAGGGCTCGGCTGGCGAAGAAACAATTTTCGAAGAGGGCTCGGCTGCTGGGTACCTTTTCTTCGACGAGGGCTCGGCTGCCGGGTACCTTTTCTTCGACGAGGGCTCGGCTGCCGGGTACCTTTTCTTCGACGAGGGCTCGGCTGCCGGGTACCTTTTCTTCGACGAGGGCTCGCCTGCCGGGTACCTTTTCTTCGACGAGGGCTCGGCTGCCGAAGAAAATATTTTCAACGTGGTCTTGGCTGCCGGGTACCTATTCTTCGACGAGGGCTCGGCTGCGAAGAAAAAATTTTCGACGAGGGCTCGGCTGCCGGGTACCTTTCTTCGACGAGGGCTCGGCTGCCGGGTACCTTTTCTTCGACGAGGGCTCGGCTGCCGGGGACCTTTTCTTCGACGAGGGCTCGGCTGCCGGGGACCTTTTCTTCGACGAGGGCTCTGCTTCGAAGAAACAATTTTTGACGAGGGCTCGGCTGCCGGGTACCTATTCTTCGACGAGGGCTCGGCTGCCGGGTACCTTTTCTTCGACGAGGGCACGGCTGCCGAAGGAAATATTTTCGACGAGGGCTCGGCTGCCGAAGGAAATATTTTCAACGAGGTCTCGGCTGCCGGGTACCTTTTATTCGACGAGGGCTCGGCTGCGAAGAAAAATTTTCGACGAGGGCTCGTCTGCCGCGTACCTTTTCTTCGACGAGGGCTCGTCTGCCGCGTACCTTTTCTTCGACGAGGGCTCGTCTGCCGGGTACCTTTTCTTCGACGAGGGCTCGGCTGCCGGGTACCTATTCTTCGATGAGGGCTCGGCTGCCGGGTACCTTTTCTTCGACGAGGGCTCTGCTGCCGGGTACCTTTTCTTCAACGAAAGCTTGTCTGCCGGGTACCTTTTCTTCGACGAGGGCTCGGCTGCCGGATACCTTTTCTTTGATGAGGGCTCGGCTGCCGGGTACCTTGTCTTCGACGAGGGCTCGGCTGCCGGGTACCTTTTCTTCCACGATGGCTCGGCTGCCGGATACCTTTTCTTCGACGAGGGCTCGGCTGCCGGATACCTTTTCTTCGACGAGGGCTCGGCTGCCGAAGAAAATATTTTCGACGAGGGCTCGGCTGCCGAAGGAAATATTTTCAACGAAGTCTCTGCTGCCGGGTACCTTTTCTTCGACGAGGGCTTGGCTGCCGGGTACCTTTTCTTCAACGAGTGCTCGGCTGCCGGGTACCTTTTCTTCGACGAGGGCTTGGCTGCCGAAGAAAATATTTTCAACGTGGTCTTGGCTGCCGGGTACCTATTCTTCGACGAGGGCTCGGCTTCGAAGAAAAAATTTTCGACGAGGGCTCGGCTGCCGGGTACCTTTCTTCGACGAGGGCTCGGCTGCCGGGTACCTTTTCTTCGACGAGGGCTCGGCTGCCGGGTACCTTTTCTTCGACGAGGGCTCGGCTGCTGGGTAACTTTTCTTCGACGAGGGCTCGGCTGCCGGGTACCTATTCTTCGACAAGGGCTCGGCTGTGAAGAAACAATTTTTTATGAGGGTCCGGCTGCCGGGTACCTATTCTTCGACGAGGGCTCGGCTGCCGGGTACATTTTCTTCAACGAGGGCTCGGCTGCCGGGTACCTTTTCTTCGACGAGGGATCGGCTGCCGGGTACCTTTTCTTCTACGAGGGCTCTGCTGCGAAGAAACAATTTTTGACGAGGGCTCGGCTGCCGGGTACCTTTTCTTCGACGATGGCACGGCTGCCGAAGGAAATATTTTCGACGAGGGCTCGGCTGCCGGGTACCTTTTCTTCGACGAGGGCTCTGCTGCGAAGAAACAATTTTTGACGAGGGCTCGGCTGCCGGGTACCTTTTCTTCGACGAGGGCACGGCTGCCGAAGGAAATATTTTCGACGAGGGCTCGGCTGCCGAAGGAAATATTTTCAACGAGGTCTCAGCTGCCGGGTACCTTTTCATCGACGAGGGCTCGGCTGCCGGGTACCTTTTCTTCGACGAGGGCTCGGCTGCCGGGTACCTTTTCTTCGACGAGGGCTCGGCTGCCGGGTACCTTTTCTTCGACGAGGGCTCGGCTGCCGGGTACCTTTTCTTCGACGAAGTCTCGGCTGCCGGGTACCTTTTCTTCGACGAGGGCTCGGCTGCCGGGTACCTTTTCTTCGACGAGGGCTCGGCTGCCGGGTACCTTTACTTCTACGATGGCTCGGCTGCCGGGTACCTTTTCTTCGACGAGGGCTCGGCTGCCGAAGAAAAAATTTTCGGCGAGGGCTCGGCTGCCGGGTACCTTTTCTTCGACGAGGGCTCGGCTGCCGGGTACCTTTTCTTCGACGAGGGCTCGGCTGCCGGGTACCTTTTCTTCGACGTGGGCTCGGCTGCCGAATAAAAAATTTGCGACGAGGGCTCGGCTGCTGGGTACCTTTCTTCGACGAGGGCTCGGCTGCCGGGTACCTTTTCTTCGACGAGGGCTCGGCTGCCGGGTAACTTTTCTTCGACGAGGGCTCGGCTGCCGGGTACCTATTCTTCGACGAGGGCTCGGCTGTGAAGAAACAATTTTTTATGAGGGCTCGGCTGCCGGGTACCTATTCTTCGACAAGGGCTCGGCTGCCGGGTACCTTTTCTTCAACGAGGGCTCGGCTGCCGGGTACCTTTTCTTCGACGAGGGATCGGCTGCCGGGTACCTTTTCTTCTACGAGGGCTCTGCTGCGAAGAAACAATTTTTGACGAGGGCTCGGCTGCCGGGTACCTTTTCTTCGACGAGGGCACGGCTGCCGAATGAAATATTTTCGACGAGGGCTCGGCTGCCGAAGGAAATATTTTCAACGAGGTCTCAGCTGCCGGGTACCTTTTCATCGACGAGGGCTCGGCTGCCGGGTACCTTTTCTTCGACGAGGGCTCGGCTGCCGGGTACCTTTTCTTCGACGAGGGCTCGGCTGCCGGGTACCTTTTCTTCGACGAGGGCTCGGCTGCCGGGTACCTTTTCTTCGACGAGGGCTCGGCTGCCGGGTACCTTTTCTTCGACGAGGGCTCGGCTGCCGGGTACCTTTACTTCTACGATGGCTCGGCTGCCGGGTACCTTTTCTTCGACGAGGGCTCGGCTGCCGAAGAAAAAATTTTCGGCGAGGGCTCGGCTGCCGGGTACCTTTTCTTCGACGAGGGCTCGGCTGCCGAAGAAAAAATTTTTGACGAAGGCTCGGCTGCCGGGTACCTTTTCTTCGACGAGGGCTCGGCTGCCGGGTACCTTTTCTTCGACGAGGGCTCGGCTGCCGGGTACCTTGTCTTCGACGAGGGCTCGGCTGCCGGGGACCTTTTCTTCGACGAGGGCTCGGCTGCCGGGGACCTTGTCTTCGACGAGGGCTCGGCTGCCGGGTACCTTTTCTTCAACGTGGGCTCGGCTGCCGAATAAAAAATTTGCGACGAGGGCTCGGCTGCCGGGTACCTTTTCTTCGACGAGGGCTCGGCTGCCGGGTACCTTTTCTACGACGAGGGCTCGGCTGCCGGGTACCTTTTCTTCGACGAGGGCTCGGCTGCCGGGTACCTTTTCTTCGACGAGGGCTCGGCTGCCGGGTACCTTTTCTTCGACGAGGGCTCGGCTGCCGGGTACCTTTTCTTCGACGAGGGCTCGGCTGCCGGGTACCTTTTCTTCGACGAGGGCTCGGCTGCCGGGTACCTTTTCTTCGACGAGGGCTCGGCTGCCGGGTACCTTTTCTTCGACGAGGGCTCGGCTGCCGGGTACCTTTTCTTCGACGAGGGCTTGGCTGCCGAAGAAACAATATTTGACGAGGGCTCTGCTGCCGGGTACCTATTCTTCGACGAGGGCTCGGCTGCCGGGTACCTTTTCTTCGACGAGGGCTCGGCTGCCGGATACCTTTTCTTTGACGAGGGCTCGGCTGCCGGGTACCTTTTCTTCGACGAGGGCTTGGCTGCCGAAGAAACAATTTTCGACGAGGGCTCGGCTGCAGGGTACCTTTTCTTCGACGAGGGCTCGGCTGCCGTAGAAAAAATTTTCGACGAGGGCTCGGCTGCCGGGTACATTTTCTTCAAAGAGGGCTCGGCTGCCGGGGACCTTTTCTTCGACGAGGGCTTGGCTGCGAAGAAAAAATTTTCGACGAGGGCTCGGCTGCCGAAGAAACAATATTTGACGAGGGCTCTGCTGCCGGGTACCTATTCTTCGACGACGGCTCGGCTGCCGGGTACCTTTTCTTTGACGAGGGCTCGGCTGCCGGGTACCTTTTCTTTGACGAGGGCTCGGCTGCCGAAGAAAAAATTTTCGACGAGGGCTCGGCTGCCGGGTACATTTTCTTCAACGAGGGCTCGGCTGCCGGGGACCTTTTCTTCGACGAGGGCTCGGCTGCGAAGAAAAAATTTTCGACGAGGGCTCGGCTGCCGGGTACCTTTTCTCCGACGAGGGCTCGGCTGCCGGGTACATTTTCTTCAACGAGGGCTCGGCTGCCGGGGACCTTTTCTTCGACGAGGGCTTGGCTGCGAAGAAAAAATTTTCGACGAGGGCTCGGCTGCCGGGTACCTTTTCTTCGACGAGGGCTCGGCTGCCGGCTACCTTTTCTTCGACGAGGGCTCGGCTGCGAAGAAAAATTTTCGACGAGGGCTCGTCTGCCGCGTACCTTTTCTTCGACGAGGGCTCGTCTGCCGGGTACCTTTTCTTCGACGAGGGCTCGGCTGCCGGGGTACCTATTCTTCGATGAGGGCTCGGCTGCCGGGTACCTTTTCTTCGACGAGGGCTCTGCTGCCGGGTACCTTTTCTTCGACGAAAGCTCGTCTGCCGGGTACATTTTCTTCGACGAGGGCTCAGCTGCCGGATACCTTTTCTTTGATGAGGGCTCGGCTGCCGGATACCTTTTCTTCGACGAGGGCTCGGCTGCCGGATACCTTTTCTTCGACGAGGGCTCGGCTGCCGAAGGAAATATTTTCGACGAGGGCTCGGCTGCCGAAGGAAATATTTTCAACGAAGTCTCTGCTGCCGGGTACCTTTTCTTCGACGAGGGCTTGGCTGCCGGGTACCTTTTCTTCAACGAGTGCTCGGCTGCCGGGTACCTTTTCTTCGACGAGGGCTCGGCTTCGAAGAAAATATTTTCGACGAGGGCTCGGCTGCCGGGTACCTTTTCTACGACGAGGGCTCGGCTGCCGGGTACCTTTTCTTCTACGAGGGCTCTGCTGCGAAGAAACAATTTTTGACGAGGGCTCGGCTGCCGGGTACCTTTTCTTCGACGAGGGCTCGGCTGCCGGGTACCTTTTCTTCGACGAAGTCTCGGCTGCCGGGTACCTTTTCTTCGACGAGGGCTCGGCTGCCGGGTACCTTTTCTTCGACGAGGGCTCGGCTGCCGGGTACCTTTTCTTCGACGAGGGCTCGGCTGCCGGGTACCTTTTCTTCGACGAGGGCTCGGCTGCCGGGTAACTTTTCTTCGACGAGGGCTCGGCTGCCGGGTACCTATTCTTCGACGAGTGCTCGGCTGTGAAGAAACAATTTTTTATGAGGGCTCGGCTGCCGGGTACCTATTCTTCGACGAGGGCTCGGCTGCCGGGTACCTTTTCTTCAACGAGGGCTCGGCTGCCGGGTACCTTTTCTTCTACGAGGGCTCTGCTGCGAAGAAACAATTTTTGACGAGGGCTCGGCTGCCGGGTACCTTTTCTTCGACGAGGGCACGGCTGCCGAAGGAAATATTTTCGACGAGGGCTCGGCTGCCGAAGGAAATATTTTCAACGAGGTCTCAGCTGCCGGGTACCTTTTCATCGACGAGGGCTCGGCTGCCGGGTACCTTTTCTTCGACGAGGGCTCGGCTGCCGGGTACCTTTTCTTCGACGAGGGCTCGGCTGCCGGGTACCTTTTCTTCGACGAGGGCTCGGCTGCCGGGTACTTTTTCTTCGACGAAGTCTCGGCTGCCGGGTACCTTTTCTTTGACGAGGGCTCGGCTGCCGGGTACCTTTTCTTCGACGAGGGCTCGGCTGCCGGGTACCTTTACTTCTACGATGGCTCGGCTGCCGGGTACCTTTTCTTCGACGAGGGCTCGGCTGCCGAAGAAAAAATTTTCGGCGAGGGCTCGGCTGCCGGGTACCTTTTCTTCGACGAGGGCTCGGCTGCCGGGTACCTTGTCTTCGACGAGGGCTCGGCTGCCGGGTACCTTTTCTTCCACGAGGGCTCGGCTGCCGGATACCTTTTCTTCGACGAGGGCTCGGCTGCCGGATACCTTTTCTTCGACGAGGGCTCGGCTGCCGAAGGAAATATTTTCGACGAGGGCTCGGCTGCCGAAGGAAATATTTTCAACGAAGTCTCTGCTGCCGGGTACCTTTTCTTCGACGAGGGCTTGGCTGCCGGGTACCTTTTCTTCAACGAGTGCTCGGCTGCCGGGTACCTTTTCTTCGACGAGGGCTTGGCTGCCGAAGAAAATATTTTCAACGTGGTCTTGGCTGCCGGGTACCTATACTTCGACGAGGGCTCGGCTTCGAAGAAAAAATTTTCGACGAGGGCTCGGCTGCCGGGTACCTTTTCTTTGACGAGGGATCGGCTGCCGGGTACCTTTTCTTCTACGAGGGCTCTGCTGCGAAGAAACAATTTTTGACGAGGGCTCGGCTGCCGGGTACCTTTTCTTCGACGAGGGCTCGGCTGCCGGGTACCTTTTCTTCGACGAGGGCTCGGCTGCCGGGTACCTTTTCTTCGACGAGGGCTCGGCTGCCGGGTACCTTTTCTTCGACGAGGGCTCGGCTGCCGGGTACCTTTTCTTCGACGAGGGCTCGGCTGCCGGGTACCTTTTCTTCGACGAGGGCTCGGCTGCCGGGTACCTATTCTTCGACGAGTGCTCGGCTGTGAAGAAACAATTTTTTATGAGGGCTCGGCTGCCGGGTACCTATTCTTCGACGAGGGCTCGGCTGCCGGGTACCTTTTCTTCAACGAGGGCTCGGCTGCCGGGTACCTTTTCTTCGACGAGGGCTCGGCTGCCGGGTACCTTTTCTTCGACGAGGGCTCGCCTGCCGGGTACCTTTTCTTCGACGAGGGCTCGGCTGCCGAAGAAAATATTTTCAACGTGGTCTTGGCTGCCGTGTACCTATTCTTCGACGAGGGCTCGGCTGCGAAGAAAAAATTTTCGACGAGGGCTCGGCTGCCGGGTACCTTTTCTTCGACGAGGGCTCGGCTGCCGGGTACCTTTTCTTCGACGAGGGCTCGGCTGCCGCGTACCTTTTCTTCGACGAGGGCTCGGCTGCCGGGGACCTTTTCTTCGACGAGGGCTCGGCTGCCGGGGACCTTTTCTTCGACGAGGGCTCTGCTTCGAAGAAACAATTTTTGACGAGGGCTCGGCTGCCGGGTACCTATTCTTCGACGAGGGCTCGGCTGCCGGGTACCTTTTCTTCGACGAGGGCACGGCTGCCGAATGAAATATTTTCGACGAGGGCTCGGCTGCCGAAGGAAATATTTTCAACGAGGTCTCGGCTGCCGGGTACCTATTCTTCGACGAGGGCTCGGCTGCCGGGTACCTTTTCTTCAACGAGGGCTCGGCTGCCGGGTACCTTTTCTTCGACGAGGGATCGGCTGCCGGGTACCTTTTCTTCTACGAGGGCTCTGCTGCGAAGAAACAATTTTTGACGAGGGCTCGGCTGCCGGGTACCTTTTCTTCGACGATGGCACGGCTGCCGAAGGAAATATTTTCGACGAGGGCTCGGCTGCCGGGTACCTTTTCTTCGACGAGGGCTCTGCTGCGAAGAAACAATTTTTGACGAGGGCTCGGCTGCCGGGTACCTTTTCTTCGACGAGGGCACGGCTGCCGAAGGAAATATTTTCGACGAGGGCTCGGCTGCCGAAGGAAATATTTTCAACGAGGTCTCAGCTGCCGGGTACCTTTTCATCGACGAGGGCTCGGCTGCCGGGTACCTTTTCTTCGACGAGGGCTCGGCTGCCGGGTACCTTTTCTTCGATGAGGGCTCGGCTGCCGGGTACCTTTTCTTCGACGAGGGCTCGGCTGCCGGGTACCTTTTCTTCGACGAAGTCTCGGCTGCCGGGTACCTTTTCTTCGACGAGGGCTCGGCTGCCGGGTACCTTTTCTTCGACGAGGGCTCGGCTGCCGGGTACCTTTACTTCTACGATGGCTCGGCTGCCGGGTACCTTTTCTTCGACGAGGGCTCGGCTGCCGAAGAAAAAATTTTCGGCGAGGGCTCGGCTGCCGGGTACCTTTTCTTCGACGAGGGCTCGGCTGCCGGGTACCTTTTCTTCGACGAGGGCTCGGCTGCCGGGTACCTTTTCTTCGACGTGGGCTCAGCTGCCGAATAAAAAATTTGCGACGAGGGCTCGGCTGCTGGGTACCTTTCTTCGACGAGGGCTCGGCTGCCGGGTAACTTTTCTTCGACGAGGGCTCGGCTGCCGGGTACCTATTCTTCGACGAGGGCTCGGCTGTGAAGAAACAATTTTTTATGAGGGCTCGGCTGCCGGGTACCTATTCTTCGACAAGGGCTCGGCTGCCGGGTACCTTTTCTTCAACGAGGGCTCGGCTGCCGGGTACCTTTTCTTCGACGAGGGATCGGCTGCCGGGTACCTTTTCTTCTACGAGGGCTCTGCTGCGAAGAAACAATTTTTGACGAGGGCTCGGCTGCCGGGTACCTTTTCTTCGACGAGGGCACGGCTGCCGAATGAAATATTTTCGACGAGGGCTCGGCTGCCGAAGGAAATATTTTCAACGAGGTCTCAGCTGCCGGGTACCTTTTCATCGACGAGGGCTCGGCTGCCGGGTACCTTTTCTTCGACGAGGGCTCGGCTGCCGGGTACCTTTTCTTCGACGAGGGCTCGGCTGCCGGGTACCTTTTCTTCGACGAAGTCTCGGCTGCCGGGTACCTTTACTTCTACGATGGCTCGGCTGCCGGGTACCTTTTCTTCGACGAGGGCTCGGCTGCCGAAGAAAAAATTTTCGGCGAGGGCTTGGCTGCCGGGTACCTTTTCTTCGACGAGGGCTCGGCTGCCGGGTACCTTTTCTTCGACGAGGGCTCGGCTGCCGGGTACCTTTTCTTCGACGTGGGCTCGGCTGCCGGGTACCTTTTCTTCGACGAGGGCTCGGCTGCCGGGTACCTTTTCTTCGACGTGGGCTCGGCTGCCGGGTACCTTTTCTTCGACGTGGGCTCGGCTGCCGAATAAAAAATTTGCGACGAGGGCTCGGCTGCCGGGTACCTTTCTTCGACGAGGGCTCGGCTGCCGGGTACCTTTTCTTCGACGAGGGCTCGGCTGCCGGGTACCTTTTCTTCGACGAGGGCTCGGCTGCCGGGTAACTTTTCTTCGACGAGGGCTCGGCTGCCGGGTACCTATTCTTCGACGAGGGCTCGGCTGTGAAGAAACAATATTTTATGAGGGCTCGGCTGCCGGGTACCTTGTCTTCGACGAGGGCTCGGCTGCCGGGTACCTTTTCTTCGACGAGGGCTCGGCTGCCGAAGAAAAAATTTTCGGCGTTTGCTCGGCTGCCGGGTACCTTTTCTTCGACGAGGGCTCGGCTGCCGGGTACCTTTTCTTCGACGTGGGCTCGGCTGCCGAATAAAAAATTTGCGACGAGGGCTCGGCTGCCGGGTACCTTTCTTCGACGAGGGCTCGGCTGCCGGGTACCTTTTCTTCGACGAGGGCTCGGCTGCCGGGTACCTTTTCTTCGACGAGGGCTCGGCTGCCGGGTAACTTTTCTTCGACGAGGGCTCGGCTGCCGGGTACCTATTCTTCGACGAGGGCTCGGCTGTGAAGAAACAATTTTTTATGAGGGCTCGGCTGCCGGGTACCTATTCTTCGACGAGGGCTCGGCTGCCGGGTACCTTTTCTTCAACGAGGGCTCGGCTGCCGGGTACCTTTTCTTCGACGAGGGCTCGGCTGCCGGGTACCTTTTCTTCTACGAGGGCTCTGCTGCGAAGAAACAATTTTTGACGAGGGCTCGGCTGCCGGGTACCTTTTCTTCGACGAGGGCACGGCTGCCGAAGGAAATATTTTCGACGAGGGCTCGGCTGCCGAAGGAAATATTTTCAACGAGGTCTCAGCTGCCGGGTACCTTTTCATCGACGAGGGCTCGGCTGCCGGGTACCTTTTCTTCGACGAGGGCTCGGCTGCCGGGTACCTTTTCTTCGACGAGGGCTCGGCTGCCGGGTACCTTTTCTTCGACGAGGGCTCGGCTGCCGGGTACCTTTTCTTCGACGAGGGATCGGCTGCCGGGTACCTTTTCTTCTACGAGGGCTCTGCTGCGAAGAAACAATTTTTGACGAGGGCTCGGCTGCCGGGTACCTTTTCTTCGACGATGGCACGGCTGCCGAAGGAAATATTTTCGACGAGGGCTCGGCTGCCGGGTACCTTTTCTTCGACGAGGGCTCTGCTGCGAAGAAACAATTTTTGACGAGGGCTCGGCTGCCGGGTACCTTTTCTTCGACGAGGGCACGGCTGCCGAAGGAAATATTTTCGACGAGGGCTCGGCTGCCGAAGGAAATATTTTCAACGAGGTCTCAGCTGCCGGGTACCTTTTCATCGACGAGGGCTCGGCTGCCGGGTACCTTTTCTTCGACGAGGGCTCGGCTGCCGGGTACCTTTTCTTCGATGAGGGCTCGGCTGCCGGGTACCTTTTCTTCGACGAGGGCTCGGCTGCCGGGTACCTTTTCTTCGACGAAGTCTCGGCTGCCGGGTACCTTTTCTTCGACGAGGGCTCGGCTGCCGGGTACCTTTTCTTCGACGAGGGCTCGGCTGCCGGGTACCTTTACTTCTACGATGGCTCGGCTGCCGGGTACCTTTTCTTCGACGAGGGCTCGGCTGCCGAAGAAAAAATTTTCGGCGAGGGCTCGGCTGCCGGGTACCTTTTCTTCGACGAGGGCTCGGCTGCCGGGTACCTTTTCTTCGACGAGGGCTCGGCTGCCGGGTACCTTTTCTTCGACGTGGGCTCAGCTGCCGAATAAAAAATTTGCGACGAGGGCTCGGCTGCTGGGTACCTTTCTTCGACGAGGGCTCGGCTGCCGGGTAACTTTTCTTCGACGAGGGCTCGGCTGCCGGGTACCTATTCTTCGACGAGGGCTCGGCTGTGAAGAAACAATTTTTTATGAGGGCTCGGCTGCCGGGTACCTATTCTTCGACAAGGGCTCGGCTGCCGGGTACCTTTTCTTCAACGAGGGCTCGGCTGCCGGGTACCTTTTCTTCGACGAGGGATCGGCTGCCGGGTACCTTTTCTTCTACGAGGGCTCTGCTGCGAAGAAACAATTTTTGACGAGGGCTCGGCTGCCGGGTACCTTTTCTTCGACGAGGGCACGGCTGCCGAATGAAATATTTTCGACGAGGGCTCGGCTGCCGAAGGAAATATTTTCAACGAGGTCTCAGCTGCCGGGTACCTTTTCATCGACGAGGGCTCGGCTGCCGGGTACCTTTTCTTCGACGAGGGCTCGGCTGCCGGGTACCTTTTCTTCGACGAGGGCTCGGCTGCCGGGTACCTTTTCTTCGACGAAGTCTCGGCTGCCGGGTACCTTTACTTCTACGATGGCTCGGCTGCCGGGTACCTTTTCTTCGACGAGGGCTCGGCTGCCGAAGAAAAAATTTTCGGCGAGGGCTTGGCTGCCGGGTACCTTTTCTTCGACGAGGGCTCGGCTGCCGGGTACCTTTTCTTCGACGAGGGCTCGGCTGCCGGGTACCTTTTCTTCGACGTGGGCTCGGCTGCCGGGTACCTTTTCTTCGACGAGGGCTCGGCTGCCGGGTACCTTTTCTTCGACGTGGGCTCGGCTGCCGGGTACCTTTTCTTCGACGTGGGCTCGGCTGCCGAATAAAAAATTTGCGACGAGGGCTCGGCTGCCGGGTACCTTTCTTCGACGAGGGCTCGGCTGCCGGGTACCTTTTCTTCGACGAGGGCTCGGCTGCCGGGTACCTTTTCTTCGACGAGGGCTCGGCTGCCGGGTAACTTTTCTTCGACGAGGGCTCGGCTGCCGGGTACCTATTCTTCGACGAGGGCTCGGCTGTGAAGAAACAATTTTTTATGAGGGCTCGGCTGCCGGGTACCTTGTCTTCGACGAGGGCTCGGCTGCCGGGTACCTTTTCTTCGACGAGGGCTCGGCTGCCGAAGAAAAAATTTTCGGCGTTTGCTCGGCTGCCGGGTACCTTTTCTTCGACGAGGGCTCGGCTGCCGGGTACCTTTTCTTCGACGTGGGCTCGGCTGCCGAATAAAAAATTTGCGACGAGGGCTCGGCTGCCGGGTACCTTTCTTCGACGAGGGCTCGGCTGCCGGGTACCTTTTCTTCGACGAGGGCTCGGCTGCCGGGTACCTTTTCTTCGACGAGGGCTCGGCTGCCGGGTAACTTTTCTTCGACGAGGGCTCGGCTGCCGGGTACCTATTCTTCGACGAGGGCTCGGCTGTGAAGAAACAATTTTTTATGAGGGCTCGGCTGCCGGGTACCTATTCTTCGACGAGGGCTCGGCTGCCGGGTACCTTTTCTTCAACGAGGGCTCGGCTGCCGGGTACCTTTTCTTCGACGAGGGCTCGGCTGCCGGGTACCTTTTCTTCTACGAGGGCTCTGCTGCGAAGAAACAATTTTTGACGAGGGCTCGGCTGCCGGGTACCTTTTCTTCGACGAGGGCACGGCTGCCGAAGGAAATATTTTCGACGAGGGCTCGGCTGCCGAAGGAAATATTTTCAACGAGGTCTCAGCTGCCGGGTACCTTTTCATCGACGAGGGCTCGGCTGCCGGGTACCTTTTCTTCGACGAGGGCTCGGCTGCCGGGTACCTTTTCTTCGACGAGGGCTCGGCTGCCGGGTACCTTTTCTTCGACGAGGGCTCGGCTGCCGGGTACCTTTTCTTCGACGAGGGCACGGCTGCCGAAGGAAATATTTTCGACGAGGGCTCGGCTGCCGAAGGAAATATTTTCAACGAGGTCTCAGCTGCCGGGTACCTTTTCATCGACGAGGGCTCGGCTGCCGGGTACCTTTTCTTCGACGAGGGCTCGGCTGCCGGGTACCTTTTCTTCGACGAGGGCTCGGCTGCCGGGTACCTTTTCTTCGACGAGGGCTCGGCTGCCGGGTACCTTTTCTTCGACGAGGGCTCGGCTGCCGGGTACCTTTTCTTCGACGAGGGCTCGGCTGCCGGGTACCTTTTCTTCGACGAGGGCTCGGCTACCGGGGACCTTTTCTTCGACGAGGGCTCGGCTGCCGGGGACCTTTTCTTCGACGAGGGCTCGGCTGCCGGGGACCTTTTCTTCGACGAGGGCTCGGCTGCCGGTTACCTTTTCTTCGACGAGGGCTCGGCTGCCGGGGACCTTTTCTTCGACGAGGGCTCGGCTGCCGGGGACCTTTTCTTCGACGAGGGCTCGGCTGCCGAAGAAACAATTTTCGAAGAGGGCTCGGCTGCTGGGTACCTTTTCTTCGACGAGGGCTCGGCTGCCGAGTTCCTATTCTTGAACGAGGGCTCGGCTGCCGGGTACCTATTTTTCGACGAGGGCTCGGCTGCCGGGTACCTTTTCTTCGACGAGGGCTCGGCTGCCGGGTACCTTTTCTTCGACGAGGGCTCGGCTGCCGAGTTCCTATTCTTGAACGAGGGCTCGGCTGCCGGGTACCTATTTTTCGACGAGGGCTCGGCTGCCGGGTACCTTTTCTTCGACGAGGGCTCGGCTGCCGGGTACCTTTTCTTCGACGAGGGCTCGGCTGCCGAGTTCCTATTCTTGAACGAGGGCTCGGCTGCCGGGTACCTATTTTTCGACGAGGGCTCGGCTGCCGGGTACCTTTTCTTCGACGAGGGCTCGGCTGCCGGGTACCTTTTCTTCGACGAGGGCTCGGCTGCCGAGTTCCTATTCTTGAACGAGGGCTCGGCTGCCGGGTACCTTTTCTTCGACGAGGGCTCGGCTGCCGGGTACCTTTTCTTCGACGAGGGCTCGGCTGCCGAGTTCCTATTCTTGAACGAGGGCTCGGCTGCCGGGTACCTATTTTTCGACGAGGGCTTGGCTGCCGGGTACCTTTTCTTCGATGAGGGCTCGGCTGCCGAGTTCCTATTCTTGAACGAGGGCTCGGCTGCCGGGTACCTATTTTTCGACGAGGGCTCGGCTGCCGGGTACCTTTTCTTCGACGAGGGCTCGGCTGCCGGGTACCTTTTCTTCGACGAGGGCTCGGCTGCCGAGTTCCTATTCTTGAACGAGGGCTCGGCTGCCGGGTACCTATTTTTCGACGAGGGCTCGGCTGCCGGGTACCTTTTCTTCGACGAGGGCTCGGCTGCCGGGTACCTTTTCTTCGACGAGGGCTCGGCTGCCGAGTTCCTATTCTTGAACGAGGGCTCGGCTGCCGGGTACCTATTTTTCGACGAGGGCTCGGCTGCCGGGTACCTTTTCTTCGACGTGGGCTCGGCTGCCGAATAAAAAATTTGCGACGAGGGCTCGGCTGCCGGGTACCTTTTCTTCGACGAGG
Source organism: Harpia harpyja (assembly GCF_026419915.1). Taxonomy (NCBI): domain Eukaryota; kingdom Metazoa; phylum Chordata; class Aves; order Accipitriformes; family Accipitridae; genus Harpia; species Harpia harpyja. Next base: position 25,311,510 of record NC_068947.1, on the reverse strand, counting down.
GCTCGGCTGCCGGGGACCTTTTCTTCGACGAGGGCTCGGCTGCCGGGGACCTTTTCTTCGACGAGGGCTCGGCTTCCGGGTACCTTGTCTTCGATGAGGGCTCGGCTGCCGGGTACCTTTTCTTCGACGTGGTCTCGGCTGCCGAATAAAAAATTTGCGACGAGGGCTCGGCTGCCGGGTACCTTTTCTTCGACGAGGGCTCGGCTGCCGGGTACCTTTTCTACGACGAGGGCTCGGCTGCCGGGTACCTTTTCTTCGACGAGGGCTCGGCTGCCGGGTACCTTTTCTTCGACGAGGGCTCGGCTGCCGGGTACCTTTTCTTCGACGAGGGCTCGGCTGCCGGGTACCTTTTCTTCGACGAGGGTTCGGCTGCCGGGTACCTTTTCTTCGACGAGGGCTCGGCTGCCGGGTACCTTTTCTTCGACGAGGGTTCGGCTGCCGGGTACCTTTTCTTCGACGAGGGCTCGGCTGCCGGGTACCTTTTCTTCGACGAGGGCTCGGCTGCCGGGTACCTTTTCTTCGACGAGGGCTCGGCTGCCGAAGAAACAATATTTGACGAGGGCTCTGCTGCCGGGTACCTATTCTTCGACGAGGGCTCGGCTGCCGGGTACCTTTTCTTCGACGAGCGCTCGGCTGCCGGATACCTTTTCTTTGACGAGGGCTCGGCTGCCCGGTACCTTTTCTTCAACGACGGCTTGGCTGCCGAAGAAACAATTTTCGACGAGGGCTCGGCTGCAGGGTACCTTTTCTTCGACGAGGGCTCGGCTGCCGAAGAAAAAATTTTCGACGAGGGCTCGGCTGCCGGGTACATTTTCTTCAAAGAGGGCTCGGCTGCCGGGGACCTTTTCTTCGACGAGGGCTTGGCTGCGAAGAAAAAATTTTCGACGAGGGCTCGGCTGCCGAAGAAACAATATTTGACGAGGGCTCTGCTGCCGGGTACCTATTCTTCGACGAGGGCTCGGCTGCCGGGTACCTTTTCTTCGACGAGGGCTCGGCTGCCGGGTACCTTTTCTTCAACGAGGGCTCGGCTGCCGGGTACCTTTTCTTCGACGAGGGATCGGCTGCCGGGTACCTTTTCTTCTACGAGGGCTCTGCTGCGAAGAAACAATTTTTGACGAGGGCTCGGCTGCCGGGTACCTTTTCTTCGACGAGGGCACGGCTGCCGAATGAAATATTTTCGACGAGGGCTCGGCTGCCGAAGGAAATATTTTCAACGAGGTCTCAGCTGCCGGGTACCTTTTCATCGACGAGGGCTCGGCTGCCGGGTACCTTTTCTTCGACGAGGGCTCGGCTGCCGGGTACCTTTTCTTCGACGAGGGCTCGGCTGCCGGGTACCTTTTCTTCGACGAAGTCTCGGCTGCCGGGTACCTTTACTTCTACGATGGCTCGGCTGCCGGGTACCTTTTCTTCGACGAGGGCTCGGCTGCCGAAGAAAAAATTTTCGGCGAGGGCTTGGCTGCCGGGTACCTTTTCTTCGACGAGGGCTCGGCTGCCGGGTACCTTTTCTTCGACGAGGGCTCGGCTGCCGGGTACCTTTTCTTCGACGTGGGCTCGGCTGCCGGGTACCTTTTCTTCGACGAGGGCTCGGCTGCCGGGTACCTTTTCTTCGACGTGGGCTCGGCTGCCGGGTACCTTTTCTTCGACGTGGGCTCGGCTGCCGAATAAAAAATTTGCGACGAGGGCTCGGCTGCCGGGTACCTTTCTTCGACGAGGGCTCGGCTGCCGGGTACCTTTTCTTCGACGAGGGCTCGGCTGCCGGGTACCTTTTCTTCGACGAGGGCTCGGCTGCCGGGTAACTTTTCTTCGACGAGGGCTCGGCTGCCGGGTACCTATTCTTCGACGAGGGCTCGGCTGTGAAGAAACAATTTTTTATGAGGGCTCGGCTGCCGGGTACCTTGTCTTCGACGAGGGCTCGGCTGCCGGGTACCTTTTCTTCGACGAGGGCTCGGCTGCCGAAGAAAAAATTTTCGGCGTTTGCTCGGCTGCCGGGTACCTTTTCTTCGACGAGGGCTCGGCTGCCGGGTACCTTTTCTTCGACGTGGGCTCGGCTGCCGAATAAAAAATTTGCGACGAGGGCTCGGCTGCCGGGTACCTTTCTTCGACGAGGGCTCGGCTGCCGGGTACCTTTTCTTCGACGAGGGCTCGGCTGCCGGGTACCTTTTCTTCGACGAGGGCTCGGCTGCCGGGTAACTTTTCTTCGACGAGGGCTCGGCTGCCGGGTACCTATTCTTCGACGAGGGCTCGGCTGTGAAGAAACAATTTTTTATGAGGGCTCGGCTGCCGGGTACCTATTCTTCGACGAGGGCTCGGCTGCCGGGTACCTTTTCTTCAACGAGGGCTCGGCTGCCGGGTACCTTTTCTTCGACGAGGGCTCGGCTGCCGGGTACCTTTTCTTCTACGAGGGCTCTGCTGCGAAGAAACAATTTTTGACGAGGGCTCGGCTGCCGGGTACCTTTTCTTCGACGAGGGCACGGCTGCCGAAGGAAATATTTTCGACGAGGGCTCGGCTGCCGAAGGAAATATTTTCAACGAGGTCTCAGCTGCCGGGTACCTTTTCATCGACGAGGGCTCGGCTGCCGGGTACCTTTTCTTCGACGAGGGCTCGGCTGCCGGGTACCTTTTCTTCGACGAGGGCTCGGCTGCCGGGTACCTTTTCTTCGACGAGGGCTCGGCTGCCGGGTACCTTTTCTTCGACGAGGGCACGGCTGCCGAAGGAAATATTTTCGACGAGGGCTCGGCTGCCGAAGGAAATATTTTCAACGAGGTCTCAGCTGCCGGGTACCTTTTCATCGACGAGGGCTCGGCTGCCGGGTACCTTTTCTTCGACGAGGGCTCGGCTGCCGGGTACCTTTTCTTCGACGAGGGCTCGGCTGCCGGGTACCTTTTCTTCGACGAGGGCTCGGCTGCCGGGTACCTTTTCTTCGACGAGGGCTCGGCTGCCGGGTACCTTTTCTTCGACGAGGGCTCGGCTGCCGGGTACCTTTTCTTCGACGAGGGCTCGGCTGCCGGGTACCTTTTCTTCGACGAGGGCTCGGCTACCGGGTACCTTTTCTTCGACGAGGGCTCGGCTGCCGGGGACCTTTTCTTCGACGAGGGCTCGGCTGCCGGGGACCTTTTCTTCGACGAGGGCTCGGCTGCCGGTTACCTTTTCTTCGACGAGGGCTCGGCTGCCGGGGACCTTTTCTTCGACGAGGGCTCGGCTGCCGGGGACCTTTTCTTCGACGAGGGCTCGGCTGCCGAAGAAACAATTTTCGAAGAGGGCTCGGCTGCTGGGTACCTTTTCTTCGACGAGGGCTCGGCTGCCGAGTTCCTATTCTTGAACGAGGGCTCGGCTGCCGGGTACCTATTTTTCGACGAGGGCTCGGCTGCCGGGTACCTTTTCTTCGACGAGGGCTCGGCTGCCGGGTACCTTTTCTTCGACGAGGGCTCGGCTGCCGAGTTCCTATTCTTGAACGAGGGCTCGGCTGCCGGGTACCTATTTTTCGACGAGGGCTCGGCTGCCGGGTACCTTTTCTTCGACGAGGGCTCGGCTGCCGGGTACCTTTTCTTCGACGAGGGCTCGGCTGCCGAGTTCCTATTCTTGAACGAGGGCTCGGCTGCCGGGTACCTATTTTTCGACGAGGGCTCGGCTGCCGGGTACCTTTTCTTCGACGAGGGCTCGGCTGCCGGGTACCTTTTCTTCGACGAGGGCTCGGCTGCCGAGTTCCTATTCTTGAACGAGGGCTCGGCTGCCGGGTACCTTTTCTTCGACGAGGGCTCGGCTGCCGGGTACCTTTTCTTCGACGAGGGCTCGGCTGCCGAGTTCCTATTCTTGAACGAGGGCTCGGCTGCCGGGTACCTATTTTTCGACGAGGGCTTGGCTGCCGGGTACCTTTTCTTCGATGAGGGCTCGGCTGCCGAGTTCCTATTCTTGAACGAGGGCTCGGCTGCCGGGTACCTATTTTTCGACGAGGGCTCGGCTGCCGGGTACCTTTTCTTCGACGAGGGCTCGGCTGCCGGGTACCTTTTCTTCGACGAGGGCTCGGCTGCCGAGTTCCTATTCTTGAACGAGGGCTCGGCTGCCGGGTACCTATTTTTCGACGAGGGCTCGGCTGCCGGGTACCTTTTCTTCGACGAGGGCTCGGCTGCCGGGTACCTTTTCTTCGACGAGGGCTCGGCTGCCGAGTTCCTATTCTTGAACGAGGGCTCGGCTGCCGGGTACCTATTTTTCGACGAGGGCTCGGCTGCCGGGTACCTTTTCTTCGACGTGGGCTCGGCTGCCGAATAAAAAATTTGCGACGAGGGCTCGGCTGCCGGGTACCTTTTCTTCGACGAGGGCTCGGCTGCCGGGGACCTTTTCTTCGACGAGGGCTCGGCTGCCGGGGACCTTTTCTTCGACGAGGGCTCGGCTGCCGGGTACCTTGTCTTCGATGAGGGCTCGGCTGCCGGGTACCTTTTCTTCGACGTGGGCTCGGCTGCCGAATAAAAAATTTGCGACGAGGGCTCGGCTGCCGGGTACCTTTTCTTCGACGAGGGCTCGGCTGCCGGGTACCTTTTCTACGACGAGGGCTCGGCTGCCGGGTACCTTTTCTTCGACGAGGGCTCGGCTGCCGGGTACCTTTTCTTCGACGAGGGCTCGGCTGCCGGGTACCTTTTCTTCGACGAGGGCTCGGCTGCCGGGTACCTTTTCTTCGACGAGGGTTCGGCTGCCGGGTACCTTTTCTTCGACGAGGGCTCGGCTGCCGGGTACCTTTTCTTCGACGAGGGTTCGGCTGCCGGGTACCTTTTCTTCGACGAGGGCTCGGCTGCCGGGTACCTTTTCTTCGACGAGGGCTCGGCTGCCGGGTACCTTTTCTTCGACGAGGGCTCGGCTGCCGAAGAAACAATATTTGACGAGGGCTCTGCTGCCGGGTACCTATTCTTCGACGAGGGCTCGGCTGCCGGGTACCTTTTCTTCGACGAGCGCTCGGCTGCCGGATACCTTTTCTTTGACGAGGGCTCGGCTGCCCGGTACCTTTTCTTCAACGACGGCTTGGCTGCCGAAGAAACAATTTTCGACGAGGGCTCGGCTGCAGGGTACCTTTTCTTCGACGAGGGCTCGGCTGCCGAAGAAAAAATTTTCGACGAGGGCTCGGCTGCCGGGTACATTTTCTTCAAAGAGGGCTCGGCTGCCGGGGACCTTTTCTTCGACGAGGGCTTGGCTGCGAAGAAAAAATTTTCGACGAGGGCTCGGCTGCCGAAGAAACAATATTTGACGAGGGCTCTGCTGCCGGGTACCTATTCTTCGACGAGGGCTCGGCTGCCGGGTACCTTTTCTTCGACGAGGGCTCGGCTGCCGGGTACCTTTTCTTTGACGAGGGCTCGGCTGCCGGGTACCTTTTCTTCAACGAGGGCTTGGCTGCCGAAGAAACAATTTTCGACGAGGGCTCGGCTGCCGGGTATCTTTTCTTCGACGAGGGCTCGGATGCCGAAGAAAAAATTTTCGACGAGGGCTCGGCTACCGCGTACATTTTCTTCAACGAGGGCTCGGCTGCCGGGGACCTTTTCTTCGACGAGGGCTCGGCTGCGAAGAAAAAATTTTCGACGAGGGCTCGGCTGCCGGGTACCTTTTCTCCGACGAGGGCTCGGCTGCCGGGTACATTTTCTTCAACGAGGGCTCGGCTGCCGGGGACCTTTTCTTCGACGAGGGCTCGGCTGCCGGGTACCTTTTCTTCGACGAGGGCTCGGCTGCCGAAGAAAAAATTTTCGGCGAGGGCTCGGCTGCCGGGGACCTTTTCTTCGACGAGGGCTCGGCTGCCGGGTACCTTTTCTTCGACGAGGGCTCGGCTGCCGGGTACCTTTTCTTCGACGTGGGCTCGGCTGCCGAAGAAAAAATTTGCGACGAGGGCTCGGCTGCCGGGTACCTTTCTTCGACGAGGGCTCGGCTGCCGGGTAACTTTTCTTCGACGAGGGCTCGGCTGCCGGGTACCTATTCTTCGACGAGGGCTCGGCTGTGAAGAAACAATTTTTTATGAGGGCTCGGCTGCCGGGTACCTATTCTTCGACGAGGGCTCGGCTGCCGGGTACCTTTTCTTCAACGAGGGCTCGGCTGCCGGGTACCTTTTCTTCGACGAGGGATCGGCTGCCGGGTACCTTTTCTTCTACGAGGGCTCTGCTGCGAAGAAACAAGTTTTGACGAGGGCTCGGCTGCCGGGTACCTTTTCTTCGACGAGGGCACGGCTGCCGAAGGAAATATTTTCGACGAGGGCTCGGCTGCCGAAGGAAATATTTTCAACGAGGTTTCAGCTGCCGGGTACCTTTTCATCGACGAGGGCTCGGCTGCCGGGTACCTTTTCTTCGACGAGGGCTCGGCTGCCGGGTACCTTTTCTTCGACGAGGGCTCGGCTGCCGGGTACCTTTTCTTCGACGAGGGCTCGGCTGCCGGGTACCTTTTCTTCGACGAGGGCTCGGCTGCCGGGTACCTTTTCTTCGACGAGGGCTCGGCTGCCGGGTACCTTTTCTTCGACGAAGTCTCTGCTGCCGGGTACCTTTTCTTCGACGAGGGCTCGGCTGCCGGGTACCTTTTCTTCGACGAGGGCTCGGCTGCCGGGTACCTTTACTTCTACGATGGCTCGGCTGCCGGGTACCTTTTCTTCGACGAGGGCTCGGCTGCCGAAGAAAAAATTTTCGGCGAGGGCTCGGCTGCCGGGTACCTTTTCTTCGACGAGGGCTCGGCTGCCGAAGAAAAAATTTTTGACGAAGGCTCGGCTGCCGGGTACCTTTTCTTCGACGAGGGCTCGGCTGCCGGGTACCTTTTCTTCGACGAGGGCTCGGCTGCCGGGTACCTTTTCTTCGACGAGGGCTCGGCTGCCGGGGACCTTTTCTTCATCGAGGGCTCGGCTGCCGGGTACCTTGTCTTCGACGAGGGCTCGGCTGCCGGGTACCTTTTCTTCGACGTGGGCTCGGCTGCCGAATAAAAAATTTGCGACGAGGGCTCGGCTGCCGGGTACCTTTTCTTCGACGAGGGCTCGGCTGCCGGGTACCTTTTCTTCGACGAGGGCTCGGCTGCCGGGTACCTTTTCTACGACGAGGCTCGGCTGCCGGGTACCTTTTCTTCGACGAGGGCTCGGCTGCCGGGTACCTTTTCTTCGACGAGGGCTCGGCTGCTGGGTACCTTTTCTTCGACGAGGGCTCGGCTGCCGGGTACCTTTTCTTCGACGAGGGCTCGGCTGCCGGGTACCTTTTCTTCGACGAGGGCTCGGCTGCCGGGTACCTTTTCTTCGACGAGGGCTCGGCTGCCGAAGAAACAATATTTGACGAGGGCTCTGCTGCCGGGTACCTATTCTTCGACGAGGGCTCGGCTGCCGGGTACCTTTTCTTCGACGAGGGCTCGGCTGCCGGATACCTTTTCTTTGACGAGGGCTCGGCTGCCGGGTACCTTTTCTTCAACGAGGGCTTGGCTGCCGAAGAAACAATTTTCGACGAGGGCTCGGCTGCTGGGTACCTTTTCTTCGACGAGGGCTCGGCTGCCGAAGAAAAAATTTTCGACGAGGGCTCGGCTGCCGGGTACATTTTCTTCAAAGAGGGCTCGGCTGCCGGGGACCTTTTCTTCGACGAGGGCTTGGCTGCGAAGAAAAAATTTTCGACGAGGGCTCGGCTGCCGAAGAAACAATATTTGACGAGGGCTCTGCTGCCGGGTACCTATTCTTCGACGAGGGCTCGGCTGCCGGGTACCTTTTCTTCGACGAGGGCTCGGCTGCCAGGTACCTTTTCTTTGACGAGGGCTCGGCTGCCGGGTACCTTTTCTTCAACGAGGGCTTGGCTGCCGAAGAAACAATTTTCGACGAGGGCTCGGCTGCCGGGTATCTTTTCTTCGACGAGGGCTCAGCTGCCGAAGAAAAAATTTTCGACGAGGGCTCGGCTGCCGGGTACATTTTCTTCAACGAGGGCTCGGCTGCCGGGGACCTTTTCTTCGACGAGGGCTCGGCTGCGAAGAAAAAATTTTCGACGAGGGCTCGGCTGCCGGGTACCTTTTCTCCGACGAGGGCTCGGCTGCCGGGTACATTTTCTTCAACGAGGGCTCGGCTGCCGGGGACCTTTTCTTCGACGAGGGCTTGGCTGCGAAGAAAAAATTTTCGACGAGGGCTCGGCTGCCGGGTACCTTTTCTTCGACGAGGGCTCGGCTGCGAAGAAAAATTTTCGACGAGGGCTCGTCTGCCGCGTACCTTTTCTTCGACGAGGGCTCGGCTGCCGGGTACCTTTTCTTCGACGAGGGCTCTGCTGCCGGGTACCTTTTAGTCGACGAAAGCTCGTCTGCCGGGTACATTTTCTTCGACGAGGTCTCTGCTGCCGGATACCTTTTCTTTGATGAGGGCTCGGCTGCCGGGTACCTTGTCTTCGACGAGAGCTCGGCTGCCGGGTACCTTTTCTTCCACGAGGGCTCGGCTGCCGAAGAAACAATTTTCGACGAGGGCTCGGCTGCAGGGTACCTTTTATTCGACGAGGGCTCGGCTGCCGAAGAAAAAATTTTCGACGAGGGCTCGGCTGCCGGGTACATTTTCTTCAAAGAGGGCTCGGCTGCCCGGGACCTTTTCTTCGACGAGGGCTTGGCTGCGAAGAAAAAATTTTCGACGAGGGCTCGGCTGCCGAAGAAACAATATTTGACGAGGGCTCTGCTGCCGGGTACCTATTCTTCGACGAGGGCTCGGCTGCCGGGTACCTTTTCTTCGACGAGGGCTCGGCTGCCGGGTACCTTTTCTTTGACGAGGGCTCGGCTGCCGGGTACCTTTTCTTCGACGAGGGCTCGGCTGCGAAGAAAAAATTTTCGACGAGGGCTCGTCTGCGGGGTACCTTTTCTCCGACGAGGGCTCGGCTGCCGGGTACATTTTCTTCAACGAGGGCTCGGCTGCCGGGTACCTTTTCTTCGACGAGGGCTCTGCTGCCGGGTACCTTTTCTTCGACGAAAGCTCGTCTGCCGGGTACATTTTCTTCGACGAGGGCTCGGCTGCCGGATACCTTTTCTTTGATGAGGGTTCGGCTGCCGGGTACCTTGTCTTCGACGAGGGCTCGGCTGCCGGGTACCTTTTCTTCCACGAGGGCTCGGCTGCCGGATACCTTTTCTTCGACGAGGGCTCGGCTGCCGGATACCTTTTCTTCGACGAGGGCTCGGCTGCCGGATACCTTTTCTTCGACGAGGGCTCGGCTGCCGAAGGAAATATTTTCGACGAGGGCTCGGCTGCCGAAGGAAATATTTTCAACGAAGTCTCTGCTGCCGGGTACCTTTTCTTCGACGAGGGCTTGGCTGCCGGGTACCTTTTCTTCAACGAGTGCTCGGCTGCCGGGTACCTTTTCTTCGACGAGGGCTTGGCTGCCGAAGAAAATATTTTCAACGTGGTCTTGGCTGCCGGGTACCTATTCTTCGACGAGGGCTTGGCTGCCGAATAAAAAATTTGCGACGAGGGCTCGGCTGCCGGGTACCTTTCTTCGACGAGGGCTCGGCTGCCGGGTACCTTTTCTTCGACGAGGGCTCGGCTGCCGGGTGCCTTTTCTTCGACGAGGGCTCGGCTGCCGGGTAACTTTTCTTCGACGAGGGCTCGGCTGCCGGGTACCTATTCTTCGACGAGGGCTCGGCTGTGAAGAAACAATTTTTTATGAGGGCTCGGCTGCCGGGTACCTATTCTTCGACGAGGGCTCGGCTGCCGGGTACCTTTTCTTCGACGAGGGCTCGGCTGCCGGGTACCTTTTCTTCTACGAGGGCTTTGCTGCGAAGAAACAATTTTTGACGAGGGCTCGGCTGCCGGGTACCTTTTCTTCGACGAGGGCACGGCTGCCGAAGGAAATATTTTCGACGAGGGCTCGGCTGCCGAAGGAAATATTTTCAACGAGGTTTCAGCTGCCGGGTACCTTTTCATCGACGAGGGCTCGGCTGCCGGGTACCTTTTCTTCTACGAGGGCTCGGCTGCCGGGTACCTTTTCTTCGACGAGAGCTCGGCTGCCGGGTACCTTTTCTTCGACGAGGGCTCGGCTGCCGGGTACCTTTTCTTCGACGAAGTCTCGGCTGCCGGGTACCTTTTCTTCGACGAGGGCTCGGCTGCCGGGTACCTTTTCTTCGACGAGGGCTCGGCTGCCGGGTACCTTTACTTCTACGATGGCTCGGCTGCCGGGTACCTTTTCTTCGACGAGGGCTCGGCTGCCGAAGAAAAAATTTTCGGCGAGGGCTCGGCTGCCGGGTACCTTTTCTTCGACGAGGGCTCGGCTGCCGAAGAAAAAATTTTTGACGAAGGCTCGGCTGCCGGGTACCTTTTCTTCGACGAGGGCTCGGCTGCCGGGTACCTTTTCTTCGACGAGAGCTCGGCTGCCGGGTACCTTGTCTTCGACGAGGGCTCGGCTGCCGGGTACCTTTTCTTCGACGTGGGCTCGGCTGCCGAATAAAAAATTTGCGACGAGGGCTCGGCTGCCGGGTACCTTTTCTTCGACGAGGGCTCGGCTGCCGGGGACCTTTTCTTCGACGAGGGCTCGGCTGCCGGGTACCTTTACTTCTACGATGGCTCGGCTGCCGGGTACCTTTTCTTCGACGAGGGCTCGGCTGCCGAAGAAAAAATTTTCGGCGAGGGCTCGGCTGCCGGGTACCTTTTCTTCGACGAGGGCTCGGCTGCCGAAGAAAAAATTTTTGTCGAAGGCTCGGCTGCCGGGTACCTTTTCTTCGACGAGGGCTCGTCTGCCGGGTACCTTTTCTTCGACGAGGGCTCGGCTGCCGGGTACCTTGTCTTCGACGAGGGCTCGGCTGCCGGGTACCTTTTCTTCGACGTGGGCTCGGCTGCCGAATAAAAAATTTGCGACGAGGGCTGGGCTGCCGGGTACCTTTTCTTCGACGAGGGCTGGGCTGCCGGGTACCTTTTCTTCGACGAGGGCTGGGCTGCCGGGTACCTTTTCTTCGACGAGGGCTGGGCTGCCGGGTACCTTTTCTTCGACGAGGGCTGGGCTGCCGGGTACCTTTTCTTCGACGAGGGCTGGGCTGCCGGGTACATATTCTTCGATGAGGGCTCGGCTGCCGGGTACCTTTTCTTCGACGAGGGCTCTGCTGCCGGGTACCTTTTAGTCGACGAAAGCTCGTCTGCCGGGTACATTTTCTTCGACGAGGTCTCTGCTGCCGGATACCTTTTCTTTGATGAGGGCTCGGCTGCCGGGTACCTTGTCTTCGACGAGGGCTCGGCTGCCGGGTACCTTTTCTTCCACGAGGGCTCGGCTGCCGAAGAAACAATTTTCGACGAGGGCTCGGCTGCAGGGTATCTTTTCTTCGACGAGGGCTCGGCTGCCGAAGAAAAAATTTTCGACGAGGGCTCGGCTGCCGGGTACATTTTCTTCAAAGAGGGCTCGGCTGCCCGGGACCTTTTCTTCGACGAGGGCTTGGCTGCGAAGAAAAAATTTTCGACGAGGGCTCGGCTGCCGAAGAAACAATATTTGACGAGGGCTCTGCTGCCGGGTACCTATTCTTCGACGAGGGCTCGGCTGCCGGGTACCTTTTCTTCGACGAGGGCTCGGCTGCCGGGTACCTTTTCTTTGACGAGGGCTCGGCTGCCGGGTACCTTTTCTTCAACGAGGGCTTGGCTGCCGAAGAAACAATTTTCGACGAGGGCTCGGCTGCCGGGTATCTTTTCTTCGACGAGGGCTCGGCTGCCGAAGAAAAAATTTTCGACGAGGGCTTGGCTGCCGGGTACATTTTCTTCAACGAGGGCTCGGCTGCCGGGGACCTTTTCTTCGACGAGGGCTCGGCTGCGAAGAAAAAATTTTCGACGAGGGCTCGTCTGCGGGGTACCTTTTCTCCGACGAGGGCTCGGCTGCCAAGTACATTTTCTTCAACGAGGGCTCGGCTGCCGGGTACCTTTTCTTCGACGAGGGCTCTGCTGCCGGGTACCTTTTCTTCGACGAAAGCTCGTCTGCCGGGTACATTTTCTTCGACGAGGGCTCGGCTGCCGGATACCTTTTCTTTGATGAGGGCTCGGCTGCCGGGTACCTTGTCTTCGACGAGGGCTCGGCTGCCGGGTACCTTTTCTTCCACGAGGGCTCGGCTGCCGGATACCTTTTCTTCGACGAGGGCTCAGCTGCCGAAGGAAATATTTTCAACGAAGTCTCTGCTGCCGGGTACCTTTTCTTCGACGAGGGCTTGGCTGCCGGGTACCTTTTCTTCAACGAGTGCTCGGCTGCCGGGTACCTTTTCTTCAACGAGTGCTCGGCTGCCGGGTACCTTTTCTTCGACGAGGGCTTGGCTGCCGAAGAAAATATTTTCAACGTGGTCTTGGCTGCCGGGTACCTATTCTTCGACGAGGGCTCGGCTGCCGAATAAAAAATTTGCGACGAGGGCTCGGCTGCCGGGTACCTTTCTTCGACGAGGGCTCGGCTGCCGGGTACCTTTTCTTCGACGAGGGCTCGGCTGCCGGGTACCTTTTCTTCGACGAGGGCTCGGCTGCCGGGTACCTATTCTTCGACGAGGGCTCGGCTGTGAAGAAACAATTTTTTATGAGGGCTCGGCTGCCGGGTACCTATTCTTCGACGAGGGCTCGGCTGCCGGGTATCTTTTCTTCAACGAGGGCTCGGCTGCCGGGTACCTTTTCTTCTACGAGGGCTCTGCTGCGAAGAAACAATTTTTGACGAGGGCTCGGCTGCCGGGTACCTTTTCTTCGACGAGGGCACGGCTGCCGAAGGAAATATTTTCGACGAGGGCTCGGCTGCCGAAGGAAATATTTTCAACGAGGTCTCAGCTGCCGGGTACCTTTTCATCGACGAGGGCTCGGCTGCCGGGTACCTTTTCTTCTACGAGGGCTCGGCTGCCGGGTACCTTTTCTTCGACGAGGGCTTGGCTGCCGGGTACCTTTTCTTCGACGAGGGCTCGGCTGACGGGTACCTTTTCTTCGACGAGGGCTCGGCTGCCGGGTACCTTTACTTCTACGATGGCTCGGCTGCCGGGTACCTTTTCTTCGACGAGGGCTCGGCTGCCGGGTACCTTTTCTTCTACGAGGGCTCGGCTGCCGGGTACCTTTTCTTCGACGAGGGCTCGGCTGCCGGGTACCTTTTCTTCGACGAGGGCTCGGCTGCCGGGTACCTTTTCTTCGACGAAGTCTCGGCTGCCGGGTACCTTTTCTTCGACAAGGGCTCGGCTGCCGGGTACCTTTTCTTCGACGAGGGCTCGGCTGCCGGGTACCTTTTCTTCGACGAGGGCTCGGCTGCCGGGTACCTTTTCTTCGACGAGGGCTCGGCTGCCGGGTACCTTTTCTTCGACGAGGGCTCGGCTGCCGGGTACCTTTTCTTCGACGAAGTCTCGGCTGCCGGGTACCTTTTCTTCGACGAGGGCTCGGCTGCCGGGTACCTTTTCTTCGACGAGGGCTCGGCTGCCGAAGAAACAATATTTGATGAGGGCTCTGCTGCCGGGTACCTATTCTTCGACGAGGGCTCGGCTGCCGGGTACCTTTTCTTCGACGAGGGCTCGGCTGCCGGATACCTTTTCGTTGACGAGGGCTCGGCTGCCGGGTACCTTTTCTTCGACGAGGGCTTGGCTGCCGAAGAAACAATTTTCGACCAGGGCTCGGCTGCAGGGTACCTTTTCTTCGACGAGGGCTCGGCTGCCGAAGAAAAAATTTTCGACGAGGGCTCGGCTGCCGGCTACCTTTTCTTCGACGAGGGCTCGGCTGCCGGGTACCTTTTCTTCCACGAGGGCTCGGCTGCCGGGTACATTTTCTTCGACGAGGGCTCAGCTGCCGGGTACCTTTTCTTCGACGATGGCTCGGCTGCCGGGGACCTTTTCTTCGACGAGGGCTCGGCTGCCGGGTACCTTTTCTTCGACGAGGGCTTGTCTGCCGGCTACCTTTTCTTCGACGAGGGCTCGGCTGCCGAAGAAAAAATTTTCAGCGAGGGCTCGGCTGCCGGGTACCTTTTCTTCGACGAGGGCTCGGCTGCCGAAGAAAAAATTTTTGACGAGGGCTCGGCTGCCGGGTACCTTTTCTTCGACGAGGGCTCGGCTGCCGGGTACCTTTTCTTCGACGAGGGCTCGGCTGCCGGGTACCTTGTCTTCGACGAGGGCTCGGCTGCCGGGTACCTTTTCTTCGACGAGGGCTCGGCTGCCGGGTACCTTTTCTTCGACGAGGGCTCAGCTGCCGGGTACCTTTTCTTCCACGAGGGCTCGGCTGCCGGATACCTTTTCTTCGACGAGGGCTCGGCTGCCGGATACCTTTTCTTCGACGAGGGCTCGGCTGCCGAAGGAAATATTTTCGACGAGGGCTCGGCTGCCGAAGGAAATATTTTCAACGAAGTCTCTGCTGCCGGGTACCTTTTCTTCGACGAGGGCTTGGCTGCCGGGTACCTTTTCTTCAACGAGTGCTCGGCTGCCGGGTACCTTTTCTTCGACGAGGGCTTGGCTGCCGAAGAAAATATTTTCAACGTGGTCTTGGCTGCCGGGTACCTATTCTTCGACGAGGGCTCGGCTGCCGAATAAAAAATTTGCGACGAGGGCTCGGCTGCCGGGTACCTTTCTTCGACGAGGGCTCGGCTGCCGGGTACCTTTTCTTCGACGAGGGCTCGGCTGCCGGGTACCTTTTCTTTGACGAGGGCTCGGCTGCCGGGTACCTATTCTTCGACGAGGGCTCGGCTGTTAAGAAACAATTTTTTATGAGGGGCTCGGCTGCCGGGTACCTATTCTTCGACAAGGGCTCGGCTGCCGGGTACCTTTTCTTCAACGAGGGCTCGGCTGCCGGGTACCTTTTCTTCGACGAGGGATCGGCTGCCGGGTACCTTTTCTTCTACGAGGGCTCTGCTGCGAAGAAACAATTTTTGACGAGGGCTCGGCTGCCGGGTACCTTTTCTTCGACGAGGGCACGGCTGCCGAAGGAAATATTTTCGACGAGGGCTCGGCTGCCGAAGGAAATATTTTCAACGAGGTCTCAGCTGCCGGGTACCTTTTCATCGACGAGGGCTCGGCTGCCGGGTACCTTTTCTTCGACGAGGGCTTGGCTGCCGGGTACCTTTTCTTCGACGAGGGCTGGGCTGCCGGGTACCTTTTCTTCGACGAGGGCTGGGCTGCCGGGTACCTTTTCTTCGACGAGGGCTGGGCTGCCGGGTACCTTTACTTCTACGATGGCTCGGCTGCCGGGTACCTTTTCTTCGACGAGGGCTCGGCTGCCGAAGAAAAAATTTTCGGCGAGGGCTCGGCTGCCGGGTACCTTTTCTTCGACGAGGGCTCGGCTGCCGAAGAAAAAATTTTTGACGAAGGCTCGGCTGCCGGGTACCTTTTCTTCGACGAGGGCTCGGCTGCCGGGTACCTTTTCTTCGACGAGGGCTCGGCTGCCGGGTACCTTGTCTTCGACGAGGGCTCGGCTGCCGGGTACCTTTTCTTCGACGTGGGCTCGGCTGCCGAATAAAAAATTTGCGACGAGGGCTGGGCTGCCGGGTACCTTTTCTTCGACGAGGGCTGGGCTGCCGGGTACCTTTTCTTCGACGAGGGCTGGGCTGCCGGGTACCTTTTCTTCGACGAGGGCTGGGCTGCCGGGTACCTTTTCTTCGACGAGGGCTGGGCTGCCGGGTACCTATTCTTCGACGAGGGCTCGGCTGCCGAATAAAAAATTTGCGACGAGGGCTCGGCTGCCGGGTACCTTTCTTCGACGAGGGCTCGGCTGCCGGGTAACTTTTCTTCGACGAGGGCTCGGCTGCCGGGGTACCTATTCTTCGACGAGGGCTCGGCTGTGAAGAAACAATTTTTTATGAGGGCTCGGCTGCCGGGTACCTATTCTTCGACGAGGGCTCGGCTGCCGGGTACCTTTTCTTCAACTAGGGCTCGGCTGCCGGGTACCTTTTCTTCTACGAGGGCTCTGCTGCGAAGAAACAATTTTTGACGAGGGCTCGGCTGCCGGGTACCTTTTCTTCGACGAGGGCACGGCTGCCGAAGGAAATATTTTCGACGAGGGCTCGGCTGCCGAAGGAAATATTTTCAACGAGGTCTCAGCTGCCGGGTACCTTTTCATCGACGAGGGCTCGGCTGCCGGGTACCTTTTCTTCTACGAGGGCTCGGCTGCCGGGTACCTTTTCTTCGACGAGGGCTCGGCTGCCGGGTACCTTTTCTTCGACGAGGGCTCGGCTGCCGGGTACCTTTTCTTCGACGAAGTCTCGGCTGCCGGGTACCTTTTCTTCGACGAGGGCTCGGCTGCCGGGTACCTTTTCTTCGACGAGGGCTCGGCTGCCGGGTACCTTTACTTCTACGATGGCTCGGCTGCCGGGTACCTTTTCTTCGACGAGGGCTCGGCTGCCGAAGAAAAAATTTTCGGCGAGGGCTCGGCTGCCGGGTACCTTTTCTTCGACGAGGGCTCGGCTGCCGAAGAAAAAATTTTTGACGAAGGCTCGGCTGCCGGGTACCTTTTCTTCGACGAGGGCTCGGCTGCCGGGTACCTTTTCTTCGACGAGGGCTCGGCTGCCGGGTACCTTGTCTTCGACGAGGGCTCGGCTGCCGGGTACCTTTTCTTCGACGTGGGCTCGGCTGCCGAATAAAAAATTTGCGACGAGGGCTGGGCTGCCGGGTACCTTTTCTTCGACGAGGGCTGAGCTGCCGGGTACCTTTTCTTCGACGAGGGCTGGGCTGCCGGGTACCTTTTCTTCGACGAGGGCTGGGCTGCCGGGTACCTTTTCTTCGACGAGGGCTGGGCTGCCGGGTACCTTTTCTTCGACGAGGGCTGGGCTGCCGGGTACCTTTTCTTCGACGAGGGCTCGGCTGCCGGGTACCTTTTCTTCTACGAGGGCTCTGCTGCGAAGAAACAATTTTTGACGAGGGCTCGGCTGCCGGGTACCTTTTCTTCGACGAGGGCACGGCTGCCGAAGGAAATATTTTCGACGAGGGCTCGGCTGCCGAAGGAAATATTTTCAACGAGGTCTCAGCTGCCGGGTACCTTTTCATCGACGAGGGCTCGGCTGCCGGGTACCTTTTCTTCTACGAGGGCTCGGCTGCCGGGTACCTTTTCTTCGACGAGGGCTCGGCTGCCGGGTACCTTTTCTTCGACGAGGGCTCGGCTGCCGGGTACCTTTTCTTCGACGAAGTCTCGGCTGCCGGGTACCTTTTCTTCGACGAGGGCTCGGCTGCCGGGTACCTTTTCTTCGACGAGGGCTCGGCTGCCGGGTACCTTTTCTTCGACGAGGGCTCGGCTGCCGGGTACCTTTTCTTCCACGAGGGCTCGGCTGCCGGGTACATTTTCTTCGACGAGGGCTCGGCTGCCGGGTTCCTTTTCTTCGACGAAGTCTCGGCTGCCGGGTACCTTTTCTTCGACGAGGGCTCGGCTGCCGGGTACCTTTTCTTCGACGAGGGCTCGGCTGCCGGGTACCTTTTCTTCGACGAGGGCTCGGCTGCCGAAGAAACAATATTTGATGAGGGCTCTGCTGCCGGGTACCTATTCTTCGACGAGGGCTCGGCTGCCGGGTACCTTTTCTTCGACGAGGGCTCGGCTGCCGGATACCTTTTCTTTGACGAGGGCTCGGCTGCCGGGTACCTTTTCTTCGACGAGGGCTTGGCTGCCGAAGAAACAATTTTCGACGAGGGCTCGGCTGCAGGGTACCTTTTCTTCGACGAGGGCTCGGCTGCCGAAGAAAAAATTTTCGACGAGGGCTCGGCTGCCGGCTACCTTTTCTTCGACGAGGGCTCGGCTGCCGGGTACCTTTTCTTCCACGAGGGCTCGGCTGCCGGGTACATTTTCTTCGACGAGGGCTCAGCTGCCGGGTACCTTTTCTTCGACGATGGCTCGGCTGCCGGGGACCTTTTCTTCGACGAGGGCTCGGCTGCCGGGTACCTTTTCTTCGACGAGGGCTCGTCTGCCGGCTACCTTTTCTTCGACGAGGGCTCGGCTGCCGAAGAAAAAATTTTCAGCGAGGGCTCGGCTGCCGGGTACCTTTTCTTCGACGAGGGCTCGGCTGCCGAAGAAAAAATTTTTGACGAGGGCTCGGCTGCCGGGTACCTTTTCTTCGACGAGGGCTCGGCTGCCGGGTACCTTTTCTTCGACGAGGGCTCGGCTGCCGGGTACCTTGTCTTCGACGAGGGCTCGGCTGCCGGGTACCTTTTCTTCGACGAGGGCTCGGCTGCCGGGTACCTTTTCTTCGACGAGGGCTCAGCTGCCGGGTACCTTTTCTTCCACGAGGGCTCGGCTGCCGGATACCTTTTCTTCGACGAGGGCTCGGCTGCCGGATACCTTTTCTTCGACGAGGGCTCGGCTGCCGAAGGAAATATTTTCGACGAGGGCTCGGCTGCCGAAGGAAATATTTTCAACGAAGTCTCTGCTGCCGGGTACCTTTTCTTCGACGAGGGCTTGGCTGCCGGGTACCTTTTCTTCAACGAGTGCTCGGCTGCCGGGTACCTTTTCTTCGACGAGGGCTTGGCTGCCGAAGAAAATATTTTCAACGTGGTCTTGGCTGCCGGGTACCTATTCTTCGACGAGGGCTCGGCTGCCGAATAAAAAATTTGCGACGAGGGCTCGGCTGCCGGGTACCTTTCTTCGACGAGGGCTCGGCTGCCGGGTACCTTTTCTTCGACGAGGGCTCGGCTGCCGGGTACCTTTTCTTTGACGAGGGCTCGGCTGCCGGGTACCTATTCTTCGACGAGGGCTCGGCTGTTAAGAAACAATTTTTTATGAGGGCTCGGCTGCCGGGTACCTATTCTTCGACAAGGGCTCGGCTGCCGGGTACCTTTTCTTCAACGAGGGCTCGGCTGCCGGGTACCTTTTCTTCGACGAGGGATCGGCTGCCGGGTACCTTTTCTTCTATGAGGGCTCTGCTGCGAAGAAACAATTTTTGACGAGGGCTCGGCTGCCGGGTACCTTTTCTTCGACGAGGGCACGGCTGCCGAAGGAAATATTTTCGACGAGGGGCTCGGCTGCCGAAGGAAATATTTTCAACGAGGTCTCAGCTGCCGGGTACCTTTTCATCGACGAGGGCTCGGCTGCCGGGTACCTTTTCTTCGACGAGGGCTTGGCTGCCGGGTACCTTTTCTTCGACGAGGGCTGGGCTGCCGGGTACATTTTCTTCGACGAGGGCTGGGCTGCCGGGTACCTTTTCTTCGACGAGGGCTGGGCTGCCGGGTACCTTTACTTCTACGATGGCTCGGCTGCCGGGTACCTTTTCTTCGACGAGGGCTCGGCTGCCGAAGAAAAAATTTTCGGCGAGGGCTCGGCTGCCGGGTACCTTTTCTTCGACGAGGGCTCGGCTGCCGAAGAAAAAATTTTTGACGAAGGCTCGGCTGCCGGGTACCTTTTCTTCGACGAGGGCTCGGCTGCCGGGTACCTTTTCTTCGACGAGGGCTCGGCTGCCGGGTACCTTGTCTTCGACGAGGGCTCGGCTGCCGGGTACCTTTTCTTCGACGTGGGCTCGGCTGCCGAATAAAAAATTTGCGACGAGGGCTGGGCTGCCGGGTACCTTTTCTTCGACGAGGGCTGGGCTGCCGGGTACCTTTTCTTCGACGAGGGCTGGGCTGCCGGGTACCTTTTCTTCGACGAGGGCTGGGCTGCCGGGTACCTTTTCTTCGACGAGGGCTGGGCTGCCGGGTACCTATTCTTCGACGAGGGCTCGGCTGCCGAATAAAAAATTTGCGACGAGGGCTCGGCTGCCGGGTACCTTTCTTCGACGAGGGCTCGGCTGCCGGGTAACTTTTCTTCGACGAGGGCTCGGCTGCCGGGTACCTATTCTTCGACGAGGGCTCGGCTGTGAAGAAACAATTTTTTATGAGGGCTCGGCTGCCGGGTACCTATTCTTCGACGAGGGCTCGGCTGCCGGGTAGCTTTTCTTCAACTAGGGCTCGGCTGCCGGGTACCTTTTCTTCTACGAGGGCTCTGCTGCGAAGAAACAATTTTTGACGAGGGCTCGGCTGCCGGGTACCTTTTCTTCGACGAGGGCACGGCTGCCGAAGGAAATATTTTCGACGAGGGCTCGGCTGCCGAAGGAAATATTTTCAACGAGGTCTCAGCTGCCGGGTACCTTTTCATCGACGAGGGCTCGGCTGCCGGGTACCTTTTCTTCTACGAGGGCTCGGCTGCCGGGTACCTTTTCTTCGACGAGGGCTCGGCTGCCGGGTACCTTTTCTTCGACGAGGGCTCGGCTGCCGGGTACCTTTTCTTCGACGAAGTCTCGGCTGCCGGGTACCTTTTCTTCGACGAGGGCTCGGCTGCCGGGTACCTTTTCTTCGACGAGGGCTCGGCTGCCGGGTACCTTTACTTCTACGATGGCTCGGCTGCCGGGTACCTTTTCTTCGACGAGGGCTCGGCTGCCGAAGAAAAAATTTTCGGCGAGGGCTCGGCTGCCGGGTACCTTTTCTTCGACGAGGGCTCGGCTGCCGAAGAAAAAATTTTTGACGAAGGCTCGGCTGCCGGGTACCTTTTCTTCGACGAGGGCTCGGCTGCCGGGTACCTTTTCTTCGACGAGGGCTCGGCTGCCGGGTACCTTGTCTTCGACGAGGGCTCGGCTGCCGGGTACCTTTTCTTCGACGTGGGCTCGGCTGCCGAATAAAAAATTTGCGACGAGGGCTGGGCTGCCGGGTACCTTTTCTTCGACGAGGGCTGAGCTGCCGGGTACCTTTTCTTCGACGAGGGCTGGGCTGCCGGGTACCTTTTCTTCGACGAGGGCTGGGCTGCCGGGTACCTTTTCTTCGACGAGGGCTGGGCTGCCGGGTACCTTTTCTTCGACGAGGGCTGGGCTGCCGGGTACCTTTTCTTCGACGAGGGCTGGGCTGCCGGGTACCTTTTCTTCTACGAGGGCTCTGCTGCGAAGAAACAATTTTTGACGAGGGCTCGGCTGCCGGGTACCTTTTCTTCGACGAGGGCACGGCTGCCGAAGGAAATATTTTCGACGAGGGCTCGGCTGCCGAAGGAAATATTTTCAACGAGGTCTCAGCTGCCGGGTACCTTTTCATCGACGAGGGCTCGGCTGCCGGGTACCTTTTCTTCTACGAGGGCTCGGCTGCCGGGTACCTTTTCTTCGACGAGGGCTCGGCTGCCGGGTACCTTTTCTTCGACGAGGGCTCGGCTGCCGGGTACCTTTTCTTCGACGAAGTCTCGGCTGCCGGGTACCTTTTCTTCGACGAGGGCTCGGCTGCCGGGTACCTTTTCTTCGACGAGGGCTCGGCTGCCGAAGAAAAAATTTTCGGCGAGGGCTCGGCTGCCGGGTACCTTTTCTTCGACGAGGGCTCGGCTGCCGAAGAAAAAATTTTTGACGAAGGCTCGGCTGCCGGGTACCTTTTCTTCGACGAGGGCTCGGCTGCCGGGTACCTTTTCTTCGACGAGGGCTCGGCTGCCGGGTACCTTGTCTTCGACGAGGGCTCGGCTGCCGGGTACCTTTTCTTCGACGTGGGCTCGGCTGCCGAATAAAAAATTTGCGACGAGGGCTGGGCTGCCGGGTACCTTTTCTTCGACGAGGGCTGAGCTGCCGGGTACCTTTTCTTCGACGAGGGCTGGGCTGCCGGGTACCTTTTCTTCGACGAGGGCTGGGCTGCCGGGTACCTTTTCTTCGACGAGGGCTGGGCTGCCGGGTACCTTTTCTTCGACGAGGGCTGGGCTGCCGGGTACCTTTTCTTCGACGAGGGCTCGGCTGCCGGGTACCTTTTCTTCTACGAGGGCTCTGCTGCGAAGAAACAATTTTTGACGAGGGCTCGGCTGCCGGGTACCTTTTCTTCGACGAGGGCACGGCTGCCGAAGGAAATATTTTCGACGAGGGCTCGGCTGCCGAAGGAAATATTTTCAACGAGGTCTCAGCTGCCGGGTACCTTTTCATCGACGAGGGCTCGGCTGCCGAAGAAAAAATTTTTGACGAAGGCTCGGCTGCCGGGTACCTTTTCTTCGACGAGGGCTCGGCTGCCGGGTACCTTTTCTTCGACGAGGGCTCGGCTGCCGGGTACCTTGTCTTCGACGAGGGCTCGGCTGCCGGGTACCTTTTCTTCGACGTGGGCTCGGCTGCCGAATAAAAAATTTGCGACGAGGGCTGGGCTGCCGGGTACCTTTTCTTCGACGAGGGCTGAGCTGCCGGGTACCTTTTCTTCGACGAGGGCTGGGCTGCCGGGTACCTTTTCTTCGACGAGGGCTGGGCTGCCGGGTACCTTTTCTTCGACGAGGGCTGGGCTGCCGGGTACCTTTTCTTCGACGAGGGCTGGGCTGCCGGGTACATTTTCTTCGACGAGGGCTCGGCTGCCGGGTACCTTTTCTTCTACGAGGGCTCTGCTGCGAAGAAACAATTTTTGACGAGGGCTCGGCTGCCGGGTACCTTTTCTTCGACGAGGGCACGGCTGCCGAAGGAAATATTTTCGACGAGGGCTCGGCTGCCGAAGGAAATATTTTCAACGAGGTCTCAGCTGCCGGGTACCTTTTCATCGACGAGGGCTCGGCTGCCGGGTACCTTTTCTTCTACGAGGGCTCGGCTGCCGGGTACCTTTTCTTCGACGAGGGCTCGGCTGCCGGGTACCTTTTCTTCGACGAGGGCTCGGCTGCCGGGTACCTTTTCTTCGACGAAGTCTCGGCTGCCGGGTACCTTTTCTTCGACGAGGGCTCGGCTGCCGGGTACCTTTTCTTCGACGAGGGCTCGGCTGCCGGGTACCTTTTCTTCGACGAGGGCTCGGCTGCCGGGTACCTTTTCTTCCACGAGGGCTCGGCTGCCGGGTACATTTTCTTCGACGAGGGCTCGGCTGCCGGGTTCCTTTTCTTCGACGAAGTCTCGGCTGCCGGGTACCTTTTCTTCGACGAGGGCTCGGCTGCCGGGTACCTTTTCTTCGACGAGGGCTCGGCTGCCGGGTACCTTTTCTTCGACGAGGGCTCGGCTGCCGAAGAAACAATATTTGATGAGGGCTCTGCTGCCGGGTACCTATTCTTCGACGAGGGCTCGGCTGCCGGGTACCTTTTCTTCGACGAGGGCTCGGCTGCCGGATACCTTTTCTTTGACGAGGGCTCGGCTGCCGGGTACCTTTTCTTCGACGAGGGCTTGGCTGCCGAAGAAACAATTTTCGACGAGGGCTCGGCTGCAGGGTACCTTTTCTTCGACGAGGGCTCGGCTGCCGAAGAAAAAATTTTCGACGAGGGCTCGGCTGCCGGCTACCTTTTCTTCGACGAGGGCTCGGCTGCCGGGTACCTTTTCTTCCACGAGGGCTCGGCTGCCGGGTACATTTTCTTCGACGAGGGCTCAGCTGCCGGGTACCTTTTCTTCGACGATGGCTCGGCTGCCGGGGACCTTTTCTTCGACGAGGGCTCGGCTGCCGGGTACCTTTTCTTCGACGAGGGCTCGTCTGCCGGCTACCTTTTCTTCGACGAGGGCTCGGCTGCCGAAGAAAAAATTTTCAGCGAGGGCTCGGCTGCCGGGTACCTTTTCTTCGACGAGGGCTCGGCTGCCGAAGAAAAAATTTTTGACGAGGGCTCGGCTGCCGGGTACCTTTTCTTCGACGAGGGCTCGGCTGCCGGGTACCTTTTCTTCGACGAGGGCTCGGCTGCCGGGTACCTTGTCTTCGACGAGGGCTCGGCTGCCGGGTACCTTTTCTTCGACGAGGGCTCGGCTGCCGGGTACCTTTTCTTCGACGAGGGCTCAGCTGCCGGGTACCTTTTCTTCCACGAGGGCTCGGCTGCCGGATACCTTTTCTTCGACGAGGGCTCGGCTGCCGGATACCTTTTCTTCGACGAGGGCTCGGCTGCCGAAGGAAATATTTTCGACGAGGGCTCGGCTGCCGAAGGAAATATTTTCAACGAAGTCTCTGCTGCCGGGTACCTTTTCTTCGACGAGGGCTTGGCTGCCGGGTACCTTTTCTTCAACGAGTGCTCGGCTGCCGGGTACCTTTTCTTCGACGAGGGCTTGGCTGCCGAAGAAAATATTTTCAACGTGGTCTTGGCTGCCGGGTACCTATTCTTCGACGAGGGCTCGGCTGCCGAATAAAAAATTTGCGACGAGGGCTCGGCTGCCGGGTACCTTTCTTCGACGAGGGCTCGGCTGCCGGGTACCTTTTCTTCGACGAGGGCTCGGCTGCCGGGTACCTTTTCTTTGACGAGGGCTCGGCTGCCGGGTACCTATTCTTCGACGAGGGCTCGGCTGTTAAGAAACAATTTTTTATGAGGGCTCGGCTGCCGGGTACCTATTCTTCGACAAGGGCTCGGCTGCCGGGTACCTTTTCTTCAACGAGGGCTCGGCTGCCGGGTACCTTTTCTTCGACGAGGGATCGGCTGCCGGGTACCTTTTCTTCTACGAGGGCTCTGCTGCGAAGAAACAATTTTTGACGAGGGCTCGGCTGCCGGGTACCTTTTCTTCGACGAGGGCACGGCTGCCGAAGGAAATATTTTCGACGAGGGCTCGGCTGCCGAAGGAAATATTTTCAACGAGGTCTCAGCTGCCGGGTACCTTTTCATCGACGAGGGCTCGGCTGCCGGGTACCTTTTCTTCGACGAGGGCTTGGCTGCCGGGTACCTTTTCTTCGACGAGGGCTGGGCTGCCGGGTACATTTTCTTCGACGAGGGCTGGGCTGCCGGGTACCTTTTCTTCGACGAGGGCTGGGCTGCCGGGTACCTTTACTTCTACGATGGCTCGGCTGCCGGGTACCTTTTCTTCGACGAGGGCTCGGCTGCCGAAGAAAAAATTTTCGGCGAGGGCTCGGCTGCCGGGTACCTTTTCTTCGACGAGGGCTCGGCTGCCGAAGAAAAAATTTTTGACGAAGGCTCGGCTGCCGGGTACCTTTTCTTCGACGAGGGCTCGGCTGCCGGGTACCTTTTCTTCGACGAGGGCTCGGCTGCCGGGTACCTTGTCTTCGACGAGGGCTTGGCTGCCGGGTACCTTTTCTTCGACGTGGGCTCGGCTGCCGAATAAAAAATTTGCGACGAGGGCTGGGCTGCCGGGTACCTTTTCTTCGACGAGGGCTGGGCTGCCGGGTACCTTTTCTTCGACGAGGGCTGGGCTGCCGGGTACCTTTTCTTCGACGAGGGCTGGGCTGCCGGGTACCTTTTCTTCGACGAGGGCTGGGCTGCCGGGTACCTATTCTTCGACGAGGGCTCGGCTGCCGAATAAAAAATTTGCGACGAGGGCTCGGCTGCCGGGTACCTTTCTTCGACGAGGGCTCGGCTGCCGGGTAACTTTTCTTCGACGAGGGCTCGGCTGCCGGGTACCTATTCTTCGACGAGGGCTCGGCTGTGAAGAAACAATTTTTTATGAGGGCTCGGCTGCCGGGTACCTATTCTTCGACGAGGGCTCGGCTGCCGGGTAGCTTTTCTTCAACTAGGGCTCGGCTGCCGGGTACCTTTTCTTCTACGAGGGCTCTGCTGCGAAGAAACAATTTTTGACGAGGGCTCGGCTGCCGGGTACCTTTTCTTCGACGAGGGCACGGCTGCCGAAGGAAATATTTTCGACGAGGGCTCGGCTGCCGAAGGAAATATTTTCAACGAGGTCTCAGCTGCCGGGTACCTTTTCATCGACGAGGGCTCGGCTGCCGGGTACCTTTTCTTCTACGAGGGCTCGGCTGCCGGGTACCTTTTCTTCGACGAGGGCTCGGCTGCCGGGTACCTTTTCTTCGACGAGGGCTCGGCTGCCGGGTACCTTTTCTTCGACGAAGTCTCGGCTGCCGGGTACCTTTTCTTCGACGAGGGCTCGGCTGCCGGGTACCTTTTCTTCGACGAGGGCTCGGCTGCCGGGTACCTTTACTTCTACGATGGCTCGGCTGCCGGGTACCTTTTCTTCGACGAGGGCTCGGCTGCCGAAGAAAAAATTTTCGGCGAGGGCTCGGCTGCCGGGTACCTTTTCTTCGACGAGGGCTCGGCTGCCGAAGAAAAAATTTTTGACGAAGGCTCGGCTGCCGGGTACCTTTTCTTCGACGAGGGCTCGGCTGCCGGGTACCTTTTCTTCGACGAGGGCTCGGCTGCCGGGTACCTTGTCTTCGACGAGGGCTCGGCTGCCGGGTACCTTTTCTTCGACGTGGGCTCGGCTGCCGAATAAAAAATTTGCGACGAGGGCTGGGCTGCCGGGTACCTTTTCTTCGACGAGGGCTGAGCTGCCGGGTACCTTTTCTTCGACGAGGGCTGGGCTGCCGGGTACCTTTTCTTCGACGAGGGCTGGGCTGCCGGGTACCTTTTCTTCGACGAGGGCTGGGCTGCCGGGTACCTTTTCTTCGACGAGGGCTGGGCTGCCGGGTACCTTTTCTTCGACGAGGGCTGGGCTGCCGGGTACCTTTTCTTCTACGAGGGCTCTGCTGCGAAGAAACAATTTTTGACGAGGGCTCGGCTGCCGGGTACCTTTTCTTCGACGAGGGCACGGCTGCCGAAGGAAATATTTTCGACGAGGGCTCGGCTGCCGAAGGAAATATTTTCAACGAGGTCTCAGCTGCCGGGTACCTTTTCATCGACGAGGGCTCGGCTGCCGGGTACCTTTTCTTCTACGAGGGCTCGGCTGCCGGGTACCTTTTCTTCGACG
This sequence comes from Harpia harpyja, assembly GCF_026419915.1. Classification (NCBI taxonomy): domain Eukaryota; kingdom Metazoa; phylum Chordata; class Aves; order Accipitriformes; family Accipitridae; genus Harpia; species Harpia harpyja. The sequence goes on along the minus strand of NC_068947.1, from coordinate 25,285,128 downwards.
AGGGCTCGGCTGCCGGGTACCTTTTCTTCGACGAGGGCTCGGCTGCCGGGTACCTTTTCTTCGACGAAGTCTCGGCTGCCGGGTACCTTTTCTTCGACGAGGGCTCGGCTGCCGGGTACCTTTTCTTCGACGAGGGCTCGGCTGCCGGGTACCTTTACTTCTACGATGGCTCGGCTGCCGGGTACCTTTTCTTCGACGAGGGCTCGGCTGCCGAAGAAAAAATTTTCGGCGAGGGCTCGGCTGCCGGGTACCTTTTCTTCGACGAGGGCTCGGCTGCCGAAGAAAAAATTTTTGACGAAGGCTCGGCTGCCGGGTACCTTTTCTTCGACGAGGGCTCGGCTGCCGGGTACCTTGTCTTCGACGAGGGCTCGGCTGCCGGGTACCTTTTCTTCGACGTGGGCTCGGCTGCCGAATAAAAAATTTGCGACGAGGGCTGGGCTGCCGGGTACCTTTTCTTCGACGAGGGCTGAGCTGCCGGGTACCTTTTCTTCGACGAGGGCTGGGCTGCCGGGTACCTTTTCTTCGACGAGGGCTGGGCTGCCGGGTACCTTTTCTTCGACGAGGGCTGGGCTGCCGGGTACCTTTTCTTCGACGAGGGCTGGGCTGCCGGGTACCTTTTCTTCGACGAGGGCTCGGCTGCCGGGTACCTTTTCTTCTACGAGGGCTCTGCTGCGAAGAAACAATTTTTGACGAGGGCTCGGCTGCCGGGTACCTTTTCTTCGACGAGGGCACGGCTGCCGAAGGAAATATTTTCGACGAGGGCTCGGCTGCCGAAGGAAATATTTTCAACGAGGTCTCAGCTGCCGGGTACCTTTTCATCGACGAGGGCTCGGCTGCCGGGTACCTTTTCTTCTACGAGGGCTCGGCTGCCGGGTACCTTTTCTTCGACGAGGGCTCGGCTGCCGGGTACCTTTTCTTCGACGAGGGCTCGGCTGCCGGGTACCTTTTCTTCGACGAAGTCTCGGCTGCCGGGTACCTTTTCTTCGACGAGGGCTCGGCTGCCGGGTACCTTTTCTTCGACGAGGGCTCGGCTGCCGGGTACCTTTTCTTCGACGAGGGCTCGGCTGCCGGGTACCTTTTCTTCCACGAGGGCTCGGCTGCCGGGTACATTTTCTTCGACGAGGGCTCGGCTGCCGGGTTCCTTTTCTTCGACGAAGTCTCGGCTGCCGGGTACCTTTTCTTCGACGAGGGCTCGGCTGCCGGGTACCTTTTCTTCGACGAGGGCTCGGCTGCCGGGTACCTTTTCTTCGACGAGGGCTCGGCTGCCGAAGAAACAATATTTGATGAGGGCTCTGCTGCCGGGTACCTATTCTTCGACGAGGGCTCGGCTGCCGGGTACCTTTTCTTCGACGAGGGCTCGGCTGCCGGATACCTTTTCTTTGACGAGGGCTCGGCTGCCGGGTACCTTTTCTTCGACGAGGGCTTGGCTGCCGAAGAAACAATTTTCGACGAGGGCTCGGCTGCAGGGTACCTTTTCTTCGACGAGGGCTCGGCTGCCGAAGAAAAACTTTTCGACGAGGGCTCGGCTGCCGGCTACCTTTTCTTCGACGAGGGCTCGGCTGCCGGGTACCTTTTCTTCCACGAGGGCTCGGCTGCCGGGTACATTTTCTTCGACGAGGGCTCAGCTGCCGGGTACCTTTTCTTCGACGATGGCTCGGCTGCCGGGGACCTTTTCTTCGACGAGGGCTCGGCTGCCGGGTACCTTTTCTTCGACGAGGGCTCGTCTGCCGGCTACCTTTTCTTCGACGAGGGCTCGGCTGCCGAAGAAAAAATTTTCAGCGAGGGCTCGGCTGCCGGGTACCTTTTCTTCGACGAGGGCTCGGCTGCCGAAGAAAAAATTTTTGACGAGGGCTCGGCTGCCGGGTACCTTTTCTTCGACGAGGGCTCGGCTGCCGGGTACCTTTTCTTCGACGAGGGCTCGGCTGCCGGGTACCTTGTCTTCGACGAGGGCTCGGCTGCCGGGTACCTTGTCTTCGACGAGGGCTCGGCTGCCGGGTACCTTTTCTTCGACGAGGGCTCAGCTGCCGGGTACCTTTTCTTCCACGAGGGCTCGGCTGCCGGATACCTTTTCTTCGACGAGGGCTCGGCTGCCGGATACCTTTTCTTCGACGAGGGCTCGGCTGCCGAAGGAAATATTTTCGACGAGGGCTCGGCTGCCGAAGGAAATATTTTCAACGAAGTCTCTGCTGCCGGGTACCTTTTCTTCGACGAGGGCTTGGCTGCCGGGTACCTTTTCTTCAACGAGTGCTCGGCTGCCGGGTACCTTTTCTTCGACGAGGGCTTGGCTGCCGAAGAAAATATTTTCAACGTGGTCTTGGCTGCCGGGTACCTATTCTTCGACGAGGGCTCGGCTGCCGAATAAAAAATTTGCGACGAGGGCTCGGCTGCCGGGTACCTTTCTTCGACGAGGGCTCGGCTGCCGGGTACCTTTTCTTCGACGAGGGCTCGGCTGCCGGGTACCTTTTCTTTGACGAGGGCTCGGCTGCCGGGTACCTATTCTTCGACGAGGGCTCGGCTGTTAAGAAACAATTTTTTATGAGGGCTCGGCTGCCGGGTACCTATTCTTCGACAAGGGCTCGGCTGCCGGGTACCTTTTCTTCAACGAGGGCTCGGCTGCCGGGTACCTTTTCTTCGACGAGGGATCGGCTGCCGGGTACCTTTTCTTCTACGAGGGCTCTGCTGCGAAGAAACAATTTTTGACGAGGGCTCGGCTGCCGGGTACCTTTTCTTCGACGAGGGCACGGCTGCCGAAGGAAATATTTTCGACGAGGGCTCGGCTGCCGAAGGAAATATTTTCAACGAGGTCTCAGCTGCCGGGTACCTTTTCATCGACGAGGGCTCGGCTGCCGGGTACCTTTTCTTCGACGAGGGCTTGGCTGCCGGGTACCTTTTCTTCGACGAGGGCTGGGCTGCCGGGTACATTTTCTTCGACGAGGGCTGGGCTGCCGGGTACCTTTTCTTCGACGAGGGCTGGGCTGCCGGGTACCTTTACTTCTACGATGGCTCGGCTGCCGGGTACCTTTTCTTCGACGAGGGCTCGGCTGCCGAAGAAAAAATTTTCGGCGAGGGCTCGGCTGCCGGGTACCTTTTCTTCGACGAGGGCTCGGCTGCCGAAGAAAAAATTTTTGACGAAGGCTCGGCTGCCGGGTACCTTTTCTTCGACGAGGGCTCGGCTGCCGGGTACCTTTTCTTCGACGAGGGCTCGGCTGCCGGGTACCTTGTCTTCGACGAGGGCTCGGCTGCCGGGTACCTTTTCTTCGACGTGGGCTCGGCTGCCGAATAAAAAATTTGCGACGAGGGCTGGGCTGCCGGGTACCTTTTCTTCGACGAGGGCTGGGCTGCCGGGTACCTTTTCTTCGACGAGGGCTGGGCTGCCGGGTACCTTTTCTTCGACGAGGGCTGGGCTGCCGGGTACCTTTTCTTCGACGAGGGCTGGGCTGCCGGGTACCTATTCTTCGACGAGGGCTCGGCTGCCGAATAAAAAATTTGCGACGAGGGCTCGGCTGCCGGGTACCTTTCTTCGACGAGGGCTCGGCTGCCGGGTAACTTTTCTTCGACGAGGGCTCGGCTGCCGGGTACCTATTCTTCGACGAGGGCTCGGCTGTGAAGAAACAATTTTTTATGAGGGCTCGGCTGCCGGGTACCTATTCTTCGACGAGGGCTCGGCTGCCGGGTAGCTTTTCTTCAACTAGGGCTCGGCTGCCGGGTACCTTTTCTTCTACGAGGGCTCTGCTGCGAAGAAACAATTTTTGACGAGGGCTCGGCTGCCGGGTACCTTTTCTTCGACGAGGGCACGGCTGCCGAAGGAAATATTTTCGACGAGGGCTCGGCTGCCGAAGGAAATATTTTCAACGAGGTCTCAGCTGCCGGGTACCTTTTCATCGACGAGGGCTCGGCTGCCGGGTACCTTTTCTTCTACGAGGGCTCGGCTGCCGGGTACCTTTTCTTCGACGAGGGCTCGGCTGCCGGGTACCTTTTCTTCGACGAGGGCTCGGCTGCCGGGTACCTTTTCTTCGACGAAGTCTCGGCTGCCGGGTACCTTTTCTTCGACGAGGGCTCGGCTGCCGGGTACCTTTTCTTCGACGAGGGCTCGGCTGCCGGGTACCTTTACTTCTACGATGGCTCGGCTGCCGGGTACCTTTTCTTCGACGAGGGCTCGGCTGCCGAAGAAAAAATTTTCGGCGAGGGCTCGGCTGCCGGGTACCTTTTCTTCGACGAGGGCTCGGCTGCCGAAGAAAAAATTTTTGACGAAGGCTCGGCTGCCGGGTACCTTTTCTTCGACGAGGGCTCGGCTGCCGGGTACCTTTTCTTCGACGAGGGCTCGGCTGCCGGGTACCTTGTCTTCGACGAGGGCTCGGCTGCCGGGTACCTTTTCTTCGACGTGGGCTCGGCTGCCGAATAAAAAATTTGCGACGAGGGCTGGGCTGCCGGGTACCTTTTCTTCGACGAGGGCTGAGCTGCCGGGTACCTTTTCTTCGACGAGGGCTGGGCTGCCGGGTACCTTTTCTTCGACGAGGGCTGGGCTGCCGGGTACCTTTTCTTCGACGAGGGCTGGGCTGCCGGGTACCTTTTCTTCGACGAGGGCTGGGCTGCCGGGTACCTTTTCTTCGACGAGGGCTCGGCTGCCGGGTACCTTTTCTTCTACGAGGGCTCTGCTGCGAAGAAACAATTTTTGACGAGGGCTCGGCTGCCGGGTACCTTTTCTTCGACGAGGGCACGGCTGCCGAAGGAAATATTTTCGACGAGGGCTCGGCTGCCGAAGGAAATATTTTCAACGAGGTCTCAGCTGCCGGGTACCTTTTCATCGACGAGGGCTCGGCTGCCGGGTACCTTTTCTTCTACGAGGGCTCGGCTGCCGGGTACCTTTTCTTCGACGAGGGCTCGGCTGCCGGGTACCTTTTCTTCGACGAGGGCTCGGCTGCCGGGTACCTTTTCTTCGACGAAGTCTCGGCTGCCGGGTACCTTTTCTTCGACGAGGGCTCGGCTGCCGGGTACCTTTTCTTCGACGAGGGCTCGGCTGCCGGGTACCTTTTCTTCGACGAGGGCTCGGCTGCCGGGTACCTTTTCTTCCACGAGGGCTCGGCTGCCGGGTACATTTTCTTCGACGAGGGCTCGGCTGCCGGGTTCCTTTTCTTCGACGAAGTCTCGGCTGCCGGGTACCTTTTCTTCGACGAGGGCTCGGCTGCCGGGTACCTTTTCTTCGACGAGGGCTCGGCTGCCGGGTACCTTTTCTTCGACGAGGGCTCGGCTGCCGAAGAAACAATATTTGATGAGGGCTCTGCTGCCGGGTACCTATTCTTCGACGAGGGCTCGGCTGCCGGGTACCTTTTCTTCGACGAGGGCTCGGCTGCCGGATACCTTTTCTTTGACGAGGGCTCGGCTGCCGGGTACCTTTTCTTCGACGAGGGCTTGGCTGCCGAAGAAACAATTTTCGACGAGGGCTCGGCTGCAGGGTACCTTTTCTTCGACGAGGGCTCGGCTGCCGAAGAAAAAATTTTCGACGAGGGCTCGGCTGCCGGCTACCTTTTCTTCGACGAGGGCTCGGCTGCCGGGTACCTTTTCTTCCACGAGGGCTCGGCTGCCGGGTACATTTTCTTCGACGAGGGCTCAGCTGCCGGGTACCTTTTCTTCGACGATGGCTCGGCTGCCGGGGACCTTTTCTTCGACGAGGGCTCGGCTGCCGGGTACCTTTTCTTCGACGAGGGCTCGTCTGCCGGCTACCTTTTCTTCGACGAGGGCTCGGCTGCCGAAGAAAAAATTTTCAGCGAGGGCTCGGCTGCCGGGTACCTTTTCTTCGACGAGGGCTCGGCTGCCGAAGAAAAAATTTTTGACGAGGGCTCGGCTGCCGGGTACCTTTTCTTCGACGAGGGCTCGGCTGCCGGGTACCTTTTCTTCGACGAGGGCTCGGCTGCCGGGTACCTTGTCTTCGACGAGGGCTCGGCTGCCGGGTACCTTTTCTTCGACGAGGGCTCGGCTGCCGGGTACCTTTTCTTCGACGAGGGCTCAGCTGCCGGGTACCTTTTCTTCCACGAGGGCTCGGCTGCCGGATACCTTTTCTTCGACGAGGGCTCGGCTGCCGGATACCTTTTCTTCGACGAGGGCTCGGCTGCCGAAGGAAATATTTTCGACGAGGGCTCGGCTGCCGAAGGAAATATTTTCAACGAAGTCTCTGCTGCCGGGTACCTTTTCTTCGACGAGGGCTTGGCTGCCGGGTACCTTTTCTTCAACGAGTGCTCGGCTGCCGGGTACCTTATCTTCGACGAGGGCTTGGCTGCCGAAGAAAATATTTTCAACGTGGTCTTGGCTGCCGGGTACCTATTCTTCGACGAGGGCTCGGCTGCCGAATAAAAAATTTGCGACGAGGGCTCGGCTGCCGGGTACCTTTCTTCGACGAGGGCTCGGCTGCCGGGTACCTTTTCTTCGACGAGGGCTCGGCTGCCGGGTACCTTTTCTTCGACGAGGGCTCGGCTGCCGGGTACCTATTCTTCGACGAGGGCTCGGCTGTTAAGAAACAATTTTTTATGAGGGCTCGGCTGCCGGGTACCTATTCTTCGACGAGGGCTCGGCTGCCGGGTACCTTTTCTTCAACGAGGGCTCGGCTGCCGGGTACCTTTTCTTCGACGAGGGATCGGCTGCCGGGTACCTTTTCTTCTACGAGGGCTCTGCTGCGAATAAACAATTTTTGACGAGGGCTCGGCTGCCGGGTACCTTTTCTTCGACGAGGGCACGGCTGCCGAAGGAAATATTTTCGACGAGGGCTCGGCTGCCGAAGGAAATATTTTCAACGAGGTCTCAGCTGCCGGGTACCTTTTCATCGACGAGGGCTCGGCTGCCGGGTACCTTTTCTTCGACGAGGGCTTGGCTGCCGGGTACCTTTTCTTCGACGAGGGCTGGGCTGCCGGGTACCTTTTCTTCGACGAGGGCTGGGCTGCCGGGTACCTTTTCTTCGACGAGGGCTCGGCTGCCGGGTACCTTTACTTCTACGATGGCTCGGCTGCCGGGTACCTTTTCTTCGACGAGGGCTCGGCTGCCGAAGAAAAAATTTTCGGCGAGGGCTCGGCTGCTGGGTACCTTTTCTTCGATGAGGGCTCGGCTGCCGAAGAAAAAATTTTTGACGAAGGCTCGGCTGCCGGGTACCTTTTCTTCGACGAGGGCTCGGCTGCCGGGTACCTTTTCTTCGACGAGGGCTCGGCTGCCGGGTACCTTGTCTTCGACGAGGGCTCGGCTGCCGGGTACCTTTTCTTCGACGTGGGCTCGGCTGCCGAATAAAAAATTTGCGACGAGGGCTGGGCTGCCGGGTACCTTTTCTTCGACGAGGGCTGGGCTGCCGGGTACCTTTTCTTCGACGAGGGCTGGGCTGCCGGGTACCTTTTCTTCGACGAGGGCTGGGCTGCCGGGTACCTTTTCTTCGACGAGGGCTGGGCTGCCGGGTACCTATTCTTCGACGAGGGCTCGGCTGCCGAATAAAAAATTTGCGACGAGGGCTCGGCTGCCGGGTACCTTTCTTCGACGAGGGCTCGGCTGCCGGGTACCTTTTCTTCGACGAGGGCTCGGCTGCCGGGTACCTTTTCTTCGACGAGGGCTTGGCTGCCGAAGAAAATATTTTCAACGTGGTCTTGGCTGCCGGGTACCTATTCTTCGACGAGGGCTCGGCTGCCGAATAAAAAATTTGCGACGAGGGCTCGGCTGCCGGGTACCTTTCTTCGACGAGGGCTCGGCTGCCGGGTACCTTTTCTTCGACGAGGGCTCGGCTGCCGGGTACCTTTTCTTTGACGAGGGCTCGGCTGCCGGGTACCTATTCTTCGACGAGGGCTCGGCTGTTAAGAAACAATTTTTTATGAGGGCTCGGCTGCCGGGTACCTATTGTTCGACGAGGGCTCAGCTGCCGGGTACCATTTCTTCAACGAGGGCTCGGCTGCCGGGTACCTTTTCTTCGACGAGGGATCGGCTGCCGGGTACCTTTTCTTCTACGAGGGCTCTGCTGCGAAGAAACAATTTTTGACGAGGGCTCGGCTGCCGGGTACCTTTTCTTCGACGAGGGCACGGCTGCCGAAGGAAATATTTTCGACGAGGGCTCGGCTGCCGAAGGAAATATTTTCAACGAGGTCTCAGCTGCCGGGTACCTTTTCATCGACGAGGGCTCGGCTGCCGGGTACCTTTTCTTCAACGAGGGCTTGGCTGCCGGGTACCTTTTCTTCGACGAGGGCTGGGCTGCCGGGTACCTTTTCTTCGACGAGGGCTGGGCTGCCGGGTACCTTTTCTTCGACGAGGGCTCGGCTGCCGGGTACCTTTACTTCTACGATGGCTCGGCTGCCGGGTACCTTTTCTTCGACGAGGGCTCGGCTGCCGAAGAAAAAATTTTCGGCGAGGGCTCGGCTGCCGGGTACCTTTTCTTCGACGAGGGCTCGGCTGCCGAAGAAAAAATTTTTGACGAAGGCTCGGCTGCCGGGTACCTTTTCTTCGACGAGGGCTCGGCTGCCGGGTACCTTTTCTTCGACGAGGGCTCGGCTGCCGGGTACCTTGTCTTCGACGAGGGCTCGGCTGCCGGGTACCTTTTCTTCGACGTGGGCTCGGCTGCCGAATAAAAAATTTGCGACGAGGGCTGGGCTGCCGGGTACCTTTTCTTCGACGAGGGCTGGGCTGCCGGGTACCTTTTCTTCGACGAGGGCTGGGCTGCCGGGTACCTTTTCTTCGACGAGGGCTGGGCTGCCGGGTACCTTTTCTTCGACGAGGGCTGGGCTGCCGGGGTACCTATTCTTCGACGAGGGCTCGGCTGCCGAATAAAAAATTTGCGACGAGGGCTCGGCTGCCGGGTACCTTTCTTCGACGAGGGCTCGGCTGCCGGGTACCTTTTCTTCGACGAGGGCTCGGCTGCCGGGTACCTTTTCTTCGACGAGGGCTCGGCTGCCGGGTAACTTTTCTTCGACGAGGGCTCGGCTGCCGGGTACCTATTCTTCGACGAGGGCTCGGCTGTGAAGAAACAATTTTTTATGAGGGCTCGGCTGCCGGGTACCTATTCTTCGACGAGGGCTCGGCTGCCGGGTACCTTTTCTTCAACTAGGGCTCGGCTGCCGGGTACCTTTTCTTCTACGAGGGCTCTGCTGCGAAGAAACAATTTTTGACGAGGGCTCGGCTGCCGGGTACCTTTTCTTCGACGAGGGCACGGCTGCCGAAGGAAATATTTTCGACGAGGGCTCGGCTGCCGAAGGAAATATTTTCAACGAGGTCTCAGCTGCCGGGTACCTTTTCATCGACGAGGGCTCGGCTGCCGGGTACCTTTTCTTCTACGAGGGCTCGGCTGCCGGGTACCTTTTCTTCGACGAGGGCTCGGCTGCCGGGTACCTTTTCTTCGACGAGGGCTCGGCTGCCGGGTACCTTTTCTTCGACGAAGTCTCGGCTGCCGGGTACCTTTTCTTCGACGAGGGCTCGGCTGCCGGGTACCTTTTCTTCGACGAGGGCTCGGCTGCCGGGTACCTTTACTTCTACGATGGCTCGGCTGCCGGGTACCTTTTCTTCGACGAGGGCTCGGCTGCCGGGTACCTTTACTTCTACGATGGCTCGGCTGCCGGGTACCTTTTCTTCGACGAGGGCTCGGCTGCCGAAGAAAAAATTTTCGGTGAGGGCTCGGCTGCCGGGTACCTTTTCTTCGACGAGGGCTCGGCTGCCGAAGAAAAAATTTTTGACGAAGGCTCGGCTGCCGGGTACCTTTTCTTCGACGAGGGCTCGGCTGCCGGGTACCTTTTCTTCGACGAGGGCTCGGCTGCCGGGTACCTTGTCTTCGACGAGGGCTCGGCTGCCGGGTACCTTTTCTTCGACGTGGGCTCGGCTGCCGAATAAAAAATTTGCGACGAGGGCTGGGCTGCCGGGTACCTTTTCTTCGACGAGGGCTGGGCTGCCGGGTACCTTTTCTTCGACGAGGGCTGGGCTGCCGGGTACCTTTTCTTCGACGAGGGCTGGGCTGCCGGGTACCTTTTCTTCGACGAGGGCTGGGCTGCCGGGTACCTTTTCTTCGACGAGGGCTGGGCTGCCGGGTACCTTTTCTTCGACGAGGGCTCGGCTGCCGGGTACCTTTTCTTCGACGAGGGCTCGGCTGCCGGGTACCTTTTCTTCGACGAGGGCTCGGCTGCCGGGTACCTTTTCTTCGACGAAGTCTCGGCTGCCGGTTACCTTTTCTTCGACGAGGGCTCGGCTGCCGGGTACCTTTTCTTCGACGAGGGCTCGGCTGCCGGGTACCTTTTCTTCGACGAGGGCTCGGCTGCCGAAGAAACAATATTTGATGAGGGCTCTGCTGCCGGGTACCTATTCTTCGACGAGGGCTCGGCTGCCGGGTACCTTTTCTTCGACGAGGGCTCGGCTGCCGGATACCTTTTCTTTGACGAGGGCTCGGCTGCCGGGTACCTTTTCTTCGACGAGGGCTTGGCTGCCGAAGAAACAATTTTCGACGAGGGCTCGGCTGCAGGGTACCTTTTCTTCAACGAGGGCTCGGCTGCCGAAGAAAAAATTTTCGACGAGGGCTCGGCTGCCGGCTACCTTTTCTTCGACGAGGGCTCGGCTGCCGGGTACCTTTTCTTCCACGAGGGCTCGGCTGCCGGGTACATTTTCTTCGACGAGGGCTCAGCTGCCGGGTACCTTTTCTTCGACGATGGCTCGGCTGCCGGGGACCTTTTCTTCGACGAGGGCTCGGCTGCCGGGTACCTTTTCTTCGACGAGGGCTCGTCTGCCGGCTACCTTTTCTTCGACGAGGGCTCGGCTGCCGAAGAAAAAATTTTCAGCGAGGGCTCGGCTGCCGGGTACCTTTTCTTCGACGAGGGCTCGGCTGCCGAAGAAAAAATTTTTGACGAGGGCTCGGCTGCCGGGTACCTTTTCTTCGACGAGGGCTCGGCTGCCGGGTACCTTTTCTTCGACGAGGGCTCGGCTGCCGGGGTACCTATTCTTCGACGAGGGCTCGGCTGTTAAGAAACAATTTTTTATGAGGGCTCGGCTGCCGGGTACCTATTCTTCGACGAGGGCTCGGCTGCCGGGTACCTTTTCTTCAACGAGGGCTCGGCTGCCGGGTACCTTTTCTTCGACGAGGGATCGTCTGCCGGGTACCTTTTCTTCTACGAGGGCTCTGCTGCGAATAAACAATTTTTGACGAGGGCTCGGCTGCCGGGTACCTTTTCTTCGACGAGGGCACGGCTGCCGAAGGAAATATTTTCGACGAGGGCTCGGCTGCCGAAGGAAATATTTTCAACGAGGTCTCAGCTGCCGGGTACCTTTTCATCGACGAGGGCTCGGCTGCCGGGTACCTTTTCTTCGACGAGGGCTGGGCTGCCGGGTACCTTTTCTTCGACGAGGGCTGGGCTGCCGGGTACCTTTTCTTCGACGAGGGCTGGGCTGCCGGGTACCTTTTCTTCGACGAGGGCTGGGCTGCCGGGTACCTTTTCTTCGACGAGGGCTCGGCTGCCGGGTACCTTTACTTCTACGATGGCTCGGCTGCCGGGTACCTTTTCTTCGACGAGGGCTCGGCTGCCGAAGAAAAAATTTTCGGCGAGGGCTCGGCTGCCGGGTACCTTTTCTTCGACGAGGGCTCGGCTGCCGAAGAAAAAATTTTTGACGAAGGCTCGGCTGCCGGGTACCTTTTCTTCGACGAGGGCTCGGCTGCCGGGTACCTTTTCTTCGACGAGGGCTCGGCTGCCGGGTACCTTGTCTTCGACGAGGGCTCGGCTGCCGGGTACCTTTTCTTCGACGTGGGCTCGGCTGCCGAATAAAAAATTTGCGACGAGGGCTGGGCTGCCGGGTACCTTTTCTTCGACGAGGGCTGGGCTGCCGGGTACCTTTTCTTCGACGAGGGCTGGGCTGCCGGGTACCTTTTCTTCGACGAGGGCTCGGCTGCCGGGTACCTTTTCTTCGACGAGGGCTCGGCTGCCGGGTACCTTTTCTTCGACGAGGGCTCGGCTGCCGGGTACCTTTTCTTCGACGAGGGCTCGGCTGCCGGGTACCTTTTCTTCGACGAGGGCTCGGCTGCCGGGTACCTTTTCTTCGACGAAGTCTCGGCTGCCGGGTACCTTTAGTTCTACGATGGCTCGGCTGCCGGGTACCTTTTCTTCGACGAGGGCTCGGCTGCCGAAGAAAAAATTTTCGGCGAGGGCTCGGCTGCCGGGTACCTTTTCTTCGACGAGGGCTCGGCTGCCGAAGAAAAAATTTTTGACGAAGGCTCGGCTGCCGGGTACCTTTTCTTCGACGAGGGCTCGTCTGCCGGGTACCTTTTCTTCGACGAGGGCTCGGCTGCCGGGTACCTTGTCTTCGACGAGGGCTCGGCTGCCGGGTACCTTTTCTTCGACGTGGGCTCGGCTGCCGAATAAAAAATTTGCGACGAGGGCTGGGCTGCCGGGTACCTTTTCTTCGACGAGGGCTGGGCTGCCGGGTACCTTTTCTTCGACGAGGGCTGGGCTGCCGGTTACCTTTTCTTCGACGAGGGCTGGGCTGCCGGGTACCTATTCTTCGACGAGGGCTCGGCTGCCGGGTACATTTTCTTCAACGAGGGCTCGGCTGCCGGGGACCTTTTCTTCGACGAGGGCTCGGCTGCGAAGAAAAAATTTTCGACGAGGGCTCGTCTGCGGGGTACCTTTTCTCCGACGAGGTCTCGGCTGCCAAGTACATTTTCTTCAACGAGGGCTCGGCTGCCGGGTACCTTTTCTTCGACGAGGGCTCTGCTGCCGGGTACCTTTTCTTCGACGAAAGCTCGTCTGCCGGGTACATTTTCTTCGACGAGGGCTCGGCTGCCGGATACCTTTTCTTTGATGAGGGCTCGGCTGCCGGGTACCTTGTCTTCGACGAGGGCTCGGCTGCCGGGTACCTTTTCTTCCACGAGGGCTCGGCTGCCGGATACCTTTTCTTCGACGAGGGCTCGGCTGCCGGATACCTTTTCTTCGACGAGGGCTCGGCTGCCGAAGGAAATATTTTCGACGAGGGCTCGGCTGCCGAAGGAAATATTTTCAACGAAGTCTCTGCTGCCGGGTACCTTTTCTTCGACGAGGGCTTGGCTGCCGGGTTCCTTTTCTTCAACGAGTGCTCGGCTGCCGGGTACCTTTTCTTCGACGAGGGCTTGGCTGCCGAAGAAAATATTTTCAACGTGGTCTTGGCTGCCGGGTACCTATTCTTCGACGAGGGCTCGGCTGCCGAATAAAAAATTTGCGACGAGGGCTCGGCTGCCGGGTACCTTTCTTCGACGAGGGCTCGGCTGCCGGGTACCTTTTCTTCGACGAGGGCTCGGCTGCCGGGTACCTTTTCTTCGACGAGGGCTCGGCTGCCGGGTAACTTTTCTTCGACGAGGGCTCGGCTGCCGGGTACCTATTCTTCTACGAGGGCTCGGCTGTGAAGAAACAATTTTTTATGAGGGCTCGGCTGCCGGGTACCTATTCTTCGACGAGGGCTCGGCTGCCGGGTACCTTTTCTTCAACGAGGGCTCGGCTGCCGGGTACCTTTTCTTCTACGAGGGCTCTGCTGCGAAGAAACAATTTTTGACGAGGGCTCGGCTGCCGGGTACCTTTTCTTCGACGAGGGCACGGCTGCCGAAGGAAATATTTTCGACGAGGGCTCGGCTGCCGAAGGAAATATTTTCAACGAGGTCTCAGCTGCCGGGTACCTTTTCATCGACGAGGGCTCGGCTGCCGGGTACCTTTTCTTCTACGAGGGCTCGGCTGCCGGGTACCTATTCTTCGACGAGGGCTCGGCTGCCGGGTAGCTTTTCTTCGACGAGGGCTCGGCTGCCGGATACCTTTTCTTTGACGAGGGCTCGGCTGCCGGGTACCTTTTCTTCGACGAGGGCTTGGCTGCCGAAGAAACAATTTTCGACGAGGGCTCGGCTGCAGGGTACCTTTTCTTCGACGAGGGCTCGGCTGCCGAAGAAAAAATTTTCGACGAGGGCTCGGCTGCCGGCTACCTTTTCTTCGACGAGGGCTCGGCTGCCGGGTACCTTTTCTTCCACGAGGGCTCGGCTGCCGGGTACATTTTCTTCGACGAGGGCTCAGCTGCCGGGTACCTTTTCTTCGACGATGGCTCGGCTGCCGGGGACCTTTTCTTCGACGAGGGCTCGGCTGCCGGGTACCTTTTCTTCGACGAGCGCTCGTCTGCCGGCTACCTTTTCTTCGACGAGGGCTCGGCTGCCGAAGAAAAAATTTTCAGCGAGGGCTCGGCTGCCGGGTACCTTTTCTTCGACGAGGGCTCGGCTGCCGAAGAAAAAATTTTTGACGAGGGCTCGGCTGCCGGGTACCTTTTCTTCGACGAGGGCTCGGCTGCCGGGTACCTTTTCTTCGACGAGGGCTCGGCTGCCGGGTACCTTGTCTTCGACGAGGGCTCGGCTGCCGGGTACCTTTTCTTCGACGAGGGCTCGGCTGCCGGGTACCTTTTCTTCGACGAGGGCTCGGCTGCCGGGTACCTTTTCTTCGACGAGGGCTCGGCTGCCGGGTACCTTTTCTTCCACGAGGGCTCGGCTGCCGGATACCTTTTCTTCGACGAGGGCTCGGCTGCCGGATACCTTTTCTTCGGCGAGGGCTCGGCTGCCGAAGGAAATATTTTCGACGAGGGCTCGGCTGCCGAAGGAAATATTTTCAACGAAGTCTCTGCTGCCGGGTACCTTTTCTTCGACGAGGGCTTGGTTGCCGGGTACCTTTTCTTCAACGAGTGCTCGGCTGCCGGGTACCTTTTCTTCGACGAGGGCTTGGCTGCCGAAGAAAATATTTTCAACGTGGTCTTGGCTGCCGGGTACCTATTCTTCGACGAGGGCTCGGCTGCCGAATAAAAAATTTGCGACGAGGGCTCGGCTGCCGGGTACCTTTCTTCGACGATGGCTCGGCTGCCGGGTACCTTTTCTTCGACGAGGGCTCGGCTGCCGGGTACCTTTTCTTTGACGAGGGCTCGGCTGCCGGGTAACTTTTCTTCGACGAGGGCTCGGCTGCCGGGTACCTATTCTTCGACGAGGGCTCGGCTGCCGGGTACCTTTTCTTCAACGAGGGCTCGGCTGCCGGGTACCTTTTCTTCGACGAGGGATCGGCTGCCGGGTACCTTTTCTTCTACGAGGGCTCTGCTGCGAAGAAACAATTTTTGACGAGGGCTCGGCTGCCGGGTACCTTTTCTTCGACGAGGGCACGGCTGCCGAAGGAAATATTGTCGACGAGGGCTCGGCTGCCGAAGGAAATATTTTCAACGAGGTCTCAGCTGCCGGGTACCTTTTCATCGACGAGGGCTCGGCTGCCGGGTACCTTTTCTTCGACGAGGGCTGGGCTGCCGGGTACCTTTTCTTCGACGAGGGCTCGGCTGCCGGGTACCTTTTCTTTGACGAGGGCTGGGCTGCCGGGTACCTTTTCTTCGACGAGGGCTGGGCTGCCGGGTACCTTTTCTTCGACGAGGGCTGGGCTGCCGGGTACCTTTTCTTCGACGAGGGCTCGGCTGCCGGGTACCTTTACTTCTACGATGGCTCGGCTGCCGGGTACCTTTTCTTCGACGAGGGCTCGGCTGCCGAAGAAAAAATTTTCGGCGAGGGCTCGGCTGCCGGGTACCTTTTCTTCGACGAGGGCTCGGCTGCCGAAGAAAAAATTTTTGACGAAGGCTCGGCTGCCGGGTACCTTTTCTTCGACGAGGGCTCGGCTGCCGGGTACCTTTTCTTCGACGAGGGCTCGGCTGCCGGGTACCTTTTCTTCGACGAGGGCTCGGCTGCCGGGTACCTTGTCTTCGACGTGGGCTCGGCTGCCGAATGAAAAATTTGCGACGAGGGCTGGGCTGCCGGGTACCTTTTCTTCGACGAGGGCTGGGCTGCCGGGTACCTTTTCTTCGACGAGGGCTGGGCTGCCGGGTACCTTTTCTTCGACGAGGGCTGGGCTGCCGGGTACCTTTTCTTCGACGAGGGCTGGGCTGCCGGGTACCTTTTCTTCGACGAGGGCTGGGCTGCCGGGTACCTATTCTTCGACGAGGGCTCGGCTGCCGAATAAAAAATTTGCGACGAGGGCTCGGCTGCCGGGTACCTTTCTTCGACGAGGGCTCGGCTGCCGGGTACATTTTCTTCGACGAGGGCTCAGCTGCCGGATACCTTTTCTTTGATGAGGGCTCGGCTGCCGGGTACCTTGTCTTCGACGAGGGCTCGGCTGCCGGGTACCTTTTCTTCCACGAGGGCTCGGCTGCCGGATACCTTTTCTTCGACGAGGGCTCGGCTGCCGGATACCTTTTCTTCGACGAGGGCTCGGCTGCCGAAGGAAATATTTTCGACGAGGGCTCGGCTGCCGAAGGAAATATTTTCAACGAAGTCTCTGCTGCCGGGTACCTTTTCTTCGACGAGGGCTTGGCTGCCGGGTACCTTTTCTTCAACGAGTGCTCGGCTGCCGGGTACCTTTTCTTCGACGAGGGCTTGGCTGCCGAAGAAAATATTTTCAACGTGGTCTTGGCTGCCGGGTACCTATTCTTCGACGAGGGCTCGGCTGCCGAATAAAAAATTTGCGACGAGGGCTCGGCTGCCGGGTACCTTTCTT
The DNA here is from genome assembly GCF_026419915.1 of Harpia harpyja. NCBI lineage: Eukaryota > Metazoa > Chordata > Aves > Accipitriformes > Accipitridae > Harpia > Harpia harpyja. The sequence goes on along the minus strand of NC_068947.1, from coordinate 25,268,626 downwards.
CGACGAGGGCTCGGCTGCCGGGTACCTTTTCTTCGACGAGGGCTCGGCTGCCGGGTACCTTTTCTTCGACGAGGGCTCGGCTGCCGGGTAACTTTTCTTCGACGAGGGCTCGGCTGCCGGGTACCTATTCTTCGACGAGGGCTCGGCTGTGAAGAAACAATTTTTTATGAGGGCTCGGCTGCCGGGTACCTATTCTTCGACGAGGGCTCGGCTGCCGGGTACCTTTTCTTCAACGAGGGCTCGGCTGCCGGGTACCTTTTCTTCTACGAGGGCTCTGCTGCGAAGAAACAATTTTTGACGAGGGCTCGGCTGCCGGGTACCTTTTCTTCGACGAGGGCACGGCTGCCGAAGGAAATATTTTCGACGAGGGCTCGGCTGCCGAAGGAAATATTTTCAACGAGGTCTCAGCTGCCGGGTACCTTTTCTTCGACGAGGGCTCGGCTGCCGGGTACCTTTTCTTCTACGAGGGCTCGGCTGCCGGGTACCTATTCTTCGACAAGGGCTCGGCTGCCGGGTACCTTTTCTTCGACGAGGGCTCGGCTGCCGGATACCTTTTCTTTGACGAGGGCTCGGCTGCCGGGTACCTTTTCTTCGACGAGGGCTTGGCTGCCGAAGAAACAATTTTCGACGAGGGCTCGGCTGCAGGGTACCTTTTCTTCGACGAGGGCTCGGCTGCAGGATACCTTTTCTTCGACGAGGGCTCGGCTGCCGAAGAAAAAATTTTCGACGAGGGCTCGGCTGCCGGCTACCTTTTCTTCGACGAGGGCTCGGCTGCCGGGTACCTTTTCTTCCACGAGGGCTCGGCTGCCGGGTACATTTTCTTCGACGAGGGCTCAGCTGCCGGGTACCTTTTCTTCGACGATGGCTCGGCTGCCGGGGACCTTTTCTTCGACGAGGGCTCGGCTGCCGGGTACCTTTTCTTCGACGAGGGCTCGTCTGCCGGCTACCTTTTCTTCGACGAGGGCTCGGCTGCCGAAGAAAAAATTTTCAGCGAGGGCTCGGCTGCCGGGTACCTTTTCTTCGACGAGGGCTCGGCTGCCGAAGAAAAAATTTTTGACGAGGGCTCGGCTGCCGGGTACCTTTTCTTCGACGAGGGCTCGGCTGCCGGGTACCTTTTCTTCGACGAGGGCTCGGCTGCCGGGTACCTTGTCTTCGACGAGGGCTCGGCTGCCGGGTACCTTTTCTTCGACGAGGGCTCGGCTGCCGGGTACCTTTTCTTCGACGAGGGCTCGGCTGCCGGGTACCTTTTCTTCCACGAGGGCTCGGCTGCCGGATACCTTTTCTTCGACGAGGGCTCGGCTGCCGGATACCTTTTCTTCGACGAGGGCTCGGCTGCCGAAGGAAATATTTTCGACGAGGGCTCGGCTGCCGAAGGAAATATTTTCAACGAAGTCTCTGCTGCCGGGTACCTTTTCTTCGACGAGGGCTTGGCTGCCGGGTACCTTTTCTTCAACGAGTGCTCGGCTGCCGGGTACCTTTTCTTCGACGAGGGCTTGGCTGCCGAAGAAAATATTTTCAACGTGGTCTTGGCTGCCGGGTACCTATTCTTCGACGAGGGCTCGGCTGCCGAATAAAAAATTTGCGACGAGGGCTCGGCTGCCGGGTACCTTTCTTCGACGATGGCTCGGCTGCCGGGTACCTTTTCTTCGACGAGGGCTCGGCTGCCGGGTACCTTTTCTTTGACGAGGGCTCGGCTGCCGGGTAACTTTTCTTCGACGAGGGCTCGGCTGCCGGGTACCTATTCTTCGACGAGGGCTCGGCTGCCGGGTACCTTTTCTTCAACGAGGGCTCGGCTGCCGGGTACCTTTTCTTCGACGAGGGATCGGCTGCCGGGTACCTTTTCTTCTACGAGGGCTCTGCTGCGAAGAAACAATTTTTGACGAGGGCTCAGCTGCCGGGTACCTTTTCTTCGACGAGGGCACGGCTGCCGAAGGAAATATTTTCGACGAGGGCTCGGCTGCCGAAGGAAATATTTTCAACGAGGTCTCAGCTGCCGGGTACCTTTTCATCGACGAGGGCTCGGCTGCCGGGTACCTTTTCTTCGACGAGGGCTGGGCTGCCGGGTACCTTTTCTTCGACGAGGGCTCGGCTGCCGGGTACCTTTTCTTCGACGAGGGCTGGGCTGCCGGGTACCTTTTCTTCGACGAGGGCTGGGCTGCCGGGTACCTTTTCTTCGACGAGGGCTCGGCTGCCGGGTACCTTTACTTCTACGATGGCTCGGCTGCCGGGTACCTTTTCTTCGACGAGGGCTCGGCTGCCGAAGAAAAAATTTTCGGCGAGGGCTCGGCTGCCGGGTACCTTTTCTTCGACGAGGGCTCGGCTGCCGAAGAAAAAATTTTTGACGAAGGCTCGGCTGCCGGGTACCTTTTCTTCGACGAGGGCTCGGCTGCCGGGTACCTTTTCTTCGACGAGGGCTCGGCTGCCGGGTACCTTGTCTTCGACGAGGGCTCGGCTGCCGGGTACCTTGTCTTCGACGTGGGCTCGGCTGCCGAATAAAAAATTTGCGACGAGGGCTGGGCTGCCGGGTACCTTTTCTTCGACGAGGGCTGGGCTGCCGGGTACCTTTTCTTCGACGAGGGCTGGGCTGCCGGGTACCTTTTCTTCGACGAGGGCTGGGCTGCCGGGTACCTTTTCTTCGACGAGGGCTGGGCTGCCGGGTACCTTTTCTTCGACGAGGGCTGGGCTGCCGGGTACCTATTCTTCGACGAGGGCTCGGCTGCCGAATAAAAAATTTGCGACGAGGGCTCGGCTGCCGGGTACCTTTCTTCGACGAGGGCTCGGCTGCCGGGTACCTTTTCTTCGACGAGGGCTCGGCTGCCGGGTACCTTTTCTTCGACGAGGGCTCGGCTGCCGGGTAACTTTTCTTCGACGAGGGCTCGGCTGCCGGGTACCTATTCTTCGACGAGGGCTCGGCTGTGAAGAAACAATTTTTTATGAGGGCTCGGCTGCCGGGTACCTATTCTTCGACGAGGGCTCGGCTGCCGGGTACCTTTTCTTCAACGAGGGCTCGGCTGCCGGGTACCTTTTCTTCTACGAGGGCTCTGCTGCGAAGAAACAATTTTTGACGAGGGCTCGGCTGCCGGGTACCTTTTCTTCGACGAGGGCACGGCTGCCGAAGGAAATATTTTCGACGAGGGCTCGGCTGCCGAAGGAAATATTTTCAACGAGGTCTCAGCTGCCGGGTACCTTTTCATCGACGAGGGCTCGGCTGCCGGGTACCTTTTCTTCGACGAGGGCTCGGCTGCCGGGTACCTTTTCTTCGACGAGGGCTCGGCTGCCGGGTACCTTTTCTTCGACGAGGGCTCGGCTGCCGGGTACCTTTACTTCTACGATGGCTCGGCTGCCGGGTACCTTTTCTTCGACGAGGGCTCGGCTGCCGAAGAAAAAATTTTCGGCGAGGGCTCGGCTGCCGGGTACCTTTTCTTCGACGAGGGCTCGGCTGCCGAAGAAAAAATTTTTGACGAAGGCTCGGCTGCCGGGTACCTTTTCTTCGACGAGGGCTCGGCTGCCGGGTACCTTTTCTTCGACGAGGGCTCGGCTGCCGGGTACCTTTTCTTCGACGAGGGCTCGGCTGCCGGGTACCTTTTCTTCGACGAGGGCTCGGCTGCCGGGTACCTTTTCTTCGACGAGGGCTCGGCTGCCGGGTACCTTTTCTTCGACGTGGGCTCGGCTGCCGGGTACCTTTTCTTCGACGAGGGCTCGGCTGCCGAAGAAAAAATTTTCGGCGAGGGCTCGGCTGCCGGGTACCTTTTCTTCGACGAGGGCTCGGCTGCCGGGTACCTTTTCTTCGACGTGGGCTCGGCTGCCGGGTACCTTTTCTTCGACGAGGGCTCGGCTGCCGAAGAAAAAATTTTCGGCGAGGGCTCGGCTGCCGGGTACCTTTTCTTCGACGAGGGCTCGGCTGCCGAAGAAAAAATTTTTGACGAAGGCTCGGCTGCCGGGTACCTTTTCTTCGACGAGGGCTCGGCTGCCGGGTACCTTTTCTTCGACGAGGGCTCGGCTGCCGGGTACCTTTTCTTCGACGTGGGCTCGGCTGCCGAATAAAAAATTTGCGACGAGGGCTGGGCTGCCGGGTACCTTTTCTTCGACGAGGGCTGGGCTGCCGGGTACCTTTTCTTCGACGAGGGCTGGGCTGCCGGGTACCTTTTCTTCGACGAGGGCTCGTCTGCCGGCTACCTTTTCTTCGACGAGGGCTGGGCTGCCGGGTACCTTTTCTTCGACGAGGGCTGGGCTGCCGGGTACCTTTTCTTCGACGAGGGCTGGGCTGCCGGGTACCTTTTCTTCGACGAGGGCTGGGCTGCCGGGTACCTTTTCTTCGACGAGGGCTCGGCTGCCGGGTACCTTTTCTTCGACGAGGGCTCGGCTGCCGGGTACCTTTTCTTCGACGAAGTCTCCGCTGCCGGGTACCTTTTCTTCGACGAGGGCTCGGCTGCCGGGTACCTTTTCTTCGACGAGGGCTCGGCTGCCGGGTACCTTTTCTTCGACGAGGGCTCGGCTGCCGAAGAAACAATATTTGATGAGGGCTCTGCTGCCGGGTACCTATTCTTCGACGAGGGCTCGGCTGCCGGGTACCTTTTCTTCGACGAGGGCTCGGCTGCCGGATACCTTTTCTTTGACGAGCGCTCGGCTGCCGGGTACCTTTTCTTCGACGAGGGCTTGGCTGCCGAAGAAACAATTTTCGACGAGGGCTCGGCTGCAGGGTACCTTTTCTTCGACGAGGGCTCGGCTGCCGAAGAAAAAATTTTCGACGAGGGCTCGGCTGCCGGCTACCTTTTCTTCGACGAGGGCTCGGCTGCCGGGTACCTTTTCTTCCACGAGGGCTCGGCTGCCGGGTACATTTTCTTCGACGAGGGCTCAGCTGCCGGGTACCTTTTCTTCGACGATGGCTCGGCTGCCGGGGACCTTTTCTTCGACGAGGGCTCGGCTGCCGGGTACCTTTTCTTCGACGAGGGCTCGGCTGCCGGGTACCTTGTCTTCGACGAGGGCTCGGCTGCCGAAGAAAAAATTTTCAGCGAGGGCTCGGCTGCCGGGTACCTTTTCTTCGACGAGGGCTCGGCTGCCGAAGAAAAAATTTTTGACGAGGGCTCGGCTGCCGGGTACCTTTTCTTCGACGAGGGCTCGGCTGCCGGGTACCTTTTCTTCGACGAGGGCTCGGCTGCCGGGTACCTTGTCTTCGACGAGGGCTCGGCTGCCGGGTACCTTGTCTTCGACGAGGGCTCGGCTGCCGGGTACCTTTTCTTCGACGAGGGCTCGGCTGCCGGGTACCTTTTCTTCCACGAGGGCTCGGCTGCCGGATACCTTTTCTTCGACGAGGGCTCGGCTGCCGGATACCTTTTCTTCGACGAGGGCTCGGCTGCCGAAGGAAATATTTTCGACGAGGGCTCGGCTGCCGAAGGAAATATTTTCAACGAAGTCTCTGCTGCCGGGTACCTTTTCTTCGACGAGGGCTTGGCTACCGGGTACCTTTTCTTCAACGAGTGCTCGGCTGCCGGGTACCTTTTCTTCGACGAGGGCTTGGCTGCCGAAGAAAATATTTTCAACGTGGTCTTGGCTGCCGGGTACCTATTCTTCGACGAGGGCTCGGCTGCCGAATAAAAAATTTGCGACGAGGGCTCGGCTGCCGGGTACCTTTCTTCGACGAGGGCTCGGCTGCCGGGTACCTTTTCTTCGACGAGGGCTCGGCTGCCGGGTACCTTTTCTTTGACGAGGGCTCGGCTGCCGGGTAACTTTTCTTCGACGAGGGCTCGGCTGCCGGGTACCTATTCTTCGACGAGGGCTCGGTTGTTAAGAAACAATTTTTTATGAGGGCTCGGCTGCCGGGTACCTATTCTTCGACGAGGGCTCGGCTGCCGGGTACCTTTTCTTCAACGAGGGCTCGGCTGCCGGGTACCTTTTCTTCGACGAGGGATCGGCTGCCGGGTACCTTTTCTTCTACGAGGGCTCTGCTGCGAAGAAACAATTTTTGACGAGGGCTCGGCTGCCGGGTACCTTTTCTTCGACGAGGGCACGGCTGCCGAAGGAAATATTTTCGACGAGGGCTCGGCTGCCGAAGGAAATATTTTCAACGAGGTCTCAGCTGCCGGGTACCTTTTCATCGACGAGGGCTCGGCTGCCGGGTACCTTTTCTTCGACGAGGGCTGGGCTGCCGGGTACCTTTTCTTCGACGAGGGCTGGGCTGCCGGGTACCTTTTCTTCGACGAGGGCTTGGCTGCCGGGTACCTTTTCTTCGACGAGGGCTCGGCTGCCGGGTACCTTTACTTCTACGATGGCTCGGCTGCCGGGTACCTTTTCTTCGACGAGGGCTTGGCTGCCGAAGAAAAAATTTTCGGCGAGGGCTCGGCTGCCGGGTACCTTTTCTTCGACGAGGGCTCGGCTGCCGAAGAAAAAATTTTTGACGAAGGCTCGGCTGCCGGGTACCTTTTCTTCGACGAGGGCTCGGCTGCCGGGTACCTTTTCTTCGACGAGGGCTCGGCTGCCGGGTACCTTGTCTTCGACGAGGGCTCGGCTGCCGGGTACCTTTTCTTCGACGTGGGCTCGGCTGCCGAATAAAAAATTTGCGACGAGGGCTGGGCTGCCGGGTACCTTTTCTTCGACGAGGGCTGGGCTGCCGCGTACCTTTTCTTCGACGAGGGCTCGGCTGCCGGGTACCTTTTCTTCGACGAGTGATCGGCTGCCGGGTACCTTTTCTTCGACGAGGGATCGGCTGCCGGGTACCTTTTCTTCGACGAGTGATCGGCTGCCGGGTACCTATACTTCGACGAGGGCTCGGCTGTCGGGTACCTTTTCTTCGACAATGGCTCGGCTGCCGGGTACCTTTTCTTCGACGAGGGCTCGGCTGCCGGGGACCTTTTCTTCGAGGAGGGCTCGGCTGCCGGGGACCTTTTCTTCGACGAGGGCTCGGCTGCCGGGTACCTTGTCTTCAACGAGGGCTCGGCTGCCGGGTACCTTTTCTTCGACGAGGGCTTGATTGCCGAAGAAAATATTTTCAACGTGGTCTTGGCTGCCGGGTACCTATTCTTCGACGAGGGCACGGCTGCGAAGAAAAAATTTTCGACGAGGGCTCTGCTGCCGGGTACCTTTCTTCAACGAGGGCTCGGCTGCCGGGTACCTTTTCTTCGACGAGGGCTCGGCTGCCGGGTACCTTTTCTTCGACGAGGTCTCGGCTGCCGGGTACCTATTCTTCAACGAGGGCTCGGCTGCCGGGTACCTTTTCTTCGACGAGGGCTCGGCTGCCGGGTACCTTTTCTTCGACGAGGGCTCGGCTGCCGGGTACCTTTTCTTCGACGAGGGCTTGGCTGCCGAAGAAAATATTTTCAAGGAGGACTCGGTTGCCGGGTACCTTTACTTCGACGAGGGCTCGGCTTCCGGGTACCTTTTCTTCGACGAGAGCTCGGCTGCCAAAGAAAAAATTTTCAACGACATCTCGGCTGCCGGGTACCTTTTCGTCGACGAGGGCTGGTGTCCCGGGTACCTTTTCTTCGACGAGGGCTCGGCTGCCGGGTACCTTTTCTTCGACGAGGGCTCGGCTGCCGGCTACCTTTTCTTCGACGAGGGCTCGGCTGCCGGGTACCTTTTCTTCGACGAGGGCTCGGCTGCCGGGTACCTTTTCTTCGACGAGGGCTCGGCTGCCAGGTACCTTTTCTTCGACGAGGGCTCGGCTGCCGGGTACCTTTTCTTCGACGAGGGCTCGGCTGCCGAAGAAAAAATTTTCGACGAGGGCTCGGCTGCCGGGTACCTTTTCTTCGACGAGGGCTCGGCTGCCGGGTACCTTTTCTTCGACGAGGGCTCGGATGCCGAAGAAAAAATTTTCGACGAGTGCTCGGCTGCCGGGTACCTTTTCTTCGACGAGGGCTCGGCTGCCAAAAAAAAATTTTCGACGAGGGCTCGGCTGCCGGGTACCTTTTCTTCGACGAGGGCTCGGCTGCCGGGTACCTTTTCTTCGACGAGGGCTCGGCTGCCGGGTACCTTTTCTTCGACGAGGGCTCGGCTGCCGGGTACCTTTTCTTCGACGAGGGCTCGGCTGCCGGATACCTTTTCTTCGACGAGGGCTCGGCTGCCGGGTACCTTTTCTTCGACGAGTGCTCGGCTGCCAGGTACCTATTCTTCGACGAGGGTTCGTCTGCGAAGAAAAAATTTTCGACGAGGGCTCGTCTGCCGGGTACCTTTTCTTTGACGAGGGCTCGTCTGCCGGGTACCTTTTCTTCGACGAAGGTTCGTCAGCCGGGTATCTTTTCTTCGACGAGGGCTCGTCTGCCGGCTACCTTTTCTTCGACGAAGGTTCGTCAGCCGGGTATCTTTCCTTCGACGAGGGCTCGTCTGCCGGCTACCTTTTCTTCGACGAAGTTTCGTCAGCCGGGTACCTTTTCTTCGACGAGGGCTCGGCTGCCGGGTACCTTTTCTTCGACGAGGGCTCGGCTGCCGGGTACCTTTTCTTCGACGAGGGCTCGGCTGCCGGGTACCTTGTCTTCGACGAGGGCTCGGCTGCCGGGTACCTTGTCTTCGACGAGGGCTCGGCTGCCGGGTACCTTGTCTTCGACGAGGGCTCGGCTGCCGGGTACCTTGTCTTCGACGAGGGCTCGGCTGCCGGGTACCTAGTCTTCGACGAGGGCTCGGCTGCCGGGTACCTTTTCTTCGACGAGGGCTCGGCTGCCGAAGGAAATATTTTCGACGAGGTTTCGGCTGCCGGGTACCTTTTCTTCGACGAGGGCTCGGCTGCCGAAGGAAATATTTTCGACGAGGGCTCGGCTGCCGAAGGAAATATTTTCAATGAAGTCTCTGCTGCCGGGTACCTTTTCTTCGACGAGGGCTTGGCTGCGAAGAAAAAATTTTCGACGAGGTCTCGGCTGCCGGGTACCTATTCTTCGACGAGGGCTCGGCTGCCGGGTACCTTTTCTTCGACGAGGGCTCGGCTGCCAACGAAACAATTTTCGACGAGTGCTCGGCTGCCGGGTACCTATTCTTCGACGAGTGTTCGTCTGCGAAGAAAAAATTTTCGACGAGGGCTCGTCTGCCGGGTACCTTTTCTTCGACGAGGGCTCGTCTGCCGGGTACCTTTTCTTCGACGAAGGTTCGTCAGCCGGGTACCTTTTCTTCGACGAAGGTTCGTCAGCCGGGTACCTTTTCTTCGACGAAGGTTCGTCAGCCGGGTACCTTTTCTTCGACGAGGGCTCGGCTGCCGGGTACCTTGTCTTCGACGAGGGCTCGGCTGCCGGGTACCTTTTCTTCGAGGAGGGCTCGGCTGCCGGGTACCTTTTCTTCGACGAGGGCTCGGCTGCCGGGTACCTTGTCTTCGACGAGGGCTCGGATGCCGGGTACCTTTTCTTCGACGAGGGCTCGGCTGCCGAAGGAAATATTTTCGACGAGGGTTCGGCTGCCGGGTACCTTTTCTTCGACGAGGGCTCGGCTGCCGAAGGAAATATTTTCGACGAGGGCTCGGCTGCCGAAGGAAATATTTTCAATGAAGTCTCTGCTGCCGGGTACCTTTTCTTCGACGAGGGCTTGGCTGCGAAGAAAAAATTTTCGACGAGGTCTCGGCTGCCGGGTACCTATTCTTCGACGAGGGCTCGGCTGCCGGGTACCTTTTCTTCCACGAGGGCTCGGCTGCCGGGTACCTTTTCTTCGACGAGGGCTCAGCTGCCGGATACCTTTTCTTCGACGATGGCTCGGCTGCCGGGGACCTTTTCTTCGACGAGGGCTCGGCTGCCGGGTACCTTTTCTTCGACGAGGGCTCGGCTGCCGGGTACCTTTTCTTCGACGAGGGCTCGGCTGCTGGGTACCTTTTCTTCGACGAGGGCTTGGATGCCGAAGAAAATATTTTCAACGTGGTCTTGGCTGCCGGGTACCTATTCTTCGACGAGGGCTCGGCTGCGAAGTAAAAATTTTCGACGAGGGCTCGGCTGCTGGGTACCTTTCTTCAACGAGGGCTCGGCTGCCGGGTACCTTTTCTTCGACGAGGGCTCGGCTGCCGGGTACCTTTTCTTCGACGAGGTCTCGGCTGCCGGGTACCTATTCTTCAACGAGGGCTCGGCTGCCGGGTACCTTTTCTTCGACGAGGGCTCGGCTGCCGGGTACCTTTTCTTCGACGAGGTCTCGGCTGCCGGGTACATATTCTTCAACGAGGGCTCGGCTGCCGGGTACCTTTTCTTCGACGAGGGCTCGGCTGCCGGGTACCTTTTCTTCGATGAGGGCTCGGCTGCCGGGTACCTTTTCTTCGACGAGGGCTTGGCTGCCGAAGAAAATATTTTCAAGGAGGACTCGGTTGCCGGGTACCTTTACTTCGACGAGGGCTCGGCTTCCGGGTACCTTTTCTTCGACGAGGGCTCGGCTGCCAAAGAAAAAATTTTCAAAGACATCTCGGCTGCCGGGTACCTTTTCTTCGACGAGGGCTCGGCTGCCGGGTACCTTTTCTTCGACGAGGGCTCGGCTGCCGGGTACCTTTTCTTCGACGAGGGCTCGGCTGCCGGGTACCTTTTCTTCGACGAGGGCTCGGCTGCCGAAGAAAAAATTTTCGACGAGGGCTCGGCTGCCGGGTACCTTTTCTTCGACGAGCGCTCGGCTGCCGGGTACCTTTTCTTCGACGAGGGCTCGGCTGCCGGGTACCTTTTCTTCGACGAGGGCTCGGCTGCCGGGTACCTTTTCTTCGACGAGGGCTCGGCTGCCGGGTACCTTTTCTTCGACGAGGGCTCGGCTGCCGGGTACCTTTTCTTCGACGAGGGCTCGGCTGCCGGGTACCTTTTCTTCGACGAGGGCTCGGCTGCCAACGAAACAATTTTCGACGAGTGCTCGGCTGCCGGGTACCTATTCTTCGACGAGGGTTCGTCTGCGAAGAAAAAATTTTCGACGAGGGCTCGTCTGCCGGGTACCTTTTCTTCGACGAGGGCTCGGCTGCCGGGTACCTTTTCTTCGACGAGGGCTCGTCTGCCGGGTACCTTTTCTTCGACGAAGGTTCGTCAGCCGGCTACCTTTTAACCGACGAGGGCTCGGCTGCCGGATACCTTTTCTTCGACGAGGGCTCGGCTGCCGGGTACATTTTCTTCGACGAGGGCTCGGCTGCCGGGTACATTTTCTTCGACGAGGGCTCGGCTGCCGGGTACCTTGTCTTCGACGAGGGCTCGGCTGCCGGGTACCTTGTCTTCGAGGAGGGCTCGGCTGCCGGGTACCTTGTCTTCGACGAGGGCTCGGCTGCCGGGTACCTTTTCTTCGACGAGGGCTCGGCTGCCGGGTACCTTGTCTTCGACGAGGGCTCGGATGCCGGGTACCTTGTCTTCGACGAGGGCTCGGATGCCGAAGGAAATATTTTCGACGAGGGTTCGGCTGCCGGGTACCTTTTCTTCGACGAGGGCTTGGCTGCGAAGAAAAAATTTTCGACGAGGTCTCGGCAGCCGGGTACCCATTTTTCGACGAGGGCTCGGCTGCCGGGTACCTTTTCTTCGACGAGTGATCGGCTGCCGGGTACCTTTTCTTCGACGAGGGATCGGCTGCCGGGTACCTTTTCTTCGACGAGGGCTCGGCTGCCGGGTACCTTTTCTTCGACGAGGGCTCGGCTGCCGGGGACCTTTTCTTCGAGGAGGGCTCGGCTGCCGGGGACCTTTTCTTCGACGAGGGCTCGGCTGCCGGGTACCTTGTCTTCAACGAGGGCTCGGCTGCCGGGTACCTTTTCTTCGACGAGGGCTTGATTGCCGAAGAAAATATTTTCAACGTGGTCTTGGCTGCCGGGTACCTATTCTTCGACGAGGGCTCGGCTGCGAAGAAAAAATTTTCGACGAGGGCTCTGCTGCCGGGTACCTTTCTTCAACGAGGGCTCGGCTGCCGGGTACCTTTTCTTCGACGAGGGCTCGGCTGCCGGGTACCTTTTCTTCGACGAGGTCTCGGCTGCCGGGTACCTATTCTTCAACGAGGGCTCGGCTGCCGGGTACCTTTTCTTCGACGAGGGCTCGGCTGCCGGGTACCTTTTCTTCGACGAGGGCTCGGCTGCCGGGTACCTTTTCTTCGACGAGGGCTTGGCTGCCGAAGAAAATATTTTCAAGGAGGACTCGGTTGCCGGGTACCTTTACTTCGACGAGGGCTCGGCTTCCGGGTACCTTTTCTTCGACGAGAGCTCGGCTGCCAAAGAAAAAATTTTCAACGACATCTCGGCTGCCGGGTACCTTTTCGTCGACGAGGGCTGGTGTCCCGGGTACCTTTTCTTCGACGAGGGCTCGGCTGCCGGGTACCTTTTCTTCGACGAGGGCTCGGCTGCCGAAGAAAAAATTTTCGACGAGGGCTCGGCTGACGGGTACCTTTTCTTCGACGAGGGCTCGGCTGCCGAAGAAACAATTTTCGACGAGGGCTCGGATGCCGGGTACCTTTTATTCGACGAGGGCTCGGCTGCCGAAGAAAAAATTTTCGACGAGGGCTCGGCTGCCGGGTACCTTTTCTTCGACGAGGGCTCGGCTGCCGGGTACCTTTTCTTCGACGAGGGCTCGGCTGCCGGGTACCTTTTCTTCGACGAGGGCTCGGCTGCCGAAGAAATAATTTTCGAAGAGGGCTCGGCTGCCGGGTACATTTTCTTCGACGAGGGCTCGGCTGCCGGGTACCTTTTCTTCGACGAGGGCTCGGCTGTCGCAGGAAATATTTTCAACGAGGTCTCTGCTGCCGGGTACCTTTTCTTCGACGAGGGCTCGGCTGCCGGGTAGATTTCTTCGACGAGGGCTCGGCTGCCGGGTACCTTTTCTTCGACGAGGTCTCTGCTGCCGGGTACCTTTTCTTCGACGAGGGCTCGGCTGCCGGGTACCTTTTCTTCGACGAGGGCTCGGCTGCCGAAGAAAATATTTTCAACCTGGTCTCGTCTGCCGGGTACCTTTTCTTCGACGAGGGCTCGTCTGCGGGGTACCTTTTCTTCGACGAGGGCTCGTCTGCGGGGTACCTTTTCTTCGACGAGGGCTCGTCTGCGGGGTACCTTTTCTTCGACGAGGGCTCGGCTGCCGGGTACCTTTTCTTCGACGAGGGCTCGGCTGCCGGGTACCTTTTCTTCGACGAGGGCTCGGCTGCCGGCTACCTTTTCTTCGACGAGGGCTCGGCTGCCGGCTACCTTTTCTTCGACGAGGGCTCGTCTGCCGGGTACCTTTTCTTCGACGAGGGCTCGTCTGCGGGGTACCTTTCCTTCGACGAGGGCTCGGCTGCGGGGTACCTTTTCTTCGACGAGGGCTCGGCTGCCGGGTACCTTTTCTTCGACGAGGGCTCGGCTGCCGGGTACCTTTTCTTCGACAATGGCTCGGCTGCCGGGTACCTTTTCTTCGACGAGGGCTCGGCTGCCGGGTACCTTTTCTTCGAGGAGGGCTCGGCTGCCGGGGACCTTTTCTTCGACGAGGGCTCGGCTGCCGGGTACCTTGTCTTCAACGAGGGCTCGGCTGCCGGGTACCTTTTCTTCGACAAGGGCTTGATTGCCGAAGAAAATATTTTCAACGTGGTCTTGGCTGCCGGGTACCTATTCTTCGACGAGGGCTCGGCTGCGAAGAAAAAATTTTCGACGAGGGCTCTACTGCCGGGTACCTTTCTTCAACGAGGGCTCGGCTGCCGGGTACCTTTTCTTCGACGAGGGCTCGGCTGCCGGGTACCTTTTCTTCGACGAGGTCTCGGCTGCCGGGTACCTATTCTTCAACGAGGGCTCGGCTGCCGGGTACCTTTTCTTCGACGAGGGCTCGGCTGCCGGGTACCTTTTCTTCGACGAGGGCTCGGCTGCCGGGTACCTTTTCTTCGACGAGGGCTTGGCTGCCGAAGAAAATATTTTCAAGGAGGACTCGGTTGCCGGGTACCTTTACTTCGACGAGGGCTCGGCTTCCGGGTACCTTTTCTTCGACGAGAGCTCGGCTGCCAAAGAAAAAATTTTCAACGACATCTCGGCTGCCGGGTACCTTTTCGTCGACGAGGGCTGGTGTCCCGGGTACCTTTTCTTCGACGAGGGCTCGGCTGCCGGGTACCTTTTCTTCGACGAGGGCTCGGCTGCCGAAGAAAAAATTTTCGACGAGGGCTCGGCTGACGGGTACCTTTTCTTCGACGAGGGCTCGGCTGCCGAAGAAACAATTTTCGACGAGGGCTCGGATGCCGGGTACCTTTTATTCGACGAGGGCTCGGCTGCCGAAGAAAAAATTTTCGACGAGGGCTCGGCTGCCGGGTACCTTTTCTTCGACGAGGGCTCGGCTGCCGGGTACCTTTTCTTCGACGAGGGCTCGGCTGCCGGGTACCTTTTCTTCAACGAGGGCTCGGCTGCCGAAGAAATAATTTTCGAAGAGGGCTCGGCTGCCGGGTACATTTTCTTCGACGAGGGCTCGGCTGCCGGGTACCTTTTCTTCGACGAGGGCTCGGCTGTCGCAGGAAATATTTTCAACGAGGTCTCTGCTGCCGGGTACCTTTTCTTCGACGAGGGCTCGGCTGCCGGGTAGATTTCTTCGACGAGGGCTCGGCTGCCGGGTACCTTTTCTTCGACGAGGTCTCTGCTGCCGGGTACCTTTTCTTCGACGAGGGCTCGGCTGCCGGGTACCTTTTCTTCGACGAGGGCTCGGCTGCCGAAGAAAATATTTTCAACCTGGTCTCGTCTGCCGGGTACCTTTTCTTCGACGAGGGCTCGTCTGCGGGGTACCTTTTCTTCGACGAGGGCTCGTCTGCCGGGTACCTTTTCTTCGACGAGGGCTCGTCTGCGGGGTACCTTTTCTTCGACGAGGGCTCGTCTGCGGGGTACCTTTTCTTCGACGAGGGCTCGTCTGCCGGGTACCTTTTCTTCGACGAGGGCTCGGCTGCCGGGTACCTTTTCTTCGACGAGGGCTCGGCTGCCGGCTACCTTTTCTTCGACGAGGGCTCGGCTGCCGGCTACCTTTTCTTCGACGAGGGCTCGTCTGCCGGGTACCTTTTCTTCGACGAGGGCTCGTCTGCGGGGTACCTTTCCTTCGACGAGGGCTCGGCTGCGGGGTACCTTTTCTTCGACGAGGGCTCGGCTGCCGGGTACCTTTTCTTCGACGAGGGCTCGGCTGCCGAAGAAAAAATTTTCGACGAGGGCTCGGCTGCCGGGTACCTTTTCTTCGACGAGGGCTCGGCTGCCGGGTACCTTTTCTTCGACGAGGGCTCGGATGCCGAAGAAAAAATTTTCGACGAGTGCTCGGCTGCCGGGTACCTTTTCTTCGACGAGGGCTCGGCTGCCGAAAAAAAAATTTTCGACGAGGGCTCGGCTGCCGGGTACCTTTTCTTCGACGAGGGCTCGGCTGCCGGGTACCTTTTCTTCGACGAGGGCTCGGCTGCCGGGTACCTTTTCTTCGACGAGGGCTCGGCTGCCGGGTACCTTTTCTTCGACGAGGGCTCGGCTGCCGGGTACCTTTTCTTCGACGAGGGCTCGGCTGCCGGATACCTTTTCTTCGACGAGGGCTCGGCTGCCGGGTACCTTGTCTTCGAGGAGGGCTCGGCTGCCGGGTACCTTGTCTTCGACGAGGGCTCGGCTGCCGGGTACCTTTTCTTCGACGAGGGCTCGGCTGCCGGGTACCTTGTCTTCGACGAGGGCTCGGATGCCGGGTACCTTGTCTTCGACGAGGGCTCGGATGCCGAAGGAAATATTTTCGACGAGGGTTCGGCTGCCGGGTACCTTTTCTTCGACGAGGGCTTGGCTGCGAAGAAAAAATTTTCGACGAGGTCTCGGCTGCCGGGTACCTATTTTTCGACGAGGGCTCGGCTGCCGGGTACCTTTTCTTCGACGAGTGATCGGCTGCCGGGTACCTTTTCTTCGACGAGGGATCGGCTGCCGGGTACCTTTTCTTCGACAATGGCTCGGCTGCCGGGTACCTTTTCTTCGACGAGGGCTCGGCTGCCGGGGACCTTTTCTTCGAGGAGGGCTCGGCTGCCGGGGACCTTTTCTTCGACGAGGGCTCGGCTGCCGGGTACCTTGTCTTCAACGAGGGCTCGGCTGCCGGGTACCTTTTCTTCGACGAGGGCTTGATTGCCGAAGAAAATATTTTTAACGTGGTCTTGGCTGCCGGGTGCCTATTCTTCGACGAGGGCTCGGCTGCGAAGAAAAAATTTTTGACGAGGGCTCTGCTGCCGGGTACCTTTCTTCAACGAGGGCTCGGCTGCCGGGTACCTTTTCTTCGACGAGGGCTCGGCTGCCGGGTACCTTTTCTTCGACGAGGTCTCGGCTGCCGGGTACCTATTCTTCAACGAGGGCTCGGCTGCCGGGTACCTTTTCTTCGACGAGGGCTCGGCTGCCGGGTACCTTTTCTTCGACGAGGGCTCGGCTGCCGAAGAAAAAATTTTCGACGAGGGCTCGGCTGACGGGTACCTTTTCTTCGACGAGGGCTCGGCTGCCGAAGAAACAATTTTCGACGAGGGCTCGGATGCCGGGTACCTTTTATTTGACGAGGGCTCGGCTGCCGAAGAAAAAATTTTCGACGAGGGCTCGGCTGCCGGGTACCTTTTCTTCGACGAGGGCTCGGCTGCCGGGTACCTTTTCTTCGACGAGGGCTCGGCTGCCGGGTACCTTTTCTTCGACGAGGGCTCGGCTGCCGGGTACCTTTTCTTCGACGAGGGCTCGGCTGTCGCAGGAAATATTTTCAACGAGGTCTCTGCTGCCGGGTACCTTTTCTTCGACGAGGGCTCGGCTGCCGGGTAGATTTCTTCGACGAGGGCTCGGCTGCCGGGTACCTTTTCTTCGACGAGGTCTCTGCTGCCGGGTACCTTTTCTTCGACGAGGGCTCGGCTGCCGGGTACCTTTTCTTCGACGAGGGCTCGGCTGCCGAAGAAAATATTTTCAACCTGGTCTCGTCTGCCGGGTACCTTTTCTTCGACGAGGGCTCGTCTGCGGGGTACCTTTTCTTCGACGAGGGCTCGTCTGCCGGGTACCTTTTCTTCGACGAGGGCTCGTCTGCGGGGTACCTTTTCTTCGACGAGGGCTCGTCTGCGGGGTACCTTTTCTTCGACGAGGGCTCGGCTGCCGGGTACCTTTTCTTCGACGAGGGCTCGGCTGCCGGGTACCTTTTCTTCGACGAGGGCTCGGCTGCCGGCTACCTTTTCTTCGACGAGGGCTCGGCTGCCGGCTACCTTTTCTTCGACGAGGGCTCGTCTGCCGGGTACCTTTTCTTCGACGAGGGCTCGTCTGCGGGGTACCTTTCCTTCGACGAGGGCTCGGCTGCGGGGTACCTTTTCTTCGACGAGGGCTCGGCTGCCGGGTACCTTTTCTTCGACGAGGGCTCGGCTGCCGGGTACCTTTTCTTCGACAATGGCTCGGCTGCCGGGTACCTTTTCTTCGACGAGGGCTCGGCTGCCGGGGACCTTTTCTTCGAGGAGGGCTCGGCTGCCGGGGACCTTTTCTTCGACGAGGGCTCGTCTGCCGGGTACCTTGTCTTCAACGAGGGCTCGGCTGCCGGGTACCTTTTCTTCGACGAGGGCTTGATTGCCGAAGAAAATATTTTCAACGTGGTCTTGGCTGCCGGGTACCTATTCTTCGACGAGGGCTCGGCTGCGAAGAAAAAATTTTCGACGAGGGCTCTACTGCCGGGTACCTTTCTTCAACGAGGGCTCGGCTGCCGGGTACCTTTTCTTCGACGAGGGCTCGGCTGCCGGGTACCTTTTCTTCGACGAGGTCTCGGCTGCCGGGTACCTATTCTTCAACGAGGGCTCGGCTGCCGGGTACCTTTTCTTCGACGAGGGCTCGGCTGCCGGGTACCTTTTCTTCGACGAGGGCTCGGCTGCCGGGTACCTTTTCTTCGACGAGGGCTTGGCTGCCGAAGAAAATATTTTCAAGGAGGACTCGGTTGCCGGGTACCTTTACTTCGACGAGGGCTCGGCTTCCGGGTACCTTTTCTTCGACGAGAGCTCGGCTGCCAAAGAAAAAATTTTCAACGACATCTCGGCTGCCGGGTACCTTTTCGTCGACGAGGGCTGGTGTCCCGGGTACCTTTTCTTCGACGAGGGCTCGGCTGCCGGGTACCTTTTCTTCGACGAGGGCTCGGCTGCCGAAGAAAAAATTTTCGACGAGGGCTCGGCTGACGGGTACCTTTTCTTCGACGAGGGCTCGGCTGCCGAAGAAACAATTTTCGACGAGGGCTCGGATGCCGGGTACCTTTTATTCGACGAGGGCTCGGCTGCCGAAGAAAAAATTTTCGACGAGGGCTCGGCTGCCGGGTACCTTTTCTTCGACGAGGGCTCGGCTGCCGGGTACCTTTTCTTCGACGAGGGCTCGGCTGCCGGGTACCTTTTCTTCAACGAGGGCTCGGCTGCCGAAGAAATAATTTTCGAAGAGGGCTCGGCTGCCGGGTACATTTTCTTCGACGAGGGCTCGGCTGCCGGGTACCTTTTCTTCGACGAGGGCTCGGCTGTCGCAGGAAATATTTTCAACGAGGTCTCTGCTGCCGGGTACCTTTTCTTCGACGAGGGCTCGGCTGCCGGGTAGATTTCTTCGACGAGGGCTCGGCTGCCGGGTACCTTTTCTTCGACGAGGTCTCTGCTGCCGGGTACCTTTTCTTCGACGAGGGCTCGGCTGCCGGGTACCTTTTCTTCGACGAGGGCTCGGCTGCCGAAGAAAATATTTTCAACCTGGTCTCGTCTGCCGGGTACCTTTTCTTCGACGAGGGCTTGTCTGCGGGGTACCTTTTCTTCGACGAGGGCTCGTCTGCCGGGTACCTTTTCTTCGACGAGGGCTCGTCTGCGGGGTACCTTTTCTTCGACGAGGGCTCGTCTGCGGGGTACCTTTTCTTCGACGAGGGCTCGGCTGCCGGGTACCTTTTCTTCGACGAGGGCTCGGCTGCCGGGTACCTTTTCTTCGACGAGGGCTCGGCTGCCGGCTACCTTTTCTTCGACGAGGGCTCGGCTGCCGGCTACCTTTTCTTCGACGAGGGCTCGTCTGCCGGGTACCTTTTCTTCGACGAGGGCTCGTCTGCGGGGTACCTTTCCTTCGACGAGGGCTCGGCTGCGGGGTACCTTTTCTTCGACGAGGGCTCGGCTGCCGGGTACCTTTTCTTCGACGAGGGCTCGGCTGCCGAAGAAAAAATTTTCGACGAGGGCTCGGCTGCCGGGTACCTTTTCTTCGACGAGGGCTCGGCTGCCGGGTACCTTTTCTTCGACGAGGGCTCGGATGCCGAAGAAAAAATTTTCGACGAGTGCTCGGCTGCCGGGTACCTTTTCTTCGACGAGGGCTCGGCTGCCGAAAAAAAAATTTTCGACGAGGGCTCGGCTGCCGGGTACCTTTTCTTCGACGAGGGCTCGGCTGCCGGGTACCTTTTCTTCGACGAGGGCTCGGCTGCCGGGTACCTTTTCTTCGACGAGGGCTCGGCTGCCGGGTACCTTTTCTTCGACGAGGGCTCGGCTGCCGGGTACCTTTTCTTCGACGAGGGCTCGGCTGCCGGATACCTTTTCTTCGACGAGGGCTCGGCTGCCGGGTACCTTGTCTTCGAGGAGGGCTCGGCTGCCGGGTACCTTGTCTTCGACGAGGGCTCGGCTGCCGGGTACCTTTTCTTCGACGAGGGCTCGGCTGCCGGGTACCTTGTCTTCGACGAGGGCTCGGATGCCGGGTACCTTGTCTTCGACGAGGGCTCGGATGCCGAAGGAAATATTTTCGACGAGGGTTCGGCTGCCGGGTACCTTTTCTTCGACGAGGGCTTGGCTGCGAAGAAAAAATTTTCGACGAGGTCTCGGCTGCCGGGTACCTATTTTTCGACGAGGGCTCGGCTGCCGGGTACCTTTTCTTCGACGAGTGATCGGCTGCCGGGTACCTTTTCTTCGACGAGGGATCGGCTGCCGGGTACCTTTTCTTCGACAATGGCTCGGCTGCCGGGTACCTTTTCTTCGACGAGGGCTCGGCTGCCGGGGACCTTTTCTTCGAGGAGGGCTCGGCTGCCGGGGACCTTTTCTTCGACGAGGGCTCGGCTGCCGGCTACCTTGTCTTCAACGAGGGCTCGGCTGCCGGGTACCTTTTCTTCGACGAGGGCTTGATTGCCGAAGAAAATATTTTCAACGTGGTCTTGGCTGCCGGGTGCCTATTCTTCGACGAGGGCTCGGCTGCGAAGAAAAAATTTTCGACGAGGGCTCTGCTGCCGGGTACCTTTCTTCAACGAGGGCTCGGCTGCCGGGTACCTTTTCTTCGACGAGGGCTCGGCTGCCGGGTACCTTTTCTTCGACGAGGTCTCGGCTGCCGGTTACCTATTCTTCAACGAGGGCTCGGCTGCCGGGTACCTTTTCTTCGACGAGGGCTCGGCTGCCGGGTACCTTTTCTTCGACGAGGGCTCGGCTGCCGGGTACCTTTTCTTCGACGAGGTCTCGGCTGCCGGGTACCTATTCTTCAACGAGGGCTCGGCTGCCGGGTACCTTTTCTTCGACGAGGGCTCGGCTGCCGGGTACCTTTTCTTCGACGAGGGCTCGGCTGCCGAAGAAAAAATTTTCGACGAGGGCTCGGCTGACGGGTACCTTTTCTTCGACGAGGGCTCGGCTGTCGCAGGAAATATTTTCAACGAGGTCTCTGCTGCCGGGTACCTTTTCTTCGACGAGGGCTCGGCTGCCGGGTAGATTTCTTCGACGAGGGCTCGGCTGCCGGGTACCTTTTCTTCGACGAGGGCTCGGCTGTCGGGTACCTTTTCTTCGACGAGGGCTCGGCTGCCGGGTACCTTTTCTTCGACGAGGGCTCGGCTGCCGAAGAAAATATTTTAAACCTGGTCTCGTCTGCCGGGTACCTTTTCTTCGACGAGGGCTCGTCTGCGGGGTACCTTTTCTTCGACGAGGGCTCGTCTGCCGGGTACCTTTTCTTCGACGAGGGCTCGTCTGCGGGGTACCTTTTCTTCGACGAGGGCTCGTCTGCGGGGTACCTTTTCTTCGACGAGGGCTCGGCTGCCGGGTACCTTTTCTTCGACGAGGGCTCGGCTGCCGGGTACCTTTTCTTCGACGAGGGCTCGGCTGCCGGCTACCTTTTCTTCGACGAGGGCTCGGCTGCCGGCTACCTTTTCTTCGACGAGGGCTCGTCTGCCGGGTACCTTTTCTTCGACGAGGGCTCGTCTGCGGGGTACCTTTCCTTCGACGAGGGCTCGGCTGCGGGGTACCTTTTCTTCGACGAGGGCTCGGCTGCCGGGTACCTTTTCTTCGACGAGGGCTCGGCTGCCGGGTACCTTTTCTTCGACGAGGGCTCGGCTGCCGAAGAAAAAATTTTCGACGAGGGCTCGGCTGCCGGGTACCTTTTCTTCGACGAGGGCTCGGCTGCCGGGTACCTTTTCTTCGACGAGGGCTCGGATGCCGAAGAAAAAATTTTCGACGAGTGCTCGGCTGCCGGGTACCTTTTCTTCGACGAGGGCTCGGCTGCCGAAAAAAAAATTTTCGACGAGGGCTCGGCTGCCGGGTACCTTTTCTTCGACGATGGGCTCGGCTGCCGGGTACCTTTTCTTCGACGAGGGCTCGGCTGCCGGGTACCTTTTCTTCGACGAGGGCTCGGCTGCCGGGTACCTTTTCTTCGACGAGGGCTCGACTGCTGGGTACCTTTTCTTCGACGAGGGCTCGGCTGCCGGGTACCTTTTCTTCGACGAGGGCTCGGCTGCCGGATACCTTTTCTTCGACGAGGGCTCGGCTGCCGGGTACCTTTTCTTCGACGAGTGCTCGGCTGCCAGGTACCTATTCTTCGACGAGGGTTCGTCTGCGAAGAAATAATTTTCGACGAGGGCTCATCTGCCGGGTACCTTTTCTTTGACGAGGGCTCGTCTGCCGGGTACCTTTTCTTCGACGAAGGTTCGTCAGCCGGGTATCTTTTCTTCGACGAGGGCTCGTCTGCCGGCTACCTTTTCTTCGACGAAGGTTCGTCAGCCGGGTATCTTTCCTTCGACGAGGGCTCGTCTGCCGGCTACCTTTTCTTCGACGAAGGTTCGTCAGCCGGGTATCTTTTCTTCGACGAGGGCTCGTCTGCCGGCTACCTTTTCTTCGACGAGGGCTCGGCTGCCGGGTACCTTTTCTTCGACGAGGGCTCGGCTGCCGGATACCTTTTCTTCGACGAGGGCTCGGCTGCCGGGTACATTTTCTTCGACGAGGGCTCGGCTGCCGGGTACCTTGTCTTCGACGAGGGCTCGGCTGCCGGGTACCTTGTCTTCGACGAGGGCTCGGCTGCCGGGTACCTTTTCTTCGACGAGGGCTCGGCTGCCGGGTACCTTTTCTTCGACGAGGGCTCGGCTGCCGGGTACCTTTTCTTCCACGAGGGCTCGTCTGCCGGGTACCTTTTCTTCGACGAGGGCTCAGCTGCCGGATACCTTTTCTTCGACCATGGCTCGGCTGCCGGGGACCTTTTCTTCGACGATGTCTCGGCTGCCGGGTACCTTTTCTTCGACGAGGGCTCGGCTGCCGGGTACCTTTTCTTCGACGAGGTCTCGGCTGCCGGGTACCTATTCTTCAACGAGGGCTCGGCTGCCGGGTACCTTTTCTTCGACGAGGGCTCGGCTGCCGAAGAAAAAATTTTCGACGAGGGCTCGGCTGCCGGGTACCTTTTCTTCGACGAGCGCTCGGCTGCCGGGTACCTTTTCTTCGACGAGGGCTCGGCTGCCGGGTACCTTTTCTTCGACGAGGGCTCGGCTGCCGGGTACCTTTTCTTCGACGAGGGCTCGTCTGCCGGGTACCTTTTCTTCGACGAGGGCTCGGCTGCTGGGTACCTTTTTTTCGACGAGGGCTCCCCTGCCGGGTACCTTTTCTTCGATGAGGGCTCGGCTGCCAACGAAACAATTTTCGACGAGTGCTCGGCTGCCGGGTACCTATTCTTCGACGAGGGTTCGTCTGCGAAGAAAAAATTTTCGACGAGGGCTCGTCTGCCGGGTACCTTTTCTTCGACGAGGGCTCGGCTGCCGGGTACCTTTTCTTCGACGAGGGCTCGTCTGCCGGGTACCTTTTCTTCGACGAAGGTTCGTCAGCCGGCTACCTTTTAACCGACGAGGGCTCGGCTGCCGGGTACCTTTTCTTCGACGAGGGCTCGGCTGCCGGGTACCTTGTCTTCGACGAGGGCTCGGCTGCCGGGTACCTTGTCTTCGAGGAGGGCTCGGCTGCCGGGTACCTTGTCTTCGACGAGGGCTCGGCTGCCGGGTACCTTTTCTTCGACGAGGTCTCTGCTGCCGGGTACCTTTTCTTCGACGAGGGCTCGGCTGCCGGGTACCTTTTCTTCGACGAGGGCTCGGCTGCCGAAGAAAATATTTTCAACCTGGTCTCGTCTGCCGGGTACCTTTTCTTCGACGAGGGCTCGTCTGCGGGGTACCTTTTCTTCGACGAGGGCTCGTCTGCCGGGTACCTTTTCTTCGACGAGGGCTCGTCTGCGGGGTACCTTTTCTTCGACGAGGGCTCGTCTGCGGGGTACCTTTTCTTCGACGAGGGCTCGGCTGCCGGGTACCTTTTCTTCGACGAGGGATCGGCTGCCGGGTACCTTTTCTTCGACGAGGGCGCGGCTGCCGGCTACCTTTTCTTCGACGAGGGCTCGTCTGCCGGGTACCTTTTCTTCGACGAGGGCTCGTCTGCGGGGTACCTTTCCTTCGACGAGGGCTCGTCTGCGGGGTACCTTTTCTTCGACGAGGGCTCGGCTGCCGGGTACCTTTTCTTCGACGAGGGCTCGGCTGCCGAAGAAAAAATTTTCGACGAGGGCTCGGCTGCCGGGTACCTTTTCTTCGACGAGGGCTCGGATGCCGAAGAAAAAATTTTCGACGAGTGCTCGGCTGCCGGGTACCTTTTCTTCGACGAGGGCTCGGCTGCCGAAAAAAAAATTTTCGACGAGGGCTCGGCTGCCGGGTACCTTTTCTTCGACGAGGGCTCGGCTGCCGGGTACCTTTTCTTCGACGAGGGCTCGGCTGCCGGGTACCTTTTCTTCGACGAGGGCTCGGCTGCCGGGTACCTTTTCTTCGACGAGGGCTCGGCTGCCGGGTACCTTTTCTTCGATGAGGGCTCGGCTGCCGGGTACCTTTTCTTCGACGAGGGCTCGGCTGCCGGGTACCTTTTCTTCGACGAGGGCTCGGCTGCCGGGTACCTTTTCTTCGACGAGGGCTCGGCTGCCGGGTACCTTTTCTTCGACGAGGGCTCGGCTGCTGGGTACCTTTTCTTCGACGAGGGCTCGGCTGCCGGGTACCTTTTCTTCGACGAGGGCTCGGCTGCCGGATACCTTTTCTTCGACGAGGGCTCGGCTGCCGGGTACCTTTTCTTCGACGAGTGCTCGGCTGCCAGGTACCTATTCTTCGACGAGGGTTCGTCTGCGAAGAAAAAATTTTCGACGAGGGCTCGTCTGCCGGGTACCTTTTCTTTGACGAGGGCTCGTCTGCCGGGTACCTTTTCTTCGACGAAGGTTCGTCAGCCGGGTATCTTTTCTTCGACGAGGGCTCGTCTGCCGGCTACCTTTTCTTCGACAAAGGTTCGTCAGCCGGGTATCTTTCCTTCGACGAGGGCTCGTCTGCCGGCTACCTTTTCTTCGACGAAGGTTCGTCAGCCGGGTATCTTTTCTTCGACGAGGGCTCGTCTGCCGGCTACCTTTTCTTCGACGAAGGTTCGTCAGCCGGGTATCTTTTCTTCGACGAGGGCTCGTCTGCCGGCTACCTTTTCTTCGACGAAGGTTCGTCAGCCGGGTATCTTTTCTTCGACGAGGGCTCGTCTGCCGGCTACCTTTTCTTCGACGAGGGCTCGGCTGCCGGATACCTTTTCTTCGACGAGGGCTCGGCTGCCGGGTACATTTTCTTCGACGAGGGCTCGGCTGCCGGGTACCTTGTCTTCGACGAGGGCTCGGCTGCCGGGTACCTTGTCTTCGACGAGGGCTCGGCTGCCGGGTACCTTTTCTTCGACGAGGGCTCGGCTGCCGGGTACCTTTTCTTCGACGAGGGCTCGGCTGCCGGGTACCTTTTCTTCGACGAGGGCTCGGCTGCCGGGTACCTTTTCTTCCACGAGGGCTCGTCTGCCGGGTACCTTTTCTTCGACGAGGGCTCGTCTGCCGGCTACCTTTTCTTCGACGAAGGTTCGTCAGCCGGGTATCTTTTCTTCGACGAGGGCTCGTCTGCCGGCTACCTTTTCTTCGACGAGGGCTCGGCTGCCGGGTACCTTTTCTTCGACGAGGGCTCGGCTGCCGGATACCTTTTCTTCGACGAGGGCTCGGCTGCCGGGTACATTTTCTTCGACGAGGGCTCGGCTGCCGGGTACCTTGTCTTCGACGAGGGCTCGGCTGCCGGGTACCTTGTCTTCGACGAGGGCTCGGCTGCCGGGTACCTTTTCTTCGACGAGGGCTCGGCTGCCGGGTACCTTTTCTTCGACGAGGGCTCGGCTGCCGGGTACCTATTCTTCGACGAGGGCTCGGCTGCCGGGTACCTTTTCTTCCACGAGGGCTCGTCTGCCGGGTACCTTTTCTTCGACGAGGGCTCAGCTGCCGGATACCTTTTCTTCGACCATGGCTCGGCTGCCGGGGACCTTTTCTTCGACGATGTCTCGGCTGCCGGGTACCTTTTCTTCGACGAGGGCTCGGCTGCCGGGTACCTTTTCTTCGACGAGGTCTCGGCTGCCGGGTACCTATTCTTCAACGAGGGCTCGGCTGCCGGGTACCTTTTCTTCGACGAGGGCTCGGCTGCCGAAGAAAAAATTTTCGACGAGGGCTCGGCTGCCGGGTACCTTTTCTTCGACGAGCGCTCGGCTGCCGGGTACCTTTTCTTCGACGAGGGCTCGGCTGCCGGGTACCTTTTCTTCGACGAGGGCTCGGCTGCCGGGTACCTTTTCTTCGACGAGGGCTCGGCTGCCGGGTACCTTTTCTTCGATGAGGGCTCGGCTGCCGGGTACCTTTTCTTCGACGAGGGCTCGGCTGCCGGGTACCTTTTCTTCGACGAGGGCTCGGCTGCCGGGTACCTTTTCTTCGACGAGGGCTCGGCTGCTGGGTACCTTTTTTTCGACGAGGGCTCCCCTGCCGGGTACCTTTTCTTCGACGAGGGCTCGGCTGCCAACGAAACAATTTTCGACGAGTGCTCGGCTGCCGGGTACCTATTCTTCGACGAGGGTTCGTCTGCGAAGAAAAAATTTTCGACGAGGGCTCGTCTGCCGGGTACCTTTTCTTCGACGAGGGCTCGTCTGCCGGGTACCTTTTCTTCGACGAAGGTTCGTCAGCCGGCTACCTTTTAACCGACGAGGGCTCGGCTGCCGGATACCTTTTCTTCGACGAGGGCTCGGCTGCCGGGTACATTTTCTTCGACGAGGGCTCGGCTGCCGGGTACCTTGTCTTCGACGAGGGCTCGGCTGCCGGGTACCTTGTCTTCGAGGAGGGCTCGGCTGCCGGGTACCTTGTCTTCGACGAGGGCTCGGCTGCCGGGTACCTTTTCTTCGACGAGGTCTCTGCTGCCGGGTACCTTTTCTTCGACGAGGGCTCGGCTGCCGGGTACCTTTTCTTCGACGAGGGCTCGGCTGCCGGCTACCTTTTCTTCGACGAGGGCGCGGCTGCCGGCTACCTTTTCTTCGACGAGGGCTCGTCTGCCGGGTACCTTTTCTTCGACGAGGGCTCGTCTGCGGGGTACCTTTCCTTCGACGAGGGCTCGTCTGCGGGGTACCTTTTCTTCGACGAGGACTCGGCTGCCGGGTACCTTTTCTTCGACGAGGGCTCGGCTGCCGAAGAAAAAATTTTCGACGAGGGCTCGGCTGCCGGGTACCTTTTCTTCGACGAGGGCTCGGCTGCCGGGTACCTTTTCTTCGACGAGGGCTCGGATGCCGAAGAAAAAATTTTCGACGAGTGCTCGGCTGCCGGGTACCTTTTCTTCGACGAGGGCTCGGCTGCCGAAAAAAAAATTTTCGACGAGGGCTCGGCTGCCGGGTACCTTTTCTTCGACGAGGGCTCGGCTGCCGGGTACCTTTTCTTCGACGAGGGCTCGGCTGCCGGGTACCTTTTCTTCGACGAGGGCTCGGCTGCCGGGTACCTTTTCTTCGACGAGGGCTCGGCTGCCGGGTACCTTTTCTTCGACGAGGGCTCGGCTGCCGGGTACCTTTTCTTCGACGAGGGCTCGGCTGCCGGGTACCTATTCTTCAACGAGGGCTCGGCTGCCGGGTACCTTTTCTTCGACGAGGGCTCGGCTGCCGGGTACCTTTTCTTCGACGAGGGCTCGGCTGCCGGGTACCTTTTCTTCGACGAGGGCTCGGCTGCCGGGTACCTTTTCTTCGACGAGGGCTCGGCTGCCGAAAAAAAAATTTTCGACGAGGGCTCGGCTGCCGGGTACCTTTTCTTCGACGAGGGCTCGGCTGCCGGGTACCTTTTCTTCGACGAGGGCTCGGCTGCCGGCTACCTTTTCTTCGACGAGGGCTCGGCTGCCGGGTACCTTTTCTTCGACGAGGGCTCGGCTGCCGGGTACCTTTTCTTCGACGAGGGCTCGGCTGCCGGGTACCTTTTCTTCGACGAGGGCTCGGCTGCCGGGTACCTATTCTTCAACGAGGGCTCGGCTGCCGGGTACCTTTTCTTCGACGAGGGCTCGGCTGCCGAAGAAAAAATTTTCGACGAGGGCTCGGCTGCCGGGTACCTTTTCTTCGACGAGGGCTCGGCTGCCGGGTACCTTTTCTTCGACGAGGGCTCGGCTGCCGGGTACCTTTTCTTCGACGAGGGCTCGGCTGCCGGGTACCTTTTCTTCGACGAGGGCTCGGCTGCCGGGTACCTTTTCTTCGACGAGCGCTCGGCTGCCGGGTACCTTTTCTTCGACGAGGGCTCGGCTGCCGGGTACCTTTTCTTCGACGAGGGCTCGGCTGCCGGGTACCTTTTCTTCGACGAGGGCTCGGCTGCCGGGTACCTTTTCTTCGACGAGGGCTCGGCTGCCGGGTACCTTTTCTTCGACGAGGGCTCGGCTGCCGGGTACCTTTTCTTCGACGAGGGCTCGGCTGCCGGGTACCTTTTCTTCGACGAGGGCTCGGCTGCCGGATACCTTTTCTTCGACGAGGGCTCGGCTGCCGGGTACCTTTTCTTCGACGAGTGCTCGGCTGCCGGGTACCTATTCTTCGACGAGGGTTCGTCTGCGAAGAAAAAATTTTCGACGAGGGCTCGTCTGCCGGGTACATTTTCTTTGACGAGGGCTCGTCTGCCGGGTACCTTTTCTTCGACGAAGGTTCGTCAGCCGGGTATCTTTTCTTCGACGAGGGCTCGTCTGCCGGCTACCTTTTCTTCGACGAAGGTTCATCAGCCGGGTATCTTTTCTTCGACGAGGGCTCGGCTGCCGGGTACCTTTTCTTCGACGAGGGCTCGGCTGCCGGGTACCTTTTCTTCGACGAGGGCTCGGCTGCTGGGTACCTTTTTTTCGACGAGGTCTCGGCTGCCGGGTACCTATTCTTCAACGAGGGCTCGGCTGCCGGGTACCTTTTCTTCGACGAGGGCTCGGCTGCCGAAGAAACAATTTTTGACGAGGGCTCGGCTGCCGGGTACCTTTTCTTCGACGAGCGCTCGGCTGCCGGGTACCTTTTCTTCGACGAGGGCTCGGCTGCCGGGTACCTTTTCTTCGACGAGGGCTCGGCTGCCGGGTACCTTTTCTTCGACGAGGGCTCGGCTGCCGGGTACCTTTTCTTCGAGGAGGTCTCGTCTGCCGGGTACCTTTTCTTCGACGAGGGCTCGGCTGCCGGGTACCTTTTCTTCGACGAGGGCTCGGCTGCCGGGTACCTTTTCTTCGACGAGGGCTCGGCTGCCGGGTACCTTTTCTTCGACGAGTGCTCGGCTGCCAGGTACCTATTCTTCGACGAGGGTTCGTCTGCGAAGAAAAAATTTTCGACGAGGGCTCGTCTGCCGGGTACCTTTTCTTTGACGAGGGCTCGTCTGCCGGGTACCTTTTCTTCGACGAAGGTTCGTCAGCCGGGTATCTTTTCTTCGACGAGGGCTCGTCTGCCGGCTACCTTTTCTTCGACGAAGGTTCGTCAGCCGGGTATCTTTCCTTCGACGAGGGCTCGTCTGCCGGCTACCTTTTCTTCGACGAAGGTTCGTCAGCCGGGTATCTTTTCTTCGACGAGGGCTCGTCTGCCGGCTACCTTTTCTTCGACGAAGGTTCGTCAGCCGGGTATCTTTTCTTCGACGAGGGCTCGTCTGCCGGCTACCTTTTCTTCGACGAGGGCTCGGCTGCCGGGTACCTTTTCTTCGACGAGGGCTCGGCTGCCGGATACCTTTTCTTCGACGAGGGCTCGGCTGCCGGGTACATTTTCTTCGACGAGGGCTCGGCTGCCGGGTACCTTGTCTTCGACGAGGGCTCGGCTGCCGGGTACCTTGTCTTCGACGAGGGCTCGGCTGCCGGGTACCTTTTCTTCGACGAGGGCTCGGCTGCCGGGTACCTTTTCTTCGACGAGGGCTCGGCTGCCGGGTACCTATTCTCCGACGAGGGCTCGGCTGCCGGGTACCTTTTCTTCCACGAGGGCTCGTCTGCCGGGTACCTTTTCTTCGACGAGGGCTCAGCTGCCGGATACCTTTTCTTCGACCATGGCTCGGCTGCCGGGGACCTTTTCTTCGACGATGTCTCGGCTGCCGGGTACCTTTTCTTCGACGAGGGCTCGGCTGCCGGGTACCTTTTCTTCGACGAGGTCTCGGCTGCCGGGTACCTATTCTTCAACGAGGGCTCGGCTGCCGGGTACCTTTTCTTCGACGAGGGCTCGGCTGCCGAAGAAAAAATTTTCGACGAGGTCTCGGCTGCCGGGTACCTTTTCTTCGACGAGCGCTCGGCTGCCGGGTACCTTTTCTTCGACGAGGGCTCGGCTGCCGGGTACCTTTTCTTCGACGAGGGCTCGGCTGCCGGGTACCTTTTCTTCGACGAGGGCTCGGCTGCCGGGTACCTTTTCTTCGACGAGGGCTCGGCTGCCGGGTACCTTTTCTTCGACGAGGGCTCGGCTGCCGGGTACCTTTTCTTCGACGAGGGCTCGGCTGCCGGGTACCTTTTCTTCGACGAGGGCTCGGCTGCCGGGTACCTTTTCTTCGACGAGGGCTCGGCTGCCGGGTACCTTTTCTTCGACGAGGGCTCGGCTGCCGGATACCTTTTCTTCGACGAGGGCTCGGCTGCCGGGTACCTTTTCTTCGACGAGTGCTCGGCTGCCGGGTACCTATTCTTCGACGAGGGTTCGTCTGCGAAGAAAAAATTTTCGACGAGGGCTCGTCTGCCGGGTACATTTTCTTTGACGAGGGCTCGTCTGCCGGGTACCTTTTCTTCGACGAAGGTTCGTCAGCCGGGTATCTTTTCTTCGACGAGGGCTCGTCTGCCGGCTACCTTTTCTTCGACGAAGGTTCATCAGCCGGGTATCTTTTCTTCGACGAGGGCTCGGCTGCCGGGTACCTTTTCTTCGACGAGGGCTCGGCTGCCGGGTACCTTTTCTTCGACGAGGGCTCGGCTGCTGGGTACCTTTTTTTCGACGAGGTCTCGGCTGCCGGGTACCTATTCTTCAACGAGGGCTCGGCTGCCGGGTACCTTTTCTTCGACGAGGGCTCGGCTGCCGAAGAAACAATTTTTGACGAGGGCTCGGCTGCCGGGTACCTTTTCTTCGACGAGCGCTCGGCTGCCGGGTACCTTTTCTTCGACGAGGGCTCGGCTGCCGGGTACCTTTTCTTCGACGAGGGCTCGGCTGCCGGGTACCTTTTCTTCGACGAGGGCTCGGCTGCCGGGTACCTTTTCTTCGAGGAGGTCTCGTCTGCCGGGTACCTTTTCTTCGACGAGGGCTCGGCTGCCGGGTACCTTTTCTTCGACGAGGGCTCGGCTGCCGGGTACCTTTTCTTCGACGAGGGCTCGGCTGCCGGGTACCTTTTCTTCGACGAGTGCTCGGCTGCCAGGTACCTATTCTTCGACGAGGGTTCGTCTGCGAAGAAAAAATTTTCGACGAGGGCTCGTCTGCCGGGTACCTTTTCTTTGACGAGGGCTCGTCTGCCGGGTACCTTTTCTTCGACGAAGGTTCGTCAGCCGGGTATCTTTTCTTCGACGAGGGCTCGTCTGCCGGCTACCTTTTCTTCGACGAAGGTTCGTCAGCCGGGTATCTTTCCTTCGACGAGGGCTCGTCTGCCGGCTACCTTTTCTTCGACGAAGGTTCGTCAGCCGGGTATCTTTTCTTCGACGAGGGCTCGTCTGCCGGCTACCTTTTCTTCGACGAAGGTTCGTCAGCCGGGTATCTTTTCTTCGACGAGGGCTCGTCTGCCGGCTACCTTTTCTTCGACGAGGGCTCGGCTGCCGGGTACCTTTTCTTCGACGAGGGCTCGGCTGCCGGATACCTTTTCTTCGACGAGGGCTCGGCTGCCGGGTACATTTTCTTCGACGAGGGCTCGGCTGCCGGGTACCTTGTCTTCGACGAGGGCTCGGCTGCCGGGTACCTTGTCTTCGACGAGGGCTCGGCTGCCGGGTACCTTTTCTTCGACGAGGGCTCGGCTGCCGGGTACCTTTTCTTCGACGAGGGCTCGGCTGCCGGGTACCTATTCTTCGACGAGGGCTCGGCTGCCGGGTACCTTTTCTTCCACGAGGGCTCGTCTGCCGGGTACCTTTTCTTCGACGAGGGCTCAGCTGCCGGATACCTTTTCTTCGACCATGGCTCGGCTGCCGGGGACCTTTTCTTCGACGATGTCTCGGCTGCCGGGTACCTTTTCTTCGACGAGGGCTCGGCTGCCGGGTACCTTTTCTTCGACGAGGTCTCGGCTGCCGGGTACCTATTCTTCAACGAGGGCTCGGCTGCCGGGTACCTTTTCTTCGACGAGGGCTCGGCTGCCGAAGAAAAAATTTTCGACGAGGGCTCGGCTGCCGGGTACCTTTTCTTCGACGAGCGCTCGGCTGCCGGGTACCTTTTCTTCGACGAGGGCTCGGCTGCCGGGTACCTTTTCTTCGACGAGGGCTCGGCTGCCGGGTACCTTTTCTTCGACGAGGGCTCGGCTGCCGGGTACCTTTTCTTCGACGAGGGCTCGGCTGCCGGGTACCTTTTCTTCGACGAGGGCTCGGCTGCCGGGTACCTTTTCTTCGACGAGGGCTCGGCTGCCGGGTACCTTTTCTTCGACGAGGGCTCGGCTGCCGGGTACCTTTTCTTCGACGAGGGCTCGGCTGCTGGGTACCTTTTTTTCGACGAGGGCTCCCCTGCCGGGTACCTTTTCTTCGACGAGGGCTCGGCTGCCAACGAAACAATTTTCGACGAGTGCTCGGCTGCCGGGTACCTATTCTTCGACGAGGGTTCGTCTGCGAAGAAAAAATTTTCGACGAGGGCTCGTCTGCCGGGTACCTTTTCTTCGACGAGGGCTCGTCTGCCGGGTACCTTTTCTTCGACGAGGGCTCGTCTGCCGGGTACCTTTTCTTCGACGAAGGTTCGTCAGCCGGCTACCTTTTAACCGACGAGGGCTCGGCTGCCGGATACCTTTTCTTCGACGAGGGCTCGGCTGCCGGGTACATTTTCTTCGACGAGGGCTCGGCTGCCGGGTACCTTGTCTTCGACGAGGGCTCGGCTGCCGGGTACCTTTTCTTCGACGAGGTCTCTGCTGCCGGGTACCTTTTCTTCGACGAGGGCTCGGCTGCCGGGTACCTTTTCTTCGACGAGGGCTCGGCTGCCGAAGAAAATATTTTCAACCTGGTCTCGTCTGCCGGGTACCTTTTCTTCGACGAGGGCTCGTCTGCGGGGTACCTTTTCTTCGACGAGGGCTCGTCTGCCGGGTACCTTTTCTTCGACGAGGGCTCGTCTGCGGGGTACCTTTTCTTCGACGAGGGCTCGTCTGCGGGGTACCTTTTCTTCGACGAGGGCTCGGCTGCCGGGTACCTTTTCTTCGACGAGGGCTCGGCTGCCGGGTACCTTTTCTTCGACGAGGGCTCGGCTGCCGGCTACCTTTTCTTCGACGAGGGCGCGGCTGCCGGCTACCTTTTCTTCGACGAGGGCTCGTCTGCCGGGTACCTTTTCTTCGACGAGGGCTCGTCTGCTGGGTACCTTTCCTTCGACGAGGGCTCGTCTGCGGGGTACCTTTTCTTCGACGAGGGCTCGGCTGCCGGGTACCTTTTCTTCGACGAGGGCTCGGCTGCCGAAGAAAAAATTTTCGACGAGGGCTCGGCTGCCGGGTACCTTTTCTTCGACGAGGGCTCGGCTGCCGGGTACCTTTTCTTCGACGAGGGCTCGGATGCCGAAGAAAAAATTTTCGACGAGTGCTCGGCTGCCGGGTACCTTTTCTTCGACGAGGGCTCTGCTGCCGAAAAAAAAATTTTCGACGAGGGCTCGGCTGCCGGGTACCTTTTCTTCGACGAGGGCTCGGCTGCCGGGTACCTTTTCTTCGACGAGGGCTCGGCTGCCGGGTACCTTTTCTTCGACGAGGGCTCGGCTGCCGGGTACCTTTTCTTCGACGAGGGCTCGGCTGCCGGGTACCTTTTCTTCGACGAGGGCTCGGCTGCTGGGTACCTTTTCTTCGACGAGGGTTCGGCTGCCGGGTACCTTTTCTTCGACGAGGGCTCGGCTGCCGGATACCTTTTCTTCGACGAGGGCTCCCCTGCCGGGTACCTTTTCTTCGACGAGTGCTCGGCTGCCAGGTACCTATTCTTCGACGAGGGTTCGTCTGCGAAGAAAAAATTTTCGACGAGGGCTCGTCTGCCGGGTACCTTTTCTTTGACGAGGGCTCGTCTGCCGGGTACCTTTTCTTCGACGAAGGTTCGTCAGCCGGGTATCTTTTCTTCGACGAGGGCTCGTCTGCCGGGTACCTTTTCTTCGACGAAGGTTCGTCAGCCGGGTATCTTTTCTTCGACGAGGGCTCGTCTGCCGGGTACCTTTTCTTCGACGAAGGTTCGTCAGCCGGGTATCTTTTCTTCGACGAGGGCTCGTCTGCCGGCTACCTTTTCTTCGACGAAGGTTCGTCAGCCGGGTATCTTTCCTTCGACGAGGGCTCGTCTGCCGGCTACCTTTTCTTCGACGAAGGTTCGTCAGCCGGGTATCTTTTCTTCGACGAGGGCTCGTCTGCCGGCTACCTTTTCTTCGACGAAGGTTCGTCAGCCGGGTATCTTTTCTTCGACGAGGGCTCGTCTGCCGGCTACCTTTTCTTCGACGAGGGCTCGGCTGCCGGGTACCTTTTCTTCGACGAGGGCTCGGCTGCCGGGTACCTTTTCTTCGACGAGGGCTCGGCTGCCGGGTACATTTTCTTCGACGAGGGCTCGGCTGCCGGGTACCTTGTCTTCGACGAGGGCTCGGCTGCCGGGTACCTTGTCTTCGACGAGGGCTCGGCTGCCGGGTACCTTTTCTTCGACGAGGGCTCGGCTGCCGGGTACCTTTTCTTCGACGAGGGCTCGGCTGCCGGGTACCTATTCTTCGACGAGGGCTCGGCTGCCGGGTACCTTTTCTTCCACGAGGGCTCGTCTGCCGGGTACCTTTTCTTCGACGAGGGCTCAGCTGCCGGATACCTTTTCTTCGACCATGGCTCGGCTGCCGGGGACCTTTTCTTCGACGATGTCTCGGCTGCCGGGTACCTTTTCTTCGACGAGGGCTCGGCTGCCGGGTACCTTTTCTTCGACGAGGTCTCGGCTGCCGGGTACCTATTCTTCAACGAGGGCTCGGCTGCCGGGTACCTTTTCTTCGACGAGGGCTCGGCTGCCGAAGAAAAAATTTTCGACGAGGGCTCGGCTGCCGGGTACCTTTTCTTCGACGAGCGCTCGGCTGCCGGGTACCTTTTCTTCGACGAGCGCTCGGCTGCCGGGTACCTTTTCTTCGACGAGGGCTCGGCTGCCGGCTACCTTTTCTTCGACGAGGGCGCGGCTGCCGGCTACCTTTTCTTCGACGAGGGCTCGTCTGCCGGGTACCTTTTCTTCGACGAGGGCTCGGCTGCCGGGTACCTTTTCTTCGACGAGGGCTCGGCTGCTGGGTACCTTTTTTTCGACGAGGGCTCCCCTGCCGGGTACCTTTTCTTCGACGAGGGCTCGGCTGCCAACGAAACAATTTTCGACGAGTGCTCGGCTGCCGGGTACCTTTTCTTCGACGAGGGTTCGTCTGCGAAGAAAAAATTTTCGACGAGGGCTCGTCTGCCGGGTACCTTTTCTTCGACGAGGGCTCGGCTGCCGGGTACCTTTTCTTCGACGAGGGCTCGTCTGCCGGGTACCTTTTCTTCGACGAAGGTTCGTCAGCCGGCTACCTTTTAACCGACGAGGGCTCGGCTGCCGGATACCTTTTCTTCGACGAGGGCTCGTCTGCCGGGTACATTTTCTTCGACGAGGGCTCGGCTGCCGGGTACCTTTTCTTCGACGAGGGCTCGGCTGCCGGATGCCTTTTCTTCGACGAGGGCTCGGCTGCCGGGTACATTTTCTTCGACGAGGGCTCGGCTGCCGGGTACCTTGTCTTCGACGAGGGCTCGGCTGCCGGGTACCTTGTCTTCGACGAGGGCTCGGCTGCCGGGTACCTTTTCTTCGACGAGGGCTCGGCTGCCGGGTACCTTTTCTTCGACGAGGGCTCGGCTGCCGGGTACCTATTCTTCGACGAGGGCTCGGCTGCCGGGTACCTTTTCTTCCACGAGGGCTCGTCTGCCGGGTACCTTTTCTTCGACGAGGGCTCGTCTGCCGGCTACCTTTTCTTCGACGAAGGTTCGTCAGCCGGGTATCTTTTCTTCGACGAGGGCTCGTCTGCCGGCTACCTTTTCTTCGACGAGGGCTCGGCTGCCGGGTACCTTTTCTTCGACGAGGGCTCGGCTGCCGGATACCTTTTCTTCGACGAGGGCTCGGCTGCCGGGTACATTTTCTTCGACGAGGGCTCGGCTGCCGGGTACCTTGTCTTCGACGAGGGCTCGGCTGCCGGGTACCTTGTCTTCGACGAGGGCTCGGCTGCCGGGTACCTTTTCTTCGACGAGGGCTCGGCTGCCGGGTACCTTTTCTTCGACGAGGGCTCGGCTGCCGGGTACCTATTCTTCGACGAGGGCTCGGCTGCCGGGTACCTTTTCTTCCACGAGGGCTCGTCTGCCGGGTACCTTTTCTTCGACGAGGGCTCAGCTGCCGGATACCTTTTCTTCGACCATGGCTCGGCTGCCGGGGACCTTTTCTTCGACGATGTCTCGGCTGCCGGGTACCTTTTCTTCGACGAGGGCTCGGCTGCCGGGTACCTTTTCTTCGACGAGGTCTCGGCTGCCGGGTACCTATTCTTCAACGAGGGCTCGGCTGCCGGGTACCTTTTCTTCGACGAGGGCTCGGCTGCCGAAGAAAAAATTTTTGACGAGGGCTCGGCTGCCGGGTACCTTTTCTTCGACGAGCGCTCGGCTGCCGGGTACCTTTTCTTCGACGAGGGCTCGGCTGCCGGGTACCTTTTCTTCGACGAGGGCTCGGCTGCCGGGTACCTTTTCTTCGACGAGGGCTCGGCTGCCGGGTACCTTTTCTTCGACGAGCGCTCGGCTGCCGGGTACCTTTTCTTCGACGAGGGCTCGGCTGCCGGGTACCTTTTCTTCGACGAGGGCTCGGCTGCCGGGTACCTTTTCTTCGACGAGGGCTCGGCTGCCGGGTACCTTTTCTTCGACGAGGGCTCGGCTGCCGGGTACCTTTTCTTCGACGAGGGCTCGGCTGCCGGGTACCTATTCTTCGACGAGGGTTCGTCTGCGAAGAAAAAATTTTCGACGAGGGCTCGTCTGCCGGGTACCTTTTCTTTGACGAGGGCTCGTCTGCCGGGTACCTTTTCTTCGACGAAGGTTCGTCAGCCGGGTATCTTTTCTTCGACGAGGGCTCGTCTGCCGGCTACCTTTTCTTCGACGAAGGTTCGTCAGCCGGGTATCTTTCCTTCGACGAGGGCTCGTCTGCCGGCTACCTTTTCTTCGACGAAGGTTCGTCAGCCGGGTATCTTTTCTTCGACGAGGGCTCGTCTGCCGGCTACCTTTTCTTCGACGAAGGTTCGTCAGCCGGGTATCTTTTCTTCGACGAGGGCTCGTCTGCCGGCTACCTTTTCTTCGACGAGGGCTCGGCTGCCGGGTACCTTTTCTTCGACGAGGGCTCGGCTGCCGGATACCTTTTCTTCGACGAGGGCTCGGCTGCCGGGTACATTTTCTTCGACGAGGGCTCGGCTGCCGGGTACCTTGTCTTCGACGAGGGCTCGGCTGCCGGGTACCTTGTCTTCGACGAGGGCTCGGCTGCCGGGTACCTTTTCTTCGACGAGGGCTCGGCTGCCGGGTACCTTTTCTTCGACGAGGGCTCGGCTGCCGGGTACCTATTCTTCGACGAGGGCTCGGCTGCCGGGTACCTTTTCTTCCACGAGGGCTCGTCTGCCGGGTACCTTTTCTTCGACGAGGGCTCAGCTGCCGGATACCTTTTCTTCGACCATGGCTCGGCTGCCGGGGACCTTTTCTTCGACGATGTCTCGGCTGCCGGGTACCTTTTCTTCGACGAGGGCTCGGCTGCCGGGTACCTTTTCTTCGACGAGGTCTCGGCTGCCGGGTACCTATTCTTCAACGAGGGCTCGGCTGCCGGGTACCTTTTCTTCGACGAGGGCTCGGCTGCCGAAGAAAAAATTTTCGACGAGGGCTCGGCTGCCGGGTACCTTTTCTTCGACGAGCGCTCGGCTGCCGGGTACCTTTTCTTCGACGAGGGCTCGGCTGCCGGGTACCTTTTCTTCGACGAGGGCTCGGCTGCCGGGTACCTTTTCTTCGACGAGGGCTCGGCTGCCGGGTACCTTGTCTTCGACGAGGGCTCGGCTGCCGGGTACCTTTTCTTCGACGAGGGCTCGGCTGCCGGGTACCTTTTCTTCGACGAGGGCTCGGCTGCTGGGTACCTTTTTTTCGACGAGGGCTCCCCTGCCGGGTACCTTTTCTTCGACGAGGGCTCGGCTGCCAACGAAACAATTTTCGACGAGTGCTCGGCTGCCGGGT
This sequence comes from Harpia harpyja, assembly GCF_026419915.1. Classification (NCBI taxonomy): domain Eukaryota; kingdom Metazoa; phylum Chordata; class Aves; order Accipitriformes; family Accipitridae; genus Harpia; species Harpia harpyja. The sequence continues at coordinate 25,230,900 of NC_068947.1, read as the reverse complement.
ACCTTTTCTTCGACGAGGGTTCGTCTGCGAAGAAAAAATTTTCGACGAGGGCTCGTCTGCCGGGTACCTTTTCTTCGACGAGGGCTCGTCTGCGGGGTACCTTTTCTTCGACGAGGGCTCGGCTGCCGGGTACCTTTTCTTCGACGAGGGCTCGGCTGCCGGGTACCTTTTCTTCGACGAGGGCTCGGCTGCCGGCTACCTTTTCTTCGACGAGGGCGCGGCTGCCGGATACCTTTTCTTCGACGAGGGCTCGTCTGCCGGGTACCTTTTCTTCGACGAGGGCTCGTCTGCGGGGTACCTTTCCTTCGACGAGGGCTCGTCTGCGGGGTACCTTTTCTTCGACGAGGGCTCGGCTGCCGGGTACCTTTTCTTCGACGAGGGCTCGGCTGCCGAAGAAAAAATTTTCGACGAGGGCTCGGCTGCCGGGTACCTTTTCTTCGACGAGGGCTCGGCTGCCGGGTACCTTTTCTTCGACGAGGGCTCGGATGCCGAAGAAAAAATTTTCGACGAGTGCTCGGCTGCCGGGTACCTTTTCTTCGACGAGGGCTCGGCTGCCGAAAAAAAAATTTTCGACGAGGGCTCGGCTGCCGGGTACCTTTTCTTCGACGAGGGCTCGGCTGCCGGGTACCTTTTCTTCGACGAGGGCTCGGCTGCCGGGTACCTTTTCTTCGACGAGGGCTCGGCTGCCGGGTACCTTTTCTTCGACGAGGGCTCGGCTGCCGGGTACCTTTTCTTCGACGAGGGCTCGGCTGCCGGGTACCTTTTCTTCGACGAGGGTTCGGCTGCCGGGTACCTTTTCTTCGACGAGGGCTCGGCTGCCGGATACCTTTTCTTCGACGAGGGCTCGGCTGCCGGCTACCTTTTCTTCGACGAGGGCTCGGCTGCCAGGTACCTATTCTTCGACGAGGGTTCGACTGCGAAGAAAAAATTTTCGACGAGGGCTCGTCTGCCGGGTACCTTTTCTTTGACGAGGGCTCGTCTGCCGGGTACCTTTTCTTCGACGAAGGTTCGTCAGCCGGGTATCTTTTCTTCGACGAGGGCTCGTCTGCCGGGTACCTTTTCTTCGACGAAGGTTCGTCAGCCGGGTATCTTTTCTTCGACGAGGGCTCGTCTGCCGGCTACCTTTTCTTCGACGAAGGTTCGTCAGCCGGGTATCTTTCCTTCGACGAGGGCTCGTCTGCCGGCTACCTTTTCTTCGACGAAGGTTCGTCAGCCGGGTATCTTTTCTTCGACGAGGGCTCGTCTGCCGGCTACCTTTTCTTCGACGAAGGTTCGTCAGCCGGGTATCTTTTCTTCGACGAGGGCTCGTCTGCCGGGTACCTTTTCTTCGACGAGGGCTCGGCTGCCGGGTACCTTTTCTTCGACGAGGGCTCGGCTGCCGGGTACCTTTTCTTCGACGAGGGCTCGGCTGCCGGGTACCTTTTCTTCGACGAGGGCTCGGCTGCCGGGTACCTTGTCTTCGACGAGGGCTCGGCTGCCGGGTACCTTGTCTTCGACGAGGGCTCGGCTACCGGGTACCTTTTCTTCGACGAGGGCTCGGCTGCCGGGTACCTTTTCTTCGACGAGGGCTCGGCTGCCGGGTACCTATTCTTCAACGAGGGCTCGGCTGCCGGGTACCTTTTCTTCCACGAGGGCTCGTCTGCCGGGTACCTTTTCTTCGACGAGGGCTCAGCTGCCGGATACCTTTTCTTCGACCATGGCTCGGCTGCCGGGGACCTTTTCTTCGACGATGTCTCGGCTGCCGGGTACCTTTTCTTCGACGAGGGCTCGGCTGCCGGGTACCTTTTCTTCGACGAGGTCTCGGCTGCCGGGTACCTATTCTTCAACGAGGGCTCGGCTGCCGGGTACCTTTTCTTCGACGAGGGCTCGGCTGCCGAAGAAAAAATTTTCGACGAGGGCTCGGCTGCCGGGTACCTTTTCTTCGACGAGCGCTCGGCTGCCGGGTACCTTTTCTTCGACGAGCGCTCGGCTGCCGGGTACCTTTTCTTCGACGAGGGCTCGGCTGCCGGGTACCTTTTCTTCGACGAGGGCTCGGCTGCCGGGTACCTTTTCTTCGACGAGGGCTCGGCTGCCGGGTACCTTTTCTTCGACGAGGGCTCGGCTGCCGGGTACCTTTTCTTCGACGAGGGCTCGGCTGCTGGGTACCTTTTTTTCGACGAGGGCTCGTCTGCCGGGTACCTTTTCTTCGACGAAGGTTCGTCAGCCGGGTATCTTTTCTTCGACGAGGGCTCGTCTGCCGGGTACCTTTTCTTCGACGAAGGTTCGTCAGCCGGGTATCTTTTCTTCGACGAGGGCTCGTCTGCCGGGTACCTTTTCTTCGACGAAGGTTCGTCAGCCGGGTATCTTTTCTTCGACGAGGGCTCGTCTGCCGGCTACCTTTTCTTCGACGAAGGTTCGTCAGCCGGGTATCTTTTCTTCGACGAGGGCTCGTCTGCCGGCTACCTTTTCTTCGACGAAGGTTCGTCAGCCGGGTATCTTTTCTTCGACGAGGGCTCGTCTGCCGGCTACCTTTTCTTCGACGAGGGCTCGGCTGCCGGGTACCTTTTCTTCGACGAAGGTTCGTCAGCCGGGTATCTTTTCTTCGACGAGGGCTCGTCTGCCGGCTACCTTTTCTTCGACGAAGGTTCGTCAGCCGGGTATCTTTTCTTCGACGAGGGCTCGTCTGCCGGCTACCTTTTCTTCGACGAAGGTTCGTCAGCCGGGTATCTTTTCTTCGACGAGGGCTCGTCTGCCGGCTACCTTTTCTTCGACGAGGGCTCGGCTGCCGGGTACCTTTTCTTCGACGAGGGCTCGGCTGCCGGGTACCTTTTCTTCGACGAGGGCTCGGCTGCCGGGTACATTTTCTTCGACGAGGGCTCGGCTGCCGGGTACCTTGTCTTCGACGAGGGCTCGGCTGCCGGGTACCTTGTCTTCGACGAGGGCTCGGCTGCCGGGTACCTTTTCTTCGACGAGGGCTCGGCTGCCGGGTACCTTTTCTTCGACGAGGGCTCGGCTGCCGGGTACCTATTCTTCGACGAGGGCTCGGCTGCCGGGTACCTTTTCTTCCACGAGGGCTCGTCTGCCGGGTACCTTTTCTTCGACGAGGGCTCAGCTGCCGGATACCTTTTCTTCGACCATGGCTCGGCTGCCGGGGACCTTTTCTTCGACGATGTCTCGGCTGCCGGGTACCTTTTCTTCGACGAGGGCTCGGCTGCCGGGTACCTTTTCTTCGACGAGGTCTCGGCTGCCGGGTACCTATTCTTCAACGAGGGCTCGGCTGCCGGGTACCTTTTCTTCGACGAGGGCTCGGCTGCCGAAGAAAAAATTTTCGACGAGGGCTCGGCTGCCGGGTACCTTTTCTTCGACGAGCGCTCGGCTGCCGGGTACCTTTTCTTCGACGAGCGCTCGGCTGCCGGGTACCTTTTCTTCGACGAGGGCTCGGCTGCCGGCTACCTTTTCTTCGACGAGGGCGCGGCTGCCGGCTACCTTTTCTTCGACGAGGGCTCGTCTGCCGGGTACCTTTTCTTCGACGAGGGCTCGGCTGCCGGGTACCTTTTCTTCGACGAGGGCTCGGCTGCTGGGTACCTTTTTTTCGACGAGGGCTCCCCTGCCGGGTACCTTTTCTTCGACGAGGGCTCGGCTGCCAACGAAACAATTTTCGACGAGTGCTCGGCTGCCGGGTACCTATTCTTCGACGAGGGTTCGTCTGCGAAGAAAAAATTTTCGACGAGGGCTCGTCTGCCGGGTACCTTTTCTTCGACGAGGGCTCGGCTGCCGGGTACCTTTTCTTCGACGAGGGCTCGTCTGCCGGGTACCTTTTCTTCGACGAAGGTTCGTCAGCCGGCTACCTTTTAACCGACGAGGGCTCGGCTGCCGGATACCTTTTCTTCGACGAGGGCTCGTCTGCCGGGTACATTTTCTTCGACGAGGGCTCGGCTGCCGGGTACCTTTTCTTCGACGAGGGCTCGGCTGCCGGATGCCTTTTCTTCGACGAGGGCTCGTCTGCCGGGTACCTTTTCTTCGACGAGGGCTCGGCTGCCGGGTACCTTGTCTTCGACGAGGGCTCGGCTGCCGGGTACCTTGTCTTCGACGAGGGCTCGGCTGCCGGGTACCTTTTCTTCGACGAGGGCTCGGCTGCCGGGTACCTTTTCTTCGACGAGGGCTCGGCTGCCGGGTACCTATTCTTCGACGAGGGCTCGGCTGCCGGGTACCTTTTCTTCCACGAGGGCTCGTCTGCCGGGTACCTTTTCTTCGACGAGGGCTCGTCTGCCGGCTACCTTTTCTTCGACGAAGGTTCGTCAGCCGGGTATCTTTTCTTCGACGAGGGCTCGTCTGCCGGCTACCTTTTCTTCGACGAGGGCTCGGCTGCCGGGTACCTTTTCTTCGACGAGGGCTCGGCTGCCGGATACCTTTTCTTCGACGAGGGCTCGGCTGCCGGGTACATTTTCTTCGACGAGGGCTCGGCTGCCGGGTACCTTGTCTTCGACGAGGGCTCGGCTGCCGGGTACCTTGTCTTCGACGAGGGCTCGGCTGCCGGGTACCTTTTCTTCGACGAGGGCTCGGCTGCCGGGTACCTTTTCTTCGACGAGGGCTCGGCTGCCGGGTACCTATTCTTCGACGAGGGCTCGGCTGCCGGGTACCTTTTCTTCCACGAGGGCTCGTCTGCCGGGTACCTTTTCTTCGACGAGGGCTCAGCTGCCGGATACCTTTTCTTCGACCATGGCTCGGCTGCCGGGGACCTTTTCTTCGACGATGTCTCGGCTGCCGGGTACCTTTTCTTCGACGAGGGCTCGGCTGCCGGGTACCTTTTCTTCGACGAGGTCTCGGCTGCCGGGTACCTATTCTTCAACGAGGGCTCGGCTGCCGGGTACCTTTTCTTCGACGAGGGCTCGGCTGCCGAAGAAAAAATTTTTGACGAGGGCTCGGCTGCCGGGTACCTTTTCTTCGACGAGCGCTCGGCTGCCGGGTACCTTTTCTTCGACGAGGGCTCGGCTGCCGGGTACCTTTTCTTCGACGAGGGCTCGGCTGCCGGGTACCTTTTCTTCGACGAGGGCTCGGCTGCCGGGTACCTTTTCTTCGACGAGCGCTCGGCTGCCGGGTACCTTTTCTTCGACGAGGGCTCGGCTGCCGGGTACCTTTTCTTCGACGAGGGCTCGGCTGCCGGGTACCTTTTCTTCGACGAGGGCTCGGCTGCCGGGTACCTTTTCTTCGACGAGGGCTCGGCTGCCGGGTACCTTTTCTTCGACGAGGGCTCGGCTGCCGGGTACCTATTCTTCGACGAGGGTTCGTCTGCGAAGAAAAAATTTTCGACGAGGGCTCGTCTGCCGGGTACCTTTTCTTTGACGAGGGCTCGTCTGCCGGGTACCTTTTCTTCGACGAAGGTTCGTCAGCCGGGTATCTTTTCTTCGACGAGGGCTCGTCTGCCGGCTACCTTTTCTTCGACGAAGGTTCGTCAGCCGGGTATCTTTCCTTCGACGAGGGCTCGTCTGCCGGCTACCTTTTCTTCGACGAAGGTTCGTCAGCCGGGTATCTTTTCTTCGACGAGGGCTCGTCTGCCGGCTACCTTTTCTTCGACGAAGGTTCGTCAGCCGGGTATCTTTTCTTCGACGAGGGCTCGTCTGCCGGCTACCTTTTCTTCGACGAGGGCTCGGCTGCCGGGTACCTTTTCTTCGACGAGGGCTCGGCTGCCGGATACCTTTTCTTCGACGAGGGCTCGGCTGCCGGGTACCTTGTCTTCGACGAGGGCTCGGCTGCCGGGTACCTTGTCTTCGACGAGGGCTCGGCTGCCGGGTACCTTTTCTTCGACGAGGGCTCGGCTGCCGGGTACCTTTTCTTCGACGAGGGCTCGGCTGCCGGGTACCTATTCTTCGACGAGGGCTCGGCTGCCGGGTACCTTTTCTTCCACGAGGGCTCGTCTGCCGGGTACCTTTTCTTCGACGAGGGCTCAGCTGCCGGATACCTTTTCTTCGACCATGGCTCGGCTGCCGGGGACCTTTTCTTCGACGATGTCTCGGCTGCCGGGTACCTTTTCTTCGACGAGGGCTCGGCTGCCGGGTACCTTTTCTTCGACGAGGGCTCGGCTGCCGGGTACCTATTCTTCAACGAGGGCTCGGCTGCCGGGTACCTTTTCTTCGACGAGGGCTCGGCTGCCGAAGAAAAAATTTTCGACGAGGGCTCGGCTGCCGGGTACCTTTTCTTCGACGAGCGCTCGGCTGCCGGGTACCTTTTCTTCGACGAGGGCTCGGCTGCCGGGTACCTTTTCTTCGACGAGGGCTCGGCTGCCGGGTACCTTTTCTTCGACGAGGGCTCGGCTGCCGGGTACCTTGTCTTCGACGAGGGCTCGGCTGCCGGGTACCTTTTCTTCGACGAGGGCTCGGCTGCCGGGTACCTTTTCTTCGACGAGGGCTCGGCTGCCGGGTACCTTTTCTTCGACGAGGGCTCGGCTGCTGGGTACCTTTTTTTCGACGAGGGCTCCCCTGCCGGGTACCTTTTCTTCGACGAGGGCTCGGCTGCCAACGAAACAATTTTCGACGAGTGCTCGGCTGCCGGGTACCTTTTCTTCGACGAGGGTTCGTCTGCGAAGAAAAAATTTTCGACGAGGGCTCGTCTGCCGGGTACCTTTTCTTCGACGAGGGCTCGTCTGCCGGGTACCTTTTCTTCGACGAGGGCTCGTCTGCCGGGTACCTTTTCTTCGACGAAGGTTCGTCAGCCGGCTACCTTTTAACCGACGAGGGCTCGGCTGCCGGATACCTTTTCTTCGACGAGGGCTCGGCTGCCGGGTACATTTTCTTCGACGAGGGCTCGGCTGCCGGGTACCTTGTCTTCGACGAGGGCTCGGCTGCCGGGTACCTTGTCTTCGAGGAGGGCTCGGCTGCCGGGTACCTTGTCTTCGACGAGGGCTCGGCTGCCGGGTACCTTTTCTTCGACGAGGTCTCTGCTGCCGGGTACCTTTTCTTCGACGAGGGCTCGGCTGCCGGGTACCTTTTCTTCGACGAGGGCTCGGCTGCCGAAGAAAATATTTTCAACCTGGTCTCGTCTGCCGGGTACCTTTTCTTCGACGAGGGCTCGTCTGCGGGGTACCTTTTCTTCGACGAGGGCTCGTCTGCCGGGTACCTTTTCTTCGACGAGGGCTCGTCTGCGGGGTACCTTTTCTTCGACGAGGGCTCGGCTGCCGGGTACCTTTTCTTCGACGAGGGCTCGGCTGCCGGGTACCTTTTCTTCGACGAGGGCTCGGCTGCCGGCTACCTTTTCTTCGACGAGGGCGCGGCTGCCTGCTACCTTTTCTTCGACGAGGGCTCGTCTGCCGGGTACCTTTTCTTCGACGAGGGCTCGTCTGCGGGGTACCTTTCCTTCGACGAGGGCTCGTCTGCGGGGTACCTTTTCTTCGACGAGGGCTCGGCTGCCGGGTACCTTTTCTTCGACGAGGGCTCGGCTGCCGAAGAAAAAATTTTCGACGAGGGCTCGGCTGCCGGGTACCTTTTCTTCGACGAGGGCTCGGCTGCCGGGTACCTTTTCTTCGACGAGGGCTCGGATGCCGAAGAAAAAATTTTCGACGAGTGCTCGGCTGCCGGGTACCTTTTCTTCGACGAGGGCTCGGCTGCCGAAAAAAAAATTTTCGACGAGGGCTCGGCTGCCGGGTACCTTTTCTTCGACGAGGGCTCGGCTGCCGGGTACCTTTTCTTCGACGAGGGCTCGGCTGCCGGGTACCTTTTCTTCGACGAGGGCTCGGCTGCCGGGTACCTTTTCTTCGACGAGGGCTCGGCTGCCGGGTACCTTTTCTTCGACGAGGGCTCGGCTGCCGGGTACCTTTTCTTCGACGAGGGCTCGGCTGCCGGGTACCTTTTCTTCGACGAGGGTTCGGCTGCCGGGTACCTTTTCTTCGACGAGGGCTCGGCTGCCGGATACCTTTTCTTCGACGAGGGCTCGGCTGCCGGCTACCTTTTCTTCGACGAGGGCTCGGCTGCCAGGTACCTATTCTTCGACGAGGGTTCGTCTGCGAAGAAAAAATTTTCGACGAGGGCTCGTCTGCCGGGTACCTTTTCTTTGACGAGGGCTCGTCTGCCGGGTACCTTTTCTTCGACGAAGGTTCGTCAGCCGGGTATCTTTTCTTCGACGAGGGCTCGTCTGCCGGCTACCTTTTCTTCGACGAAGGTTCGTCAGCCGGGTATCTTTCCTTCGACGAGGGCTCGTCTGCCGGCTACCTTTTCTTCGACGAAGGTTCGTCAGCCGGGTATCTTTCCTTCGACGAGGGCTCGTCTGCCGGCTACCTTTTCTTCGACGAAGGTTCGTCAGCCGGGTATCTTTTCTTCGACGAGGGCTCGTCTGCCGGGTACCTTTTCTTCAACGAGGGCTCGGCTGCCGGGTACCTTTTCTTCGACGAGGGCTCGGCTGCCGGGTACCTTTTCTTCGACGAGGGCTCGGCTGCCGGGTACCTTTTCTTCGACGAGGGCTCGGCTGCCGGGTACCTTGTCTTCGACGAGGGCTCGGCTGCCGGGTACCTTGTCTTCGACGAGGGCTCGGCTACCGGGTACCTTTTCTTCGACGAGGGCTCGGCTGCCGGGTACCTTTTCTTCGACGAGGGCTCGGCTGCCGGGTACCTATTCTTCGACGAGGGCTCGGCTGCCGGGTACCTTTTCTTCCACGAGGGCTCGTCTGCCGGGTACCTTTTCTTCGACGAGGGCTCAGCTGCCGGATACCTTTTCTTCGACCATGGCTCGGCTGCCGGGGACCTTTTCTTCGACGATGTCTCGGCTGCCGGGTACCTTTTCTTCGACGAGGGCTCGGCTGCCGGGTACCTTTTCTTCGACGAGGTCTCGGCTGCCGGGTACCTATTCTTCAACGAGGGCTCGGCTGCCGGGTACCTTTTCTTCGACGAGGGCTCGGCTGCCGAAGAAAAAATTTTCGACGAGGGCTCGGCTGCCGGGTACCTTTTCTTCGACGAGCGCTCGGCTGCCGGGTACCTTTTCTTCGACGAGCGCTCGGCTGCCGGGTACCTTTTCTTCGACGAGGGCTCGGCTGCCGGGTACCTTTTCTTCGACGAGGGCTCGGCTGCCGGGTACCTTTTCTTCGACGAGGGCTCGGCTGCCGGGTACCTTTTCTTCGACGAGGGCTCGGCTGCCGGGTACCTTTTCTTCGACGAGGGCTCGGCTGCTGGGTACCTTTTTTTCGACGAGGGCTCCCCTGCCGGGTACCTTTTCTTCGACGAGGGCTCGGCTGCCAACGAAACAATTTTCGACGAGTGCTCGGCTGCCGGGTACCTATTCTTCGACGAGGGTTCGTCTGCGAAGAAAAAATTTTCGACGAGGGCTCGTCTGCCGGGTACCTTTTCTTCGACGAGGGCTCGTCTGCCGGGTACCTTTTCTTCGACGAGGGCTCGTCTGCCGGGTACCTTTTCTTCGACGAAGGTTCGTCAGCCGGCTACCTTTTAACCGACGAGGGCTCGGCTGCCGGATACCTTTTCTTCGACGAGGGCTCGGCTGCCGGGTACATTTTCTTCGACGAGGGCTCGGCTGCCGGGTACCTTGTCTTCGACGAGGGCTCGGCTGCCGGGTACCTTGTCTTCGACGAGGGCTCGGCTGCCGGGTACCTTTTCTTCGACGAGGGCTCGGCTGCCGGGTACCTTGTCTTCGACGAGGGCTCGGATGCCGGGTACCTTGTCTTCGACGAGGGCTCGGATGCCGAAGGAAATATTTTCGACGAGGGTTCGGCTGCCGGGTACCTTTTCTTCGACGAGGGCTTGGCTGCGAAGAAAAAATTTTCGACGAGGTCTCGGCTGCCGGGTACCTATTTTTCGACGAGGGCTCGGCTGCCGGGTACCTTTTCTTCGACGAGTGATCGGCTGCCGGGTACCTTTTCTTCGACGAGGGATCGGCTGCCGGGTACCTTTTCTTCGACGACTGATCGGCTGCCGGGTACCTATTCTTCGACGAGGGCTCGGCTGTCGGGTACCTTTTCTTCGACAATGGCTCGGCTGCCGGGTACCTTTTCTTCGACGAGGGCTCGGCTGCCGGGGACCTTTTCTTCGAGGAGGGCTCGGCTGCCGGGGACCTTTTCTTCGACGAGGGCTCGGCTGCCGGGTACCTTGTCTTCAACGAGGGCTCCCCTGCCAGGGACCTTTTCTTCGACGAGGGCTTGATTGCCGAAGAAAATATTTTCAACGTGGTCTTGGCTGCCGGGTACCTATTCTTCGACGAGGGCTCGGCTGCGAAGAAAAAATTTTCGACGAGGGCTCGGCTGCCGGGTACCTTTTCTTCGACGAGGGCTCGGCTGCCGGGTACCTTTTCTTCGACGAGGGCTCGGCTGCCGGGTACCTTTTCTTCGACGAGGGCTCGGCTGCCGGGTACCTTTTCTTCGACGAGGGCTCGGCTGCCGAAGAAATAATTTTCGAAGAGGGCTCGGCTGCCGGGTACATTTTCTTCGACGAGGGCTCGGCTGCCGGGTACCTTTTCTTCGACGAGGGCTCGGCTGTCGCAGGAAATATTTTCAACGAGGTCTCTGCTGCCGGGTACCTTTTCTTCGACGAGGGCTCGGCTGCCGGGTAGCTTTTCTTCGACGAGGGCTCGGCTGCCGGGTACCTTTTCTTCGACGAGGGCTCGGCTGCCCGGTACCTTTTCTTCGACGAGGGCTCGGCTGCCGGGTACCTTTTCTTCGACGAGGGCTCGGCTGCCGAAGAAAATATTTTCAACCTGGTCTCGTCTGCCGGGTACCTTTACTTCGACGAGGGCTCGTCTGCGGGGTACCTTTTCTTCGACGAGGGCTCGTCTGCCGGGTACCTTTTCTTATACGAGGGCTCGTCTGCGGGGTACCTTTTCTTCGACGAGGGCTCGTCTGCGGGGTACCTTTTCTTCGACGAGGTCTCGGCTGCCGGGTACCTTTTCTTCGACGAGGGCTCGGCTGCCGGGTACCTTTTCTTCGACGAGGGCTCGGCTGCCGGCTACCTTTTCTTCGACGAGGGCTCGGCTGCCGGCTACCTTTTCTTCGACGAGGGCTCGGCTGCCGGCTACCTTTTCTTCGACGAGGGCTCGGCTGCCGGCTACCTTTTCTTCGACGAGGGCTCGGCTGCCGGCTACCTTTTCTTCGACGAGGGCTCGGCTGCCGAAGAAAAAATTTTCGACGAGGGCTCGGCTGCCGGGTACCTTTTCTTCGACGAGGGCTCGGCTGCCGGGTACCTTTTCTTCGACGAGGGCTCGGATGCCGAAGAAAAAATTTTCGACGAGTGCTTGGCTGCCGGGTACCTTTTCTTCGACGAGGGCTCGTCTGCGGGGTACCTTTTCTTCGACGAGGGCTCGTCTGCGGGGTACCTTTTCTTCGACGAGGGCTCGGCTGCCGGGTACCTTTTCTTCGACGAGGGCTCGGCTGCCGGCTACCTTTTCTTCGACGAGGGCTCGGCTGCCGGCTACCTTTTCTTCGACGAGGGCTCGGCTGCCGGCTACCTTTTCTTCGACGAGGGCTCGGCTGCCGGCTACCTTTTCTTCGACGAGGGCTCGGCTGCCGAAGAAAAAATTTTCGACGAGGGCTCGGCTGCCGGGTACCTTTTCTTCGACGAGGGCTCGGCTGCCGGGTACCTTTTCTTCGACGAGGGCTCGGATGCCGAAGAAAAAATTTTCGACGAGTGCTTGGCTGCCGGGTACCTTTTCTTCGACGAGGGCTCGTCTGCGGGGTACCTTTTCTTCGACGAGGGCTCGTCTGCGGGGTACCTTTTCTTCGACGAGGGCTCGTCTGCGGGGTACCTTTTCTTCGACGAGGGCTCGGCTGCCGGGTACCTTTTCTTCGACGAGGGCGCGGCTGCCGGCTACCTTTTCTTCGACGAGGGCTCGTCTGCCGGGTACCTTTTCTTCGACGAGGGCTCGTCTGCGGGGTACCTTTCCTTCGACGAGGGCTCGTCTGCGGGGTACCTTTTCTTCGACGAGGGCTCGGCTGCCGGGTACCTTTTCTTCGACGAGGGCTCGGCTGCCGAAGAAAAAATTTTCGACGAGGGCTCGGCTGCCGGGTACCTTTTCTTCGACGAGGGCTCGGCTGCCGGGTACCTTTTCTTCGACGAGGGCTCGGATGCCGAAGAAAAAATTTTCGACGAGTGCTCGGCTGCCGGGTACCTTTTCTTCGACGAGGGCTCGGCTGCCGAAAAAAAAATTTTCGACGAGGGCTCGGCTGCCGGGTACCTTTTCTTCGACGAGGGCTCGGCTGCCGGGTACCTTTTCTTCGACGAGGGCTCGGCTGCCGGGTACCTTTTCTTCGACGAGGGCTCGGCTGCCGGGTACCTTTTCTTCGACGAGGGCTCGGCTGCCGGGTACCTTTTCTTCGACGAGGGCTCGGCTGCCGGGTACCTTTTCTTCGACGAGGGCTCGGCTGCCGGGTACCTTTTCTTCGACGAGGGCTCGGCTGCCGGGTACCTTTTCTTCGACGAGGGCTCGGCTGCTGGGTACCTTTTCTTCGACGAGGGCTCGTCTGCCGGGTACCTTTTCTTCGACGAGGGCTCAGCTGCCGGATACCTTTTCTTCGACCATGGCTCGGCTGCCGGGGACCTTTTCTTCGACGATGTCTCGGCTGCCGGGTACCTTTTCTTCGACGAGGGCTCGGCTGCCGGGTACCTTTTCTTCGACGAGGTCTCGGCTGCCGGGTACCTATTCTTCAACGAGGGCTCGGCTGCCGGGTACCTTTTCTTCGACGAGGGCTCGGCTGCCGAAGAAAAAATTTTTGACGAGGGCTCGGCTGCCGGGTACCTTTTCTTCGACGAGCGCTCGGCTGCCGGGTACCTTTTCTTCGACGAGGGCTCGGCTGCCGGGTACCTTTTCTTCGACGAGGGCTCGGCTGCCGGGTACCTTTTCTTCGACGAGGGCTCGGCTGCCGGGTACCTTTTCTTCGACGAGCGCTCGGCTGCCGGGTACCTTTTCTTCGACGAGGGCTCGGCTGCCGGGTACCTTTTCTTCGACGAGGGCTCGGCTGCCGGGTACCTTTTCTTCGACGAGGGCTCGGCTGCCGGGTACCTTTTCTTCGACGAGGGCTCGGCTGCCGGGTACCTTTTCTTCGACGAGGGCTCGGCTGCCGGGTACCTATTCTTCGACGAGGGTTCGTCTGCGAAGAAAAAATTTTCGACGAGGGCTCGTCTGCCGGGTACCTTTTCTTTGACGAGGGCTCGTCTGCCGGGTACCTTTTCTTCGACGAAGGTTCGTCAGCCGGGTATCTTTTCTTCGACGAGGGCTCGTCTGCCGGCTACCTTTTCTTCGACGAAGGTTCGTCAGCCGGGTATCTTTCCTTCGACGAGGGCTCGTCTGCCGGCTACCTTTTCTTCGACGAAGGTTCGTCAGCCGGGTATCTTTTCTTCGACGAGGGCTCGTCTGCCGGCTACCTTTTCTTCGACGAAGGTTCGTCAGCCGGGTATCTTTTCTTCGACGAGGGCTCGTCTGCCGGCTACCTTTTCTTCGACGAGGGCTCGGCTGCCGGGTACCTTTTCTTCGACGAGGGCTCGGCTGCCGGATACCTTTTCTTCGACGAGGGCTCGGCTGCCGGGTACCTTGTCTTCGACGAGGGCTCGGCTGCCGGGTACCTTGTCTTCGACGAGGGCTCGGCTGCCGGGTACCTTTTCTTCGACGAGGGCTCGGCTGCCGGGTACCTTTTCTTCGACGAGGGCTCGGCTGCCGGGTACCTATTCTTCGACGAGGGCTCGGCTGCCGGGTACCTTTTCTTCCACGAGGGCTCGTCTGCCGGGTACCTTTTCTTCGACGAGGGCTCAGCTGCCGGATACCTTTTCTTCGACCATGGCTCGGCTGCCGGGGACCTTTTCTTCGACGATGTCTCGGCTGCCGGGTACCTTTTCTTCGACGAGGGCTCGGCTGCCGGGTACCTTTTCTTCGACGAGGGCTCGGCTGCCGGGTACCTATTCTTCAACGAGGGCTCGGCTGCCGGGTACCTTTTCTTCGACGAGGGCTCGGCTGCCGAAGAAAAAATTTTCGACGAGGGCTCGGCTGCCGGGTACCTTTTCTTCGACGAGCGCTCGGCTGCCGGGTACCTTTTCTTCGACGAGGGCTCGGCTGCCGGGTACCTTTTCTTCGACGAGGGCTCGGCTGCCGGGTACCTTTTCTTCGACGAGGGCTCGGCTGCCGGGTACCTTGTCTTCGACGAGGGCTCGGCTGCCGGGTACCTTTTCTTCGACGAGGGCTCGGCTGCCGGGTACCTTTTCTTCGACGAGGGCTCGGCTGCCGGGTACCTTTTCTTCGACGAGGGCTCGGCTGCTGGGTACCTTTTTTTCGACGAGGGCTCCCCTGCCGGGTACCTTTTCTTCGACGAGGGCTCGGCTGCCAACGAAACAATTTTCGACGAGTGCTCGGCTGCCGGGTACCTTTTCTTCGACGAGGGTTCGTCTGCGAAGAAAAAATTTTCGACGAGGGCTCGTCTGCCGGGTACCTTTTCTTCGACGAGGGCTCGTCTGCCGGGTACCTTTTCTTCGACGAGGGCTCGTCTGCCGGGTACCTTTTCTTCGACGAAGGTTCGTCAGCCGGCTACCTTTTAACCGACGAGGGCTCGGCTGCCGGATACCTTTTCTTCGACGAGGGCTCGGCTGCCGGGTACATTTTCTTCGACGAGGGCTCGGCTGCCGGGTACCTTGTCTTCGACGAGGGCTCGGCTGCCGGGTACCTTGTCTTCGAGGAGGGCTCGGCTGCCGGGTACCTTGTCTTCGACGAGGGCTCGGCTGCCGGGTACCTTTTCTTCGACGAGGTCTCTGCTGCCGGGTACCTTTTCTTCGACGAGGGCTCGGCTGCCGGGTACCTTTTCTTCGACGAGGGCTCGGCTGCCGAAGAAAATATTTTCAACCTGGTCTCGTCTGCCGGGTACCTTTTCTTCGACGAGGGCTCGTCTGCGGGGTACCTTTTCTTCGACGAGGGCTCGTCTGCCGGGTACCTTTTCTTCGACGAGGGCTCGTCTGCGGGGTACCTTTTCTTCGACGAGGGCTCGGCTGCCGGGTACCTTTTCTTCGACGAGGGCTCGGCTGCCGGGTACCTTTTCTTCGACGAGGGCTCGGCTGCCGGCTACCTTTTCTTCGACGAGGGCGCGGCTGCCTGCTACCTTTTCTTCGACGAGGGCTCGTCTGCCGGGTACCTTTTCTTCGACGAGGGCTCGTCTGCGGGGTACCTTTCCTTCGACGAGGGCTCGTCTGCGGGGTACCTTTTCTTCGACGAGGGCTCGGCTGCCGGGTACCTTTTCTTCGACGAGGGCTCGGCTGCCGAAGAAAAAATTTTCGACGAGGGCTCGGCTGCCGGGTACCTTTTCTTCGACGAGGGCTCGGCTGCCGGGTACCTTTTCTTCGACGAGGGCTCGGATGCCGAAGAAAAAATTTTCGACGAGTGCTCGGCTGCCGGGTACCTTTTCTTCGACGAGGGCTCGGCTGCCGAAAAAAAAATTTTCGACGAGGGCTCGGCTGCCGGGTACCTTTTCTTCGACGAGGGCTCGGCTGCCGGGTACCTTTTCTTCGACGAGGGCTCGGCTGCCGGGTACCTTTTCTTCGACGAGGGCTCGGCTGCCGGGTACCTTTTCTTCGACGAGGGCTCGGCTGCCGGGTACCTTTTCTTCGACGAGGGCTCGGCTGCCGGGTACCTTTTCTTCGACGAGGGCTCGGCTGCCGGGTACCTTTTCTTCGACGAGGGTTCGGCTGCCGGGTACCTTTTCTTCGACGAGGGCTCGGCTGCCGGATACCTTTTCTTCGACGAGGGCTCGGCTGCCGGCTACCTTTTCTTCGACGAGGGCTCGGCTGCCAGGTACCTATTCTTCGACGAGGGTTCGTCTGCGAAGAAAAAATTTTCGACGAGGGCTCGTCTGCCGGGTACCTTTTCTTTGACGAGGGCTCGTCTGCCGGGTACCTTTTCTTCGACGAAGGTTCGTCAGCCGGGTATCTTTTCTTCGACGAGGGCTCGTCTGCCGGGTACCTTTTCTTCGACGAAGGTTCGTCAGCCGGGTATCTTTTCTTCGACGAGGGCTCGTCTGCCGGCTACCTTTTCTTCGACGAAGGTTCGTCAGCCGGGTATCTTTCCTTCGACGAGGGCTCGTCTGCCGGCTACCTTTTCTTCGACGAAGGTTCGTCAGCCGGGTATCTTTCCTTCGACGAGGGCTCGTCTGCCGGCTACCTTTTCTTCGACGAAGGTTCGTCAGCCGGGTATCTTTTCTTCGACGAGGGCTCGTCTGCCGGGTACCTTTTCTTCAACGAGGGCTCGGCTGCCGGGTACCTTTTCTTCGACGAGGGCTCGGCTGCCGGGTACCTTTTCTTCGACGAGGGCTCGGCTGCCGGGTACCTTTTCTTCGACGAGGGCTCGGCTGCCGGGTACCTTGTCTTCGACGAGGGCTCGGCTGCCGGGTACCTTGTCTTCGACGAGGGCTCGGCTACCGGGTACCTTTTCTTCGACGAGGGCTCGGCTGCCGGGTACCTTTTCTTCGACGAGGGCTCGGCTGCCGGGTACCTATTCTTCGACGAGGGCTCGGCTGCCGGGTACCTTTTCTTCCACGAGGGCTCGTCTGCCGGGTACCTTTTCTTCGACGAGGGCTCAGCTGCCGGATACCTTTTCTTCGACCATGGCTCGGCTGCCGGGGACCTTTTCTTCGACGATGTCTCGGCTGCCGGGTACCTTTTCTTCGACGAGGGCTCGGCTGCCGGGTACCTTTTCTTCGACGAGGTCTCGGCTGCCGGGTACCTATTCTTCAACGAGGGCTCGGCTGCCGGGTACCTTTTCTTCGACGAGGGCTCGGCTGCCGAAGAAAAAATTTTCGACGAGGGCTCGGCTGCCGGGTACCTTTTCTTCGACGAGCGCTCGGCTGCCGGGTACCTTTTCTTCGACGAGGGCTCGGCTGCCGGGTACCTTTTCTTCGACGAGGGCTCGGCTGCCGGGTACCTTTTCTTCGACGAGGGCTCGGCTGCCGGGTACCTTTTCTTCGACGAGGGCTCGGCTGCCGGGTACCTTTTCTTCGACGAGGGCTCGGCTGCCGGGTACCTTTTCTTCGACGAGGGCTCGGCTGCTGGGTACCTTTTTTTCGACGAGGGCTCCCCTGCCGGGTACCTTTTCTTCGACGAGGGCTCGGCTGCCAACGAAACAATTTTCGACGAGTGCTCGGCTGCCGGGTACCTATTCTTCGACGAGGGTTCGTCTGCGAAGAAAAAATTTTCGACGAGGGCTCGTCTGCCGGGTACCTTTTCTTCGACGAGGGCTCGTCTGCCGGGTACCTTTTCTTCGACGAGGGCTCGTCTGCCGGGTACCTTTTCTTCGACGAAGGTTCGTCAGCCGGCTACCTTTTAACCGACGAGGGCTCGGCTGCCGGATACCTTTTCTTCGACGAGGGCTCGGCTGCCGGGTACATTTTCTTCGACGAGGGCTCGGCTGCCGGGTACCTTGTCTTCGACGAGGGCTCGGCTGCCGGGTACCTTGTCTTCGACGAGGGCTCGGCTGCCGGGTACCTTTTCTTCGACGAGGGCTCGGCTGCCGGGTACCTTGTCTTCGACGAGGGCTCGGATGCCGGGTACCTTGTCTTCGACGAGGGCTCGGATGCCGAAGGAAATATTTTCGACGAGGGTTCGGCTGCCGGGTACCTTTTCTTCGACGAGGGCTTGGCTGCGAAGAAAAAATTTTCGACGAGGTCTCGGCTGCCGGGTACCTATTTTTCGACGAGGGCTCGGCTGCCGGGTACCTTTTCTTCGACGAGTGATCGGCTGCCGGGTACCTTTTCTTCGACGAGGGATCGGCTGCCGGGTACCTTTTCTTCGACGACTGATCGGCTGCCGGGTACCTATTCTTCGACGAGGGCTCGGCTGTCGGGTACCTTTTCTTCGACAATGGCTCGGCTGCCGGGTACCTTTTCTTCGACGAGGGCTCGGCTGCCGGGGACCTTTTCTTCGAGGAGGGCTCGGCTGCCGGGGACCTTTTCTTCGACGAGGGCTCGGCTGCCGGGTA
The DNA here is from genome assembly GCF_026419915.1 of Harpia harpyja. Taxonomy (NCBI): domain Eukaryota; kingdom Metazoa; phylum Chordata; class Aves; order Accipitriformes; family Accipitridae; genus Harpia; species Harpia harpyja. Next base: position 25,212,994 of record NC_068947.1, on the reverse strand, counting down.
CCTTGTCTTCAACGAGGGCTCCCCTGCCAGGGACCTTTTCTTCGACGAGGGCTTGATTGCCGAAGAAAATATTTTCAACGTGGTCTTGGCTGCCGGGTACCTATTCTTCGACGAGGGCTCGGCTGCGAAGAAAAAATTTTCGACGAGGGCTCGGCTGCCGGGTACCTTTTCTTCGACGAGGGCTCGGCTGCCGGGTACCTTTTCTTCGACGAGGGCTCGGCTGCCGGGTACCTTTTCTTCGACGAGGGCTCGGCTGCCGGGTACCTTTTCTTCGACGAGGGCTCGGCTGCCGAAGAAATAATTTTCGAAGAGGGCTCGGCTGCCGGGTACATTTTCTTCGACGAGGGCTCGGCTGCCGGGTACCTTTTCTTCGACGAGGGCTCGGCTGTCGCAGGAAATATTTTCAACGAGGTCTCTGCTGCCGGGTACCTTTTCTTCGACGAGGGCTCGGCTGCCGGGTAGCTTTTCTTCGACGAGGGCTCGGCTGCCGGGTACCTTTTCTTCGACGAGGGCTCGGCTGCCCGGTACCTTTTCTTCGACGAGGGCTCGGCTGCCGGGTACCTTTTCTTCGACGAGGGCTCGGCTGCCGAAGAAAATATTTTCAACCTGGTCTCGTCTGCCGGGTACCTTTACTTCGACGAGGGCTCGTCTGCGGGGTACCTTTTCTTCGACGAGGGCTCGTCTGCCGGGTACCTTTTCTTCGACGAGGGCTCGTCTGCGGGGTACCTTTTCTTCGACGAGGGCTCGTCTGCGGGGTACCTTTTCTTCGACGAGGTCTCGGCTGCCGGGTACCTTTTCTTCGACGAGGGCTCGGCTGCCGGGTACCTTTTCTTCGACGAGGGCTCGGCTGCCGGCTACCTTTTCTTCGACGAGGGCTCGGCTGCCGGCTACCTTTTCTTCGACGAGGGCTCGGCTGCCGGCTACCTTTTCTTCGACGAGGGCTCGGCTGCCGGCTACCTTTTCTTCGACGAGGGCTCGGCTGCCGGCTACCTTTTCTTCGACGAGGGCTCGGCTGCCGAAGAAAAAATTTTCGACGAGTGCTTGGCTGCCGGGTACCTTTTCTTCGACGAGGGCTCGTCTGCGGGGTACCTTTTCTTCGACGAGGGCTCGTCTGCGGGGTACCTTTTCTTCGACGAGGGCTCGGCTGCCGGGTACCTTTTCTTCGACGAGGGCTCGGCTGCCGGCTACCTTTTCTTCGACGAGGGCTCGGCTGCCGGCTACCTTTTCTTCGACGAGGGCTCGGCTGCCGGCTACCTTTTCTTCGACGAGGGCTCGGCTGCCGGCTACCTTTTCTTCGACGAGGGCTCGGCTGCCGAAGAAAAAATTTTCGACGAGGGCTCGGCTGCCGGGTACCTTTTCTTCGACGAGGGCTCGGCTGCCGGGTACCTTTTCTTCGACGAGGGCTCGGATGCCGAAGAAAAAATTTTCGACGAGTGCTTGGCTGCCGGGTACCTTTTCTTCGACGAGGGCTCGTCTGCGGGGTACCTTTTCTTCGACGAGGGCTCGTCTGCGGGGTACCTTTCTTCGACGAGGGCTCGTCTGCGGGGTACCTTTTCTTCGACGAGGGCTCGGCTGCCGGGTACCTTTTCTTCGACGAGGGCTCGGCTGCCGGGTACCTTTTCTTCGACGAGGGCGCGGCTGCCGGCTACCTTTTCTTCGACGAGGGCTCGTCTGCCGGGTACCTTTTCTTCGACGAGGGCTCGTCTGCGGGGTACCTTTCCTTCGACGAGGGCTCGTCTGCGGGGTACCTTTTCTTCGACGAGGGCTCGGCTGCCGGGTACCTTTTCTTCGACGAGGGCTCGGCTGCCGAAGAAAAAATTTTCGACGAGGGCTCGGCTGCCGGGTACCTTTTCTTCGACGAGGGCTCGGCTGCCGGGTACCTTTTCTTCGACGAGGGCTCGGATGCCGAAGAAAAAATTTTCGACGAGTGCTCGGCTGCCGGGTACCTTTTCTTCGACGAGGGCTCGGCTGCCGAAAAAAAAATTTTCGACGAGGGCTCGGCTGCCGGGTACCTTTTCTTCGACGAGGGCTCGGCTGCCGGGTACCTTTTCTTCGACGAGGGCTCGGCTGCCGGGTACCTTTTCTTCGACGAGGGCTCGGCTGCCGGGTACCTTTTCTTCGACGAGGGCTCGGCTGCCGGGTACCTTTTCTTCGACGAGGGCTCGGCTGCCGGGTACCTTTTCTTCGACGAGGGCTCGGCTGCCGGGTACCTTTTCTTCGACGAGGGCTCGGCTGCCGGGTACCTTTTCTTCGACGAGGGCTCGGCTGCTGGGTACCTTTTCTTCGACGAGGGCTCGGCTGCCGGGTACCTTTTCTTCGACGAGGGCTCGGCTGCCGGATACCTTTTCTTCGACGAGGGCTCGGCTGCCGGGTACCTTTTCTTCGACGAGTGCTCGGCTGCCAGGTACCTATTCTTCGACGAGGGTTCGTCTGCGAAGAAAAAATTTTCGACGAGGGCTCGTCTGCCGGGTACCTTTTCTTTGACGAGGGCTCGTCTGCCGGGTACCTTTTCTTCGACGAAGGTTCGTCAGCCGGGTATCTTTTCTTCGACGAGGGCTCGTCTGCCGGCTACCTTTTCTTCGACGAAGGTTCGTCAGCCGGGTATCTTTCCTTCGACGAGGGCTCGTCTGCCGGCTACCTTTTCTTCGACGAAGGTTCGTCAGCCGGGTATCTTTTCTTCGACGAGGGCTCGTCTGCCGGCTACCTTTTCTTCGACGAAGGTTCGTCAGCTGGGTATCTTTTCTTCGACGAGGGCTCGTCTGCCGGCTACCTTTTCTTCGACGAAGGTTCGTCAGCCGGGTATCTTTTCTTCGACGAGGGCTCGTCTGCCGGCTACCTTTTCTTCGACGAGGGCTCGGCTGCCGGATACCTTTTCTTCGACGAGGGCTCGGCTGCCGGGTACATTTTCTTCGACGAGGGCTCGGCTGCCGGGTACCTTGTCTTCGACGAGGGCTCGGCTGCCGGGTACCTTGTCTTCGACGAGGGCTCGGCTGCCGGGTACCTTTTCTTCGACGAGGGCTCGGCTGCCGGGTACCTTTTCTTCGACGAGGGCTCGGCTGCCGGGTACCTATTCTTCGACGAGGGCTCGGCTGCCGGGTACCTTTTCTTCCACGAGGGCTCGTCTGCCGGGTACCTTTTCTTCGACGAGGGCTCGTCTGCCGGCTACCTTTTCTTCGACGAAGGTTCGTCAGCCGGGTATCTTTTCTTCGACGAGGGCTCGTCTGCCGGCTACCTTTTCTTCGACGAGGGCTCGGCTGCCGGGTACCTTTTCTTCGACGAGGGCTCGGCTGCCGGATACCTTTTCTTCGACGAGGGCTCGGCTGCCGGGTACATTTTCTTCGACGAGGGCTCGGCTGCCGGGTACCTTGTCTTCGACGAGGGCTCGGCTGCCGGGTACCTTGTCTTCGACGAGGGCTCGGCTGCCGGGTACCTTTTCTTCGACGAGGGCTCGGCTGCCGGGTACCTTTTCTTCGACGAGGGCTCGGCTGCCGGGTACCTATTCTTCGACGAGGGCTCGGCTGCCGGGTACCTTTTCTTCCACGAGGGCTCGTCTGCCGGGTACCTTTTCTTCGACGAGGGCTCAGCTGCCGGATACCTTTTCTTCGACCATGGCTCGGCTGCCGGGGACCTTTTCTTCGACGATGTCTCGGCTGCCGGGTACCTTTTCTTCGACGAGGGCTCGGCTGCCGGGTACCTTTTCTTCGACGAGGTCTCGGCTGCCGGGTACCTATTCTTCAACGAGGGCTCGGCTGCCGGGTACCTTTTCTTCGACGAGGGCTCGGCTGCCGAAGAAAAAATTTTCGACGAGGGCTCGGCTGCCGGGTACCTTTTCTTCGACGAGCGCTCGGCTGCCGGGTACCTTTTCTTCGACGAGGGCTCGGCTGCCGGGTACCTTTTCTTCGACGAGGGCTCGGCTGCCGGGTACCTTTTCTTCGACGAGGGCTCGGCTGCCGGGTACCTTTTCTTCGACGAGGGCTCGGCTGCCGGGTACCTTTTCTTCGACGAGGGCTCGGCTGCCGGGGACCTTTTCTTCGACGAGGGCTCGGCTGCCGGGTACCTTTTCTTCGACGAGGGCTCGGCTGCCGGGTACCTTTTCTTCGACGAGGGCTCGGCTGCTGGGTACCTTTTTTTCGACGAGGGCTCCCCTGCCGGGTACCTTTTCTTCGACGAGGGCTCGGCTGCCAACGAAACAATTTTCGACGAGTGCTCGGCTGCCGGGTACCTATTCTTCGACGAGGGTTCGTCTGCGAAGAAAAAATTTTCGACGAGGGCTCGTCTGCCGGGTACCTTTTCTTCGACGAGGGCTCGTCTGCCGGGTACCTTTTCTTCGACGAAGGTTCGTCAGCCGGCTACCTTTTAACCGACGAGGGCTCGGCTGCCGGATACCTTTTCTTCGACGAGGGCTCGGCTGCCGGGTACATTTTCTTCGACGAGGGCTCGGCTGCCGGGTACCTTGTCTTCGACGAGGGCTCGGCTGCCGGGTACCTTGTCTTCGAGGAGGGCTCGGCTGCCGGGTACCTTGTCTTCGACGAGGGCTCGGCTGCCGGGTACCTTTTCTTCGACGAGGTCTCTGCTGCCGGGTACCTTTTCTTCGACGAGGGCTCGGCTGCCGGGTACCTTTTCTTCGACGAGGGCTCGGCTGCCGAAGAAAATATTTTCAACCTGGTCTCGTCTGCCGGGTACCTTTTCTTCGACGAGGGCTCGTCTGCGGGGTACCTTTTCTTCGACGAGGGCTCGTCTGCCGGGTACCTTTTCTTCGACGAGGGCTCGTCTGCGGGGTACCTTTTCTTCGACGAGGGCTCGTCTGCGGGGTACCTTTTCTTCGACGAGGGCTCGGCTGCCGGGTACCTTTTCTTCGACGAGGGCTCGGCTGCCGGGTACCTTTTCTTCGACGAGGGCTCGGCTGCCGGCTACCTTTTCTTCGACGAGGGCGCGGCTGCCGGCTACCTTTTCTTCGACGAGGGCTCGTCTGCCGGGTACCTTTTCTTCGACGAGGGCTCGTCTGCTGGGTACCTTTCCTTCGACGAGGGCTCGTCTGCGGGGTACCTTTTCTTCGACGAGGGCTCGGCTGCCGGGTACCTTTTCTTCGACGAGGGCTCGGCTGCCGAAGAAAAAATTTTCGACGAGGGCTCGGCTGCCGGGTACCTTTTCTTCGACGAGGGCTCGGCTGCCGGGTACCTTTTCTTCGACGAGGGCTCGGATGCCGAAGAAAAAATTTTCGACGAGTGCTCGGCTGCCGGGTACCTTTTCTTCGACGAGGGCTCGGCTGCCGAAAAAAAAATTTTCGACGAGGGCTCGGCTGCCGGGTACCTTTTCTTCGACGAGGGCTCGGCTGCCGGGTACCTTTTCTTCGACGAGGGCTCGGCTGCCGGGTACCTTTTCTTCGACGAGGGCTCGGCTGCCGGGTACCTTTTCTTCGACGAGGGCTCGGCTGCCGGGTACCTTTTCTTCGACGAGGGCTCGGCTGCCGGGTACCTTTTCTTCGACGAAGGTTCGTCAGCCGGGTATCTTTTCTTCGACGAGGGCTCGTCTGCCGGGTACCTTTTCTTCGACGAAGGTTCGTCAGCCGGGTATCTTTTCTTCGACGAGGGCTCGTCTGCCGGGTACCTTTTCTTCGACGAAGGTTCGTCAGCCGGGTATCTTTTCTTCGACGAGGGCTCGTCTGCCGGCTACCTTTTCTTCGACGAAGGTTCGTCAGCCGGGTATCTTTCCTTCGACGAGGGCTCGTCTGCCGGCTACCTTTTCTTCGACGAAGGTTCGTCAGCCGGGTATCTTTTCTTCGACGAGGGCTCGTCTGCCGGCTACCTTTTCTTCGAGACGAAGGTTCGTCAGCCGGGTATCTTTTCTTCGACGAGGCTCGTCTGCCGGCTACCTTTTCTTCGACGAGGGCTCGGCTGCCGGGTACCTTTTCTTCGACGAGGGCTCGGCTGCCGGGTACCTTTTCTTCGACGAGGGCTCGGCTGCCGGGTACATTTTCTTCGACGAGGGCTCGGCTGCCGGGTACCTTGTCTTCGACGAGGGCTCGGCTGCCGGGTACCTTGTCTTCGACGAGGGCTCGGCTGCCGGGTACCTTTTCTTCGACGAGGGCTCGGCTGCCGGGTACCTTTTCTTCGACGAGGGCTCGGCTGCCGGGTTACCTATTCTTCGACGAGGGCTCGGCTGCCGGGTACCTTTCTTCCACGAGGGCTCGTCTGCCGGGTACCTTTTCTTCGACGAGGGCTCAGCTGCCGGATACCTTTTCTTCGACCATGGCTCGGCTGCGGGGACCTTTTCTTCGACGATGTCTCGGCTGCCGGGTACCTTTTCTTCGACGAGGGCTCGGCTGCCGGGTACCTTTTCTTCGACGAGGTCTCGGCTGCCGGGTACCTATTCTTCAACGAGGGCTCGGCTGCCGGGTACCTTTTCTTCGACGAGGGCTCGGCTGCCGAAGAAAAAATTTTCGACGAGGGCTCGGCTGCCGGGTACCTTTTCTTCGACGAGCGCTCGGCTGCCGGGTACCTTTTCCTTCGACGAGCGCTCGGCTGCCGGGTACCTTTTCTTCGACGAGGGCTCAGCTGCCGGCTACCTTTTCTTCGACGAGGGCGCGGCTGCCGGCTACCTTTTCTTCCCACGAGGGCTCGTCTGCCGGGTACCTTTTCTTCGACGAGGGCTCGGCTGCCGGGTACCTTTTCTTCGACGAGGGCTCGGCTGCTGGGTACCATTTTTTTCGACGAGGGCTCCCCTGCCGGGTACCTTTTCTTCGACGAGGGCTCGGCTGCCAACGAAACAATTTTCGACGAGTGCTCGGCTGCCGGGTACCTATTCTTCGACGAGGGTTCGTCTGCGAAGAAAAAATTTTCGACGAGGGCTCGTCTGCCGGGTACCTTTTCTTCGACGAGGGCTCGTCTGCCGGGTACCTTTTCTTCGACGAGGGCTCGTCTGCCGGGTACCTTTTCTTCGACGAAGGTTCGTCAGCCGGCTACCTTTTAACCGACGAGGGCTCGGCTGCCGGATACCTTTTCTTCGACGAGGGCTCGTCTGCCGGGTACATTTTCTTCGACGAGGGCTCGGCTGCCGGGTACCTTTTCTTCGACGAGGGCTCGGCTGCCGGGTACCTTTTCTTCGACGAGGGCTCGGCTGCCGGGTACCTTTTCTTCGACGAGGGCTCGGCTGCCGGGTACCTTTTCTTCGACGAGGGCTCGGCTGCCGGGTACCTATTCTTCGACGAGGGTTCGTCTGCGAAGAAAAAATTTTCGACGAGGGCTCGTCTGCCGGGTACCTTTTCTTTGACGAGGGCTCGTCTGCCGGGTACCTTTTCTTCGACGAAGGTTCGTCAGCCGGGTATCTTTTCTTCGACGAGGGCTCGTCTGCCGGCTACCTTTTCTTCGACGAAGGTTCGTCAGCCGGGTATCTTTCCTTCGACGAGGGCTCGTCTGCCGGCTACCTTTTCTTCGACGAAGGTTCGTCAGCCGGGTATCTTTTCTTCGACGAGGGCTCGTCTGCCGGCTACCTTTTCTTCGACGAAGGTTCGTCAGCCGGGTATCTTTTCTTCGACGAGGGCTCGTCTGCCGGCTACCTTTTCTTCGACGAGGGCTCGGCTGCCGGGTACCTTTCTTCGACGAGGGCTCGGCTGCCGGATACCTTTTCTTCGACGAGGGCTCGGCTGCCGGGTACATTTTCTTCGACGAGGGCTCGGCTGCCGGGTACCTTGTCTTCGACGAGGGCTCGGCTGCCGGGTACCTTGTCTTCGACGAGGGCTCGGCTGCCGGGTACCTTTTCTTCGACGAGGGCTCGGCTGCCGGGTACCTTTTCTTCGACGAGGGCTCGGCTGCCGGGTACCTTTTCTTCGACGAGGGCTCGGCTGCCGGGTACCTATTCTTCGACGAGGGCTCGGCTGCCGGGTACCTTTTCTTCCACGAGGGCTCGTCTGCCGGGTACCTTTTCTTCGACGAGGGCTCAGCTGCCGGATACCTTTTCTTCGACCATGGCTCGGCTGCCGGGGACCTTTTCTTCGACGATGTCTCGGCTGCCGGGTACCTTTTCTTCGACGAGGGCTCGGCTGCCGGGTACCTTTTCTTCGACGAGGTCTCGGCTGCCGGGTACCTATTCTTCAACGAGGGCTCGGCTGCCGGGTACCTTTTCTTCGACGAGGGCTCGGCTGCCGAAGAAAAAATTTTCGACGAGGGCTCGGCTGCCGGGTACCTTTTCTTCGACGAGCGCTCGGCTGCCGGGTACCTTTTCTTCGACGAGGGCTCGGCTGCCGGGTACTTTTCTTCGACGAGGGCTCGGCTGCCGGGTACCTTTTCTTCGACGAGGGCTCGGCTGCCGGGTACCTTTTCTTCGACGAGGGCTCGGCTGCCGGGTCACCTTTTCTTCGACGAGGGCTCGGCTGCCGGGTACCTTTTCTTCGACGAGGGCTCGGCTGCCGGGTACCTTTTCTTCGACGAGGGCTCGGCTGCTGGGTACCTTTTTTTCGACGAGGGCTCCCCTGCCGGGTACCTTTTCTTCGACGAGGGCTCGGCTGCCAACGAAACAATTTTCGACGAGTGCTCGGCTGCCGGGTACCTTTTCTTCGACGAGGGTTCGTCTGCGAAGAAAAAATTTTCGACGAGGGCTCGTCTGCCGGGTACCTTTTCTTCGACGAGGGCTCGTCTGCCGGGTACCTTTTCTTCGACGAGGGCTCGTCTGCCGGGTACCTTTTCTTCGACGAAGGTTCGTCAGCCGGCTTACCTTTTAACCGACGAGGGCTCGGCTGCCGGATACCTTTTCTTCGACGAGGGCTCGGCTGCCGGTTACATTTTCTTCGACGAGGGCTCGGCTGCCGGGTACCTTGTCTTCGACGAGGGCTCGGCTGCCGGGTACCTTGTCTTCGAGGAGGGCTCGGCTGCCGGGTACCTTGTCTTCGACGAGGGCTCGGCTGCCGGGTACCTTTTCTTCGACGAGGTCTCTGCTGCCGGGTACCTTTTCTTCGACGAGGGCTCGGCTGCCGGGTACCTTTTCTTCGACGAGGGCTCGGCTGCCGAAGAAAATATTTTCAACCTGGTCTCGTCTGCCGGGTACCTTTTCTTCGACGAGGGCTCGTCTGCGGGGTACCTTTTCTTCGACGAGGGCTCGTCTGCCGGGTACATTTTCTTCGACGAGGGCTCGGCTGCCGGGTACCTTTTCTTCGACGAGGGCTCAGCTGCCGGGTACCTTTTCTTCGACGAGGGCTCGGCTGCCGGGTACCTTTTCTTCGACGAGGGCTCGGCTGCCGGGTACCTTTTCTTCGACGAGGGCTCGGCTGCCGGGTACCTATTCTTCGACGAGGGTTCGTCTGCGAAGAAAAAATTTTCGACGAGGGCTCGTCTGCCGGGTACCTTTTCTTTGACGAGGGCTCGTCTGCCGGGTACCTTTTCTTCGACGAAGGTTCGTCAGGCCGGGTATCTTTTCTTCGACGAGGGCTCGTCTGCCGGCTACCTTTTCTTCGACGAAGGTTCGTCAGCCGGGTATCTTTCCTTCGACGAGGGCTCGTCTGCCGGCTACCTTTTCTTCGACGAAGGTTCGTCAGCCGGGTATCTTTTCTTCGACGAGGGCTCGTCTGCCGGCTACCTTTTCTTCGACGAAGGTTCGTCAGCCGGGTATCTTTTCTTCGACGAGGGCTCGTCTGCCGGGTACCTTTTCTTCGACGAGGGCTCGGCTGCCGGGTACCTTTTCTTCGACGAGGGCTCGGCTGCCGGATACCTTTTCTTCGACGAGGGCTCGGCTGGCCGGGTACCTTTTCTTCGACGAGGGCTCGGCTGCCGGGTACCTTTTCTTCGACGAGGGCTCGGCTGCCGGGTACCTTGTCTTCGACGAGGGCTCGGCTGCCGGGTACCTTTTCTTCGACGAGGGCTCGGCTGCCGGGTACCTTTTCTTCGACGAGGGCTCGGCTGCCCGGGTACCTTTTCTTCGACGAGGGCTCGGCTGCCGGGTACCTATTCTTCGACGAGGGCTCGGCTGCCGGGTACCTTTTCTTCCACGAGGGCTCGTCTGCCGGGTACCTTTTCTTCGACGAGGGCTCAGCTGCCGGATACCTTTTCTTCGACCATGGCTCGGCTGCCGGGGACCTTTTCTTCGACGATGTCTCGGCTGCCGGTACCTTTTCTTCGACGAGGGCTCGGCTGCCGGGTACCTTTTCTTCGACGAGGTCTCGGCTGCCGGGTACCTATTCTTCAACGAGGGCTCGGCTGCCGGGTACCTTTTCTTCGACGAGGGCTCGGCTGCCGAAGAAAAAATTTTCGACGAGGGCTCGGCTGCCGGGTACCTTTTCTTCGACGAGCGCTCGGCTGCGGGTACCTTTTCTTCGACGAGGGCTCGGCTGCCGGGTACCTTTTCTTCGACGAGGGCTCGGCTGCCGGGTACCTTTCTTCGACGAGGGCTCGGCTGCCGGGTACCTTTTCTTCGACGAGGGCTCGGCTGCCGGGTACCTTTTCTTCGACGAGGGCTCGGCTGCCGGGTACCTTTTCTTCGACGAGGGCTCGGCAGCCGGGTACCTTTTCTTCGACGAGGGCTCGGCTGCTGGGTACCTTTTTTTCGACGAGGGCTCCCCTGCCGGGTACCTTTTCTTCGACGAGGGCTCGGCTGCCAACGAAACAATTTTCGACGAGTGCTCGGCTGCGGGTACCTTTTCTTCGACGAGGGTTCGTCTGCGAAGAAAAAATTTTCGACGAGGGCTCGTCTGCCGGGTACCTTTTCTTCGACGAGGGCTCGTCTGCCGGGTACCTTTTCTTCGACGAGGGCTCGTCTGCCGGGTACCTTTTCTTCGACGAAGGTTCGTCAGCCGGCTACCTTTTAACCGACGAGGGCTCGGCTGCCGGATACCTTTTCTTCGACGAGGGCTCGGCTGCCGGGTACATTTTCTTCGACGAGGGCTCGGCTGCCGGGTACCTTGTCTTCGACGAGGGCTCGGCTGCCGGGTACCTTGTCTTCGAGGAGGGCTCGGCTGCCGGGTACCTTGTCTTCGACGAGGGCTCGGCTGCCGGGTACCTTTTCTTCGACGAGGTCTCTGCTGCCGGGTACCTTTTCTTCGACGAGGGCTCGGCTGCCGGGTACCTTTTCTTCGACGAGGGCTCGGCTGCCGAAGAAAATATTTTCAACCTGGTCTCGTCTGCCGGGTACCTTTTCTTCGACGAGGGCTCGTCTGCGGGGTACCTTTTCTTCGACGAGGGCTCGTCTGCCGGGTACCTTTTCTTCGACGAGGGCTCGTCTGCGGGGTACCTTTTCTTCGACGAGGGCTCGTCTGCGGGGTACCTTTTCTTCGACGAGGGCTCGGCTGCCGGGTACCTTTTCTTCGACGAGGGCTCGGCTGCCGGGTACCTTTTCTTCGACGAGGGCTCGGCTGCCGGCTACCTTTTCTTCGACGAGGGCGCGGCTGCCGGCTACCTTTTCTTCGACGAGGGCTCGTCTGCCGGGTACCTTTTCTTCGACGAGGGCTCGTCTGCGGGGTACCTTTCCTTCGACGAGGGCTCGTCTGCGGGGTACCTTTTCTTCGACGAGGGCTCGGCTGCCGGGTACCTTTTCTTCGACGAGGGCTCGGCTGCCGAAGAAAAAATTTTCGACGAGGGCTCGGCTGCCGGGTACCTTTTCTTCGACGAGGGCTCGGCTGCCGGGTACCTTTTCTTCGACGAGGGCTCGGATGCCGAAGAAAAAATTTTCGACGAGTGCTCGGCTGCCGGGTACCTTTTCTTCGACGAGGGCTCGGCTGCCGAAAAAAAAATTTTCGACGAGGGCTCGGCTGCCGGGTACCTTTTCTTCGACGAGGGCTCGGCTGCCGGGTACCTTTTCTTCGACGAGGGCTCGGCTGCCGGGTACCTTTTCTTCGACGAGGGCTCGGCTGCCGGGTACCTTTTCTTCGACGAGGGCTCGGCTGCCGGGTACCTTTTCTTCGACGAGGGCTCGGCTGCCGGGTACCTTTTCTTCGACGAGGGCTCGGCTGCCGGGTACCTTTTCTTCGACGAGGGTTCGGCTGCCGGGTACCTTTTCTTCGACGAGGGCTCGGCTGCCGGATACCTTTTCTTCGACGAGGGCTCGGCTGCCGGGTACCTTTTCTTCGACGAGTGCTCGGCTGCCAGGTACCTATTCTTCGACGAGGGTTCGTCTGCGAAGAAAAAATTTTCGACGAGGGCTCGTCTGCCGGGTACCTTTTCTTCGACGAAGGTTCGTCAGCCGGGTATCTTTTCTTCGACGAGGGCTCGTCTGCCGGCTACCTTTTCTTCGACGAAGGTTCGTCAGCCGGGTATCTTTCCTTCGACGAGGGCTCGTCTGCCGGCTACCTTTTCTTCGACGAAGGTTCGTCAGCCGGGTATCTTTTCTTCGACGAGGGCTCGTCTGCCGGCTACCTTTTCTTCGACGAAGGTTCGTCAGCCGGGTATCTTTTCTTCGACGAGGGCTCGTCTGCCGGGTACCTTTTCTTCGACGAGGGCTCGGCTGCCGGGTACCTTTTCTTCGACGAGGGCTCGGCTGCCGGGTACCTTTTCTTCGACGAGGGCTCGGCTGCCGGGTACATTTTCTTCGACGAGGGCTCGGCTGCCGGGTACCTTGTCTTCGACGAGGGCTCGGCTGCCGGGTACCTTGTCTTCGACGAGGGCTCGGCTACCGGGTACCTTTTCTTCGACGAGGGCTCGGCTGCCGGGTACCTTTTCTTCGACGAGGGCTCGGCTGCCGGGTACCTATTCTTCGACGAGGGCTCGGCTGCCGGGTACCTTTTCTTCCACGAGGGCTCGTCTGCCGGGTACCTTTTCTTCGACGAGGGCTCAGCTGCCGGATACCTTTTCTTCGACCATGGCTCGGCTGCCGGGGACCTTTTCTTCGACGATGTCTCGGCTGCCGGGTACCTTTTCTTCGACGAGGGCTCGGCTGCCGGGTACCTTTTCTTCGACGAGGTCTCGGCTGCCGGGTACCTATTCTTCAACGAGGGCTCGGCTGCCGGGTACCTTTTCTTCGACGAGGGCTCGGCTGCCGAAGAAAAAATTTTCGACGAGGGCTCGGCTGCCGGGTACCTTTTCTTCGACGAGCGCTCGGCTGCCGGGTACCTTTTCTTCGACGAGCGCTCGGCTGCCGGGTACCTTTTCTTCGACGAGGGCTCGGCTGCCGGGTACCTTTTCTTCGACGAGGGCTCGGCTGCCGGGTACCTTTTCTTCGACGAGGGCTCGGCTGCCGGGTACCTTTTCTTCGACGAGGGCTCGGCTGCTGGGTACCTTTTTTTCGACGAGGGCTCCCCTGCCGGGTACCTTTTCTTCGACGAGGGCTCGGCTGCCAACGAAACAATTTTCGACGAGTGCTCGGCTGCCGGGTACCTATTCTTCGACGAGGGTTCGTCTGCGAAGAAAAAATTTTCGACGAGGGCTCGTCTGCCGGGTACCTTTTCTTCGACGAGGGCTCGGCTGCCGGGTACCTTTTCTTCGACGAGGGCTCGGCTGCCGGGTACCTTTTCTTCGACGAAGGTTCGTCAGCCGGCTACCTTTTAACCGACGAGGGCTCGGCTGCCGGATACCTTTTCTTCGACGAGGGCTCGGCTGCCGGGTACATTTTCTTCGACGAGGGCTCGGCTGCCGGGTACCTTGTCTTCGACGAGGGCTCGGCTGCCGGGTACCTTTTCTTCGACGAGGGCTCGGCTGCCGGGTACCTTTTCTTCGACGAGGGCTCGGCTGCCGGGTACCTTGTCTTCGACGAGGGCTCGGATGCCGGGTACCTTGTCTTCGACGAGGGCTCGGATGCCGAAGGAAATATTTTCGACGAGGGTTCGGCTGCCGGGTACCTTTTCTTCGACGAGGGCTTGGCTGCGAAGAAAAAATTTTCGACGAGGTCTCGGCTGCCGGGTACCTATTTTTCGACGAGGGCTCGGCTGCCGGGTACCTTTTCTTCGACGAGTGATCGGCTGCCGGGTACCTTTTCTTCGACGAGGGATCGGCTGCCGGGTACCTTTTCTTCGACGACTGATCGGCTGCCGGGTACCTATTCTTCGACGAGGGCTCGGCTGTCGGGTACCTTTTCTTCGACAATGGCTCGGCTGCCGGGTACCTTTTCTTCGACGAGGGCTCGGCTGCCGGGGACCTTTTCTTCGAGGAGGGCTCGGCTGCCGGGGACCTTTTCTTCGACGAGGGCTCGGCTGCCGGGTACCTTGTCTTCAACGAGGGCTCCCCTGCCAGGGACCTTTTCTTCGACGAGGGCTTGATTGCCGAAGAAAATATTTTCAACGTGGTCTTGGCTGCCGGGTACCTATTCTTCGACGAGGGCTCGGCTGCGAAGAAAAAATTTTCGACGAGGGCTCGGCTGCCGGGTACCTTTTCTTCGACGAGGGCTCGGCTGCCGGGTACCTTTTCTTCGACGAGGGCTCGGCTGCCGGGTACCTTTTCTTCGACGAGGGCTCGGCTGCCGGGTACCTTTTCTTCGACGAGGGCTCGGCTGCCGAAGAAATAATTTTCGAAGAGGGCTCGGCTGCCGGGTACATTTTCTTCGACGAGGGCTCGGCTGCCGGGTACCTTTTCTTCGACGAGGGCTCGGCTGTCGCAGGAAATATTTTCAACGAGGTCTCTGCTGCCGGGTACCTTTTCTTCGACGAGGGCTCGGCTGCCGGGTAGCTTTTCTTCGACGAGGGCTCGGCTGCCGGGTAGCTTTTCTTCGACGAGGGCTCGGCTGCCCGGTACCTTTTCTTCGACGAGGGCTCGGCTGCCGGGTACCTTTTCTTCGACGAGGGCTCGGCTGCCGAAGAAAATATTTTCAACCTGGTCTCGTCTGCCGGGTACCTTTACTTCGACGAGGGCTCGTCTGCGGGGGTACCTTTTCTTCGACGAGGGCTCGTCTGCCGGGTACCTTTTCTTCGACGAGGGCTCGTCTGCGGGGGTACCTTTTCTTCGACGAGGGCTCGTCTGCGGGGTACCTTTTCTTCGACGAGGTCTCGGCTGCCGGGTACCTTTTCTTCGACGAGGGCTCGGCTGCCGGGTACCTTTTCTTCGACGAGGGCTCGGCTGCCGGGTACCTTTTCTTCGACGAGGGCTCGGCTGCCGGCTACCTTTTCTTCGACGAGGGCTCGGCTGCCGGCTACCTTTTCTTCGACGAGGGCTCGGCTGCCGGCTACCTTTTCTTCGACGAGGGCTCGGCTGCCGGCTACCTTTTCTTCGACGAGGGCTCGGCTGCCGGGTACCTTTCTTCGACGAGGGCTCGGCTGCCGAAGAAAAAATTTTCGACGAGGGCTCGGCTGCCGGGTACCTTTTCTTCGACGAGGGCTCGGCTGCCGGGTACCTTTTCTTCGACGAGGGCTCGGATGCCGAAGAAAAAATTTTCGACGAGTGCTTGGCTGCCGGGTACCTTTTCTTCGACGAGGGCTCGGCTGCCGAAAAAAAAATTTTCGACGAGGGCTCGGCTGCCGAAAAAAAAATTTTCGACGAGGGCTCGGCTGCCGGGTACCTTTTCTTCGACGAGGGCTCGGCTGCCGGGTACCTTTTCTTCGACGAGGGCTCGGCTGCCGGGTACCTTTTCTTCGACGAGGGCTCGGCTGCCGGGTACCTTTTCTTCGACGAGGGCTCGGCTGCCGGGTACCTTTTCTTCGACGAGGGCTCGGCTGCCGGGTACCTTTTCTTCGACGAGGGCTCGGCTGCCGGGTACCTTTTCTTCGACGAGGGCTCGGCTGCCGGGTACCTTTTCTTCGACGAGGGCTCGGCTGCCGGGTACCTTTTCTTCGACGAGGGCTCGGCTGCCGGGTACCTTTTCTTCGACGAGGGCTCGGCTGCCGGATACCTTTTCTTCGACGAGGGCTCGGCTGCCGGGTACCTTTTCTTCGACGAGTGCTCGGCTGCCAGGTACCTATTCTTCGACGAGGGTTCGTCTGCGAAGAAAAAATTTTCGACGAGGGCTCGTCTGCCGGGTACCTTTTCTTTGACGAGGGCTCGTCTGCCGGGTACCTTTTCTTCGACGAAGGTTCGTCAGCCGGGTATCTTTTCTTCGACGAGGGCTCGTCTGCCGGGTACCTTTTCTTCGACGAAGGTTCGTCAGCCGGGTATCTTTTCTTCGACGAGGGCTCGTCTGCCGGCTACCTTTTCTTCGACGAAGGTTCGTCAGCCGGGTATCTTTCCTTCGACGAGGGCTCGTCTGCCGGCTACCTTTTCTTCGACGAAGGTTCGTCAGCCGGGTATCTTTTCTTCGACGAGGGCTCGTCTGCCGGCTACCTTTTCTTCGACGAAGGTTCGTCAGCCGGGTATCTTTTCTTCGACGAGGGCTCGTCTTCCGGGTACCTTTTCTTCGACGAGGGCTCGGCTGCCGGGTACCTTTTCTTCGACGAGGGCTCGGCTGCCGGGTACCTTTTCTTCGACGAGGGCTCGGCTGCCGGGTACATTTTCTTCGACGAGGGCTCGGCTGCCGGGTACCTTGTCTTCGACGAGGGCTCGGCTGCCGGGTACCTTGTCTTCGACGAGGGCTCGGCTACCGGGTACCTTTTCTTCGACGAGGGCTCGGCTGCCGGGTACCTTTTCTTCGACGAGGGCTCGGCTGCCGGGTACCTATTCTTCGACGAGGGCTCGGCTGCCGGGTACCTTTTCTTCCACGAGGGCTCGTCTGCCGGGTACCTTTTCTTCGACGAGGGCTCAGCTGCCGGATACCTTTTCTTCGACCATGGCTCGGCTGCCGGGGACCTTTTCTTCGACGATGTCTCGGCTGCCGGGTACCTTTTCTTCGACGAGGGCTCGGCTGCCGGGTACCTTTTCTTCGACGAGGTCTCGGCTGCCGGGTACCTATTCTTCAACGAGGGCTCGGCTGCCGGGTACCTTTTCTTCGACGAGGGCTCGGCTGCCGAAGAAAAAATTTTCGACGAGGGCTCGGCTGCCGGGTACCTTTTCTTCGACGAGCGCTCGGCTGCCGGGTACCTTTTCTTCGACGAGCGCTCGGCTGCCGGGTACCTTTTCTTCGACGAGGGCTCGGCTGCCGGGTACCTTTTCTTCGACGAGGGCTCGGCTGCCGGGTACCTTTTCTTCGACGAGGGCTCGGCTGCCGGGTACCTTTTCTTCGACGAGGGCTCGGCTGCTGGGTACCTTTTTTTCGACGAGGGCTCCCCTGCCGGGTACCTTTTCTTCGACGAGGGCTCGGCTGCCAACGAAACAATTTTCGACGAGTGCTCGGCTGCCGGGTACCTATTCTTCGACGAGGGTTCGTCTGCGAAGAAAAAATTTTCGACGAGGGCTCGTCTGCCGGGTACCTTTTCTTCGACGAGGGCTCGTCTGCCGGGTACCTTTTCTTCGACGAGGGCTCGTCTGCCGGGTACCTTTTCTTCGACGAGGGCTCGGCTGCCGAAGAAAAAATTTTCGACGAGGGCTCGGCTGCCGGGTACCTTTTCTTCGACGAGGGCTCGGCTGCCGGGTACCTTTTCTTCGACGAGGGCTCGGATGCCGAAGAAAAAATTTTCGACGAGTGCTTGGCTGCCGGGTACCTTTTCTTCGACGAGGGCTCGGCTGCCGAAAAAAAAATTTTCGACGAGGGCTCGGCTGCCGGGTACCTTTTCTTCGACGAGGGCTCGGCTGCCGGGTACCTTTTCTTCGACGAGGGCTCGGCTGCCGGGTACCTTTTCTTCGACGAGGGCTCGGCTGCTGGGTACCTTTTCTTCGACGAGGGCTCGGCTGCCGGGTACCTTTTCTTCGACGAGGGCTCGGCTGCCGGATACCTTTTCTTCGACGAGGGCTCGGCTGCCGGGTACCTTTTCTTCGACGAGTGCTCGGCTGCCAGGTACCTATTCTTCGACGAGGGTTCGTCTGCGAAGAAAAAATTTTCGACGAGGGCTCGTCTGCCGGGTACCTTTTCTTTGACGAGGGCTCGTCTGCCGGGTACCTTTTCTTCGACGAAGGTTCGTCAGCCGGTTATCTTTTCTTCGACGAGGGCTCGGCTGCCGGCGACCTTTTCTTCGACGAAGGTTCGTCAGCCGGGTATCTTTCCTTCGACGAGGGCTCGTCTGCCGGCTACCTTTTCTTCGACGAGGGCTCGGCTTCCGGTTACCTTTTCTTCGACGAGGGCTCGGCTGCCGAAAAAAAAAATTTTCGACGAGGGCTCGGCTGCCGGGTACCTTTTCTTCGACGAGGGCTCGGCTGCCGGGTACCTATTTTTCGACGAGGGCTCGGCTGCCGGGTACCTTTTCTTCGACGAGGGCTCGGCTGCCGGGTACCTTTTCTTCGACGAGGGCTCGGATGCCGAAGAAAAAATTTTCGACGAGTGCTCGGCTGCCGGGTACCTTTTCTTCGACGAGGGCTCGGCTGCCGAAAAAAAAATTTTCGACGAGGGCTCGGCTGCCGGGTACCTTTTCTTCGACGAGGGCTCGGCTGCCGGGTACCTTTTCTTCGACGAGGGCTCGGCTGACGGGTACCTTTTCTTCGACGAGGGCTCGGCTGACGGGTACCTTTTCTTCGACGAGGGCTCGGCTGCCGGGTACCTTTTCTTCGACGAGGGCTCGGCTGCCGGATACCTTTTCTTCGACGAGGGCTCGGCTGCCGGGTACCTTTTCTTCGACGAGTGCTCGGCTGCCAGGTACCTATTCTTCGACGAGGGTTCGTCTGCGAAGAAAAAATTTTCGACGAGGGCTCGTCTGCCGGGTACCTTTTCTTCGACGAAGGTTCGTCAGCCGGGTATCTTTTCTTCGACGAGGGCTCGTCTGCCGGCTACCTTTTCTTCGACGAAGGTTCGTCAGCCGGGTATCTTTCCTTCGACGAGGGCTCGTCTGCCGGCTACCTTTTCTTCGACGAAGGTTCGTCAGCCGGGTATCTTTTCTTCGACGAGGGCTCGTCTGCTGGCTACCTTTTCTTCGACGAGGGCTCGGCTGCCGGGTACCTTTTCTTCGACGAGGGCTCGGCTGCCGGATACCTTTTCTTCGACGAGGGCTCGGCTGCCGGGTACATTTTCTTCGACGAGGGCTCGGCTGCCGGGTACCTTGTCTTCGACGAGGGCTCGGCTGCCGGGTACCTTGTCTTCGACGAGGGCTCGGCTGCCGGGTACCTTTTCTTCGACGAGGGCTCGGCTGCCGGGTAGTTTTTCTTCGACGAGGGCTCGTCTGCCGGCTACCTTTTCTTCGACGAGGGCTCGGCTGCCGAAGAAAAAATTTTCGACGAGGGCTCGGCTGCCGGGTACCTTTTCTTTGACGAGGGCTCGTCTGCCGGGTACCTTTTCTTCGACGAAGGTTCGTCAGCCGGGTATCTTTTCTTCGACGAGGGCTCGGCTGCCGGCTACCTTTTCTTCGACGAAGGTTCGTCAGCCGGGTATCTTTCCTTCGACGAGTGCTCGTGTGCCGGCTACCTTTTCTTCGACGAGGGCTCGGCTGCCGGGTACCTTTTCTTCGACGAGGGCTCGGCTGCCGAAGAAAAAATTTTCGACGAGGGCTCGGCTGCCGGGTACCTTTTCTTCGACGAGGGCTCGGCTGCCGGGTACCTTTTCTTCGACGAGGGCTCGGATGCCGAAGAAAAAATTTTCGATGAGTGCTCGGCTGCCGGGTACCTTTTCTTCGACGAGGGCTCGGCTGCCGGCTACCTTTTCTTCGACGAGGGCTCGGCTGCCGGCTACCTTTTCTTCGACGAGGGCTCGGCTGCCAAAGAAAAAATTTTCGACGAGGGCTCGGCTGCCGGGTACCTTTTCTTCGACGAGGGCTCGGCTGCCGAAGAAAAAATTTTCGACGAGTGCTCGGCTGCCGGGTACCTTTTCTTCGACGAGGGCTCGGCTGCCGAAAAAAAAATTTTCGACGAGGGCTCGGCTGCCGGGTACCTTTTCTTCGACGAGGGCTCGGCTGCCGGGTACCTTTTCTTCGACGAGGGCTCGGCTGCCGGATACCTTTTCTTCGACGAAGGTTCGTCAGCCGGGTATCTTTTCTTCGACGAGGGCTCGTCTGCCGGCTACCTTTTCTTCGACGAAGGTTCGTCAGCCGGGTATCTTTTCTTCGACGAGGGCTCGTCTGCCGGCTACCTTTTCTTCGACGAAGGTTCGTCAGCCGGGTATCTTTTCTTCGACGAGGGCTCGTCTGCCGGCTACCTTTTCTTCGATGAGGGTTCGTCAGCCGGGTATCTTTCCTTCGACGAGGGCTCGTCTGCCGGCTACCTTTTCTTCGACGAAGGTTCGTCAGCCGGGTATCTTTTCTTCGACGAGGGCTCGGCTGCCGGGTACCTTTTCTTCGACGAGGGCTCGGCTGCCGTGTACCTTTTCTTCGACGAGGGCTCGGCTGCCGGGTACCTTTTCTTCGACGAGGGCTCGGCTGCCGTGTACCTTTTCTTCGACGAGGGCTCGGCTGCCGGGTACCTTTTCTTCGACGAGGGCTCGGCTGCCGGGTACCTTTTCTTCGACGAGGGCTCGGCTGCCGGGTACCTTTTCTTCGACGAGGGCTCGGCTGCCGGGTACCTTTTCTTCGACGAGGGCTCGGCTGCCGGGTACCTTTTCTTCGACGAGGGCTCGGCTGCCGGGTACCTTTTCTTCGACGAGGGCTCGGCTGCCGGGTACCTTTTCTTCGACGAGGGCTCGGCTGCCGGGTACCTTTTCTTCGACGAGGGCTCGGCTGCCGGGTACCTTTTCTTCGACGAGGGCTCGGCTGCTGGGTACCTTTTCTTCGACGAGGGCTCCCCTGCCGGGTACCTTTTCTTCGACGAGGGCTCGGCTGCCAACGAAACAATTTTCGACGAGTGCTCGGCTGCCGGGTACCTATTCTTCGACGAGGGTTCTTCTGCGGGGTACCTTTTCTTCGACGAGGGCTCGGCTGCCGGCTACCTTTTCTTCGACGAGGGCTCGGCTGCCGGGTACCTTTTCTTCGACGAGGGCTCGGCTGCCGAAGAAAAAATTTTCGACGAGTGCTCGGCTGCCGGGTACCTTTTCTTCGACGAGGGCTCGGCTGCCGAAAAAAAAAATTTTCGACGAGGGCTCGGCTGCCGGGTACCTTTTCTTCGACGAGGGGCTCGGCTGCCGGGTACCTTTTCTTCGACGAGGGCTCGGCTGCCGGGTACCTTTTCTTCGACGAGGGCTCGGCTGCCGTGTACCTTTTCTTCGACGAGGGCTCGGCTGCCGGATACCTTTTCTTCGACGAGGGCTCGGCTGCCGGGTACCTTTTCTTCGACGAGTGCTCGGCTGCCAGGTACCTATTCTTCGACGAGGGTTCGTCTGCGAAGAAAAAATTTTCGACGAGGTCTCGTCTGCCGGGTACCTTTTCTTCGACGAAGGTTCGTCAGCCGGGTATCTTTTCTTCGACGAGGGCTCGTCTGCCGGCTACCTTTTCTTCGACGAAGGTTCGTCAGCCGGGTATCTTTTCTTCGACGAGGGCTCGTCTGCCGGCTACCATTTCTTCGACGAAGGTTCGTCAGCCGGGTATCTTTTCTTCGACGAGGGCTCGTCTGCCGGCTACCTTTTTTTCGACGAAGGTTCGTCAGCCGGGTATCTTTTCTTCGACGAGGGCTCGTCTGCCGGCTACCTTTTCTTCGACGAAGGTTCGTCAGCCGGGTATCTTTTCTTCGACGAGGGCTCGTCTGCCGGCTACCTTTTCTTCGACGAGGGCTCGGCTGCCGGGTACCTTTTCTTCGACGAGGCTCGGCTGCCGGGTACCTTTTCTTCGACGAGGGCTCGGCTGCCGAAGAAAAAATTTTCGACGAGGGCTCGGCTGACGGGTACCTTTTCTTCGACGAGGGCTCGGCTGCCGGGTACCTTTTCTTCGACGAGGGCTCGGCTGCCGAAGAAATAATTTTCGACGAGGGCTCGGCTGCCGGGGACCTTTTCTTCGATGAGGGCTCGGCAGCCTAAGAAAATAATTTTCGACAAGGGCTCGGCTGCCAGGTAGCTTTTCTTCGACTAGGGCTCGGCTGCCGGGTACCTTTTCTTCGACGAAGGCTCGGCTGCCTGGTATCTTTTCTTCGACGAGGGGCTCGGCTGCCGGGGACCTTTTCTTCGAGGAGGGCTCGGCTGCCGGGGACCTTTTCTTCGACGAGGGCTCGGCTGCCGGGTACGTTTTCTTCGACGTGGGCTCGGCTGCCGAAGAAACAATTTTCGAAGAGGGCTCGGCTGCCGAAGAAACAATTTTCGACGAGGGCTCGTCTGCCGGCTACCTTTTCTTCGACGAAGGTTCGTCAGCCGGGTATCTTTTCTTCGACGAGGGCTCGTCTGCCGGCTACCTTTTCTTCGACGAAGGTTCGTCAGCCGGGTATCTTTTCTTCGACGAGGGCTCGTCTGCCGGCTACCTTTTCTTCGACGAGGGCTCGACTGCCGGGTACCTTTTCTTCGACGAGGGCTCGGCTGCCGGGTACCTTTTCTTCGACGAGGGCTCGGCTGCCGAAGAAAAAATTTTCGACGAGGGCTCGGCTGACGGGTACCTTTTCTTCGACGAGGGCTCGGCTGCCGAAGAAACAATTTTCGACGAGGGCTCGGATGCCGGGTACCTTTTATTCGACGAGGGCTCGGCTGCCGAAGAAAAAATTTTCGACGAGGGCTCGGCTGCCGGGTACCTTTTCTTCGACGAGGGGCTCGGCTGCCGAAGAAATAATTTTCGAAGAGGGCTCGGCTGCCGGGTACATTTTCTTCGACGAGGGCTCGGCTGCCGGGTACCTTTTCTTCGACGAGGGCTCGGCTGTCGCAGGAAATATTTTCAACGAGGTCTCTGTTGCCGGGTACCTTTTCTTCGACGAGGGCTCGGCTGCCGGGTAGCTTTTCTTCGACGAGGGCTCGGCTGCCGGGTACCTTTTCTTCGACGAGGGCTCGGCTGCCCGGTACCTTTTCTTCGACGAGGGCTCGGCTGCCGGGTACCTTTTCTTCGACGAGGGCTCGGCTGCCGAAGAAAATATTTTCAACCTGGTCTCGTCTGCCGGGTACCTTTTCTTCGACGAGGGCTCGTCTGCGGGGTACCTTTTCTTCGACGAGGGCTCGTCTGCCGGGTACCTTTTCTTCGACGAGGGCTCGTCTGCGGGGTACCTTTTCTTCGACGAGGGCTCGTCTGCGGGGTACCTTTTCTTCGACGAGGGCTCGGCTGCGGGGTACCTTTTCTTCGACGAGGGCTCGGCTGCCGGCTACCTTTTCTTCGACGAGGGCTCGGCTGCCGGCTACCTTTTCTTCGACGAGGGCTCGGCTGCCGGCTACCTTTTCTTCGACGAGGGCTCGGCTGCCGGCTACCTTTTCTTCGACGAGGGCTCGGCTGCCGGGTACCTTTTCTTCGACGAGGGCTCGGCTGCCGGGTACCTTTTCTTCGACGAGGGCTCGGCTGCCGAAGAAAAAATTTTCGACGAGGGCTCGGCTGCCGGGTACCTTTTCTTCGACGAGGGCTCGGCTGCCGGGTACCTTTTCTTCGACGAGGGCTCGGCTGCCGGATACCTTTTCTTCGACGAAGGTTCGTCAGCCGGGTATCTTTTCTTCGACGAGGGCTCGTCTGCCGGCTACCTTTTCTTCGACGAAGGTTCGTCAGCCGGGTATCTTTTCTTCGACGAGGGCTCGTCTGCCGGCTACCTTTTCTTCGACGAAGGTTCGTCAGCCGGGTATCTTTTCTTCGACGAGGGCTCGTCTGCCGGCTACCTTTTCTTCGACGAAGGTTCGTCAGCCGGGTATCTTTTCTTCGACGAGGGCTCATCTGCCGGCTACCTTTTCTTCGACGAAGGTTCGTCAGCCGGGTATCTTTTCTTCGACGAGGGCTCGGCTGCCGGGTACCTTTTCTTCGACGAGGGCTCGGCTGCCGTGTACCTTTTCTTCGAGGGCTCGGCTGCCGGGTACCTTTTCTTCGACGAGGGCTCGGCTGCCGTGTACCTTTTCTTCGACGAGGGCTCGGCTGCCGTGTACCTTTTCTTCGACGAGGGCTCGGCTGCCGGGTACCTTTTCTTCGACGAGGGCTCGGCTGCCGGGTACCTTTTCTTCGACGAGGGCTCGGCTGCCGGGTACCTTTTCTTCGACGAGGGCTCGGCTGCCGGGTACCTTTTCTTCGACGAGGGCTCGGCTGCCGGGTACCTTTTCTTCGACGAGGGCTCGGCTGCCGGGTACCTTTTCTTCGACGAGGGCTCGGCTGCCGGGTACCTTTTCTTCGACGAGGGCTCGGCTGCCGGGTACCTTTTCTTCGACGAGGGCTCGGCTGCCGGGTACCTTTTCTTCGACGAGGGCTCGGCTGCCGGGTACCTTTTCTTCGACGAGGGCTCGGCTGCTGGGTACCTTTTCTTCGACGAGGGCTCCCCTGCCGGGTACCTTTTCTTCGACGAGGGCTCGGCTGCCAACGAAACAATTTTCGACGAGTGCTCGGCTGCCGGGTACCTATTCTTCGACGAGGGTTCGTCTGCGGGGTACCTTTTCTTCGACGAGGGCTCGGCTGCCGGCTACCTTTTCTTCGACGAGGGCTCGGCTGCCGGGTACCTTTTCTTCGACGAGGGCTCGGCTGCCGAAGAAAAAATTTTCGACGAGTGCTCGGCTGCCGGGTACCTTTTCTTCGACGAGGGCTCGGCTGCCGAAAAAAAAATTTTCGACGAGGGCTCGGCTGCCGGGTACCTTTTCTTCGACGAGGGCTCGGCTGCCGGGTACCTTTTCTTCGACGAGGGCTCGGCTGCCGGGTACCTTTTCTTCGACGAGGGCTCGGCTGCCGTGTACCTTTTCTTCGACGAGGGCTCGGCTGCCGGATACCTTTTCTTCGACGAGGGCTCGGCTGCCGGGTACCTTTTCTTCGACGAGTGCTCGGCTGCCAGGTACCTATTCTTCGACGAGGGTTCGTCTGCGAAGAAAAAATTTTCGACGAGGTCTCGTCTGCCGGGTACCTTTTCTTCGACGAAGGTTCGTCAGCCGGGTATCTTTTCTTCGACGAGGGCTCGTCTGCCGGCTACCTTTTCTTCGACGAAGGTTCGTCAGCCGGGTATCTTTTCTTCGACGAGGGCTCGTCTGCCGGCTACCATTTCTTCGACGAAGGTTCGTCAGCCGGGTATCTTTTCTTCGACGAGGGCTCGTCTGCCGGCTACCTTTTCTTCGACGAAGGTTCGTCAGCCGGGTATCTTTTCTTCGACGAGGGCTCGTCTGCCGGCTACCTTTTCTTCGACGAAGGTTCGTCAGCCGGGTATCTTTTCTTCGACGAGGGCTCGTCTGCCGGCTACCTTTTCTTCGACGAGGGCTCGGCTGCCGGGTACCTTTTCTTCGACGAGGGCTCGGCTGCCGGGTACCTTTTCTTCGACGAGGGCTCGGCTGCCGAAGAAAAAATTTTCGACGAGGGCTCGGCTGACGGGTACCTTTTCTTCGACGAGGGCTCGGCTGCCGGGTACCTTTTCTTCGACGAGGGCTCGGCTGCCGAAGAAATAATTTTCGACGAGGGCTCGGCTGCCGGGGACCTTTTCTTCGATGAGGGCTCGGCAGCCTAAGAAATAATTTTCGACAAGGGCTCGGCTGCCAGGTAGCTTTTCTTCGACTAGGGCTCGGCTGCCGGGTACCTTTTCTTCGACGAAGGCTCGGCTGCCTGGTATCTTTTCTTCGACGAGGGCTCGGCTGCCGGGGACCTTTTCTTCGAGGAGGGCTCGGCTGCCGGGTACCTTTTCTTCGACGAGGGCTCGGCTGCCGGGTACGTTTTCTTCGACGTGGGCTCGGCTGCCGAAGAAACAATTTTCGAAGAGGGCTCGGCTGCCGAAGAAACAATTCTCGACGAGGGCTCGTCTGCCGGCTACCTTTTCTTCGACGAAGGTTCGTCAGCCGGGTATCTTTTCTTCGACGAGGGCTCGTCTGCCGGCTACCTTTTCTTCGACGAAGGTTCGTCAGCCGGGTATCTTTTCTTCGACGAGCGCTCGTCTGCCGGCTACCTTTTCTTCGACGAGGGCTCGGCTGCCGGGTACCTTTTCTTCGACGAGGGCTCGGCTGCCGGGTACCTTTTCTTCGACGAGGGCTCGGCTGCCGAAGAAAAAATTTTCGACGAGGGCTCGGCTGACGGGTACCTTTTCTTCGACGAGGGCTCGGCTGCCGAAGAAACAATTTTCGACGAGGGCTCGGATGCCGGGTACCTTTTATTCGACGAGGGCTCGGCTGCCGAAGAAAAAATTTTCGACGAGGGCTCGGCTGCCGGGTACCTTTTCTTCGACGAGGGCTCGGCTGCCGAAGAAATAATTTTCGAAGAGGGCTCGGCTGCCGGGTACATTTTCTTCGACGAGGGCTCGGCTGCCGGGTACCTTTTCTTCGACGAGGGCTCGGCTGTCGCAGGAAATATTTTCAACGAGGTCTCTGTTGCCGGGTACCTTTTCTTCGACGAGGGCTCGGCTGCCGGGTAGCTTTTCTTCGACGAGGGCTCGGCTGCCGGGTACCTTTTCTTCGACGAGGGCTCGGCTGCCCGGTACCTTTTCTTCGACGAGGGCTCGGCTGCCGGGTACCTTTTCTTCGACGAGGGCTCGGCTGCCGAAGAAAATATTTTCAACCTGGTCTCGTCTGCCGGGTACCTTTTCTTCGACGAGGGCTCGTCTGCGGGGTACCTTTTCTTCGACGAGGGCTCGTCTGCCGGGTACCTTTTCTTCGACGAGGGCTCGTCTGCGGGGTACCTTTTCTTCGACGAGGGCTCGTCTGCGGGGTACCTTTTCTTCGACGAGGGCTCGGCTGCGGGGTACCTTTTCTTCGACGAGGGCTCGGCTGCCGGCTACCTTTTCTTCGACGAGGGCTCGGCTGCCGGCTACCTTTTCTTCGACGAGGGCTCGGCTGCCGGCTACCTTTTCTTCGACGAGGGCTCGGCTGCCGGCTACCTTTTCTTCGACGAGGGCTCGGCTGCGGGGTACCTTTTCTTCGACGAGGGCTCGGCTGCCGGCTACCTTTTCTTCGACGAGGGCTCGGCTGACGGGTACCTTTTCTTCGACGAGGGCTCGGCTGCCGGGTACCTTTTCTTCGACGAGGGCTCGGCTGCCGGATACCTTTTCTTCGACGAGGGCTCGGCTGCCGGGTACCTTTTCTTCGACGAAGGTTCGTCAGCCGGGTATCTTTTCTTCGACGAGGGCTCGTCTGCCGGCTACCTTTTCTTCGACGAGGGCTCGGCTGCCGGGTACCTTTTCTTCGACGAGGGCTCGGCTGCCGGATACCTTTTCTTCGACGAGGGCTCGGCTGCCGGGTACATTTTCTTCGACGAGGGCTCGGCTGCCGGGTACCTTGTCTTCGACGAGGGCTCGGCTGCCGGGTACCTTGTCTTCGACGAGGGCTCGGCTGCCGGGTACCTTTTCTTCGACGAGGGCTCGGCTGCCGGGTAGCTTTTCTTCGACGGGGGCTCGTCTGCCGGGTACCTTTTCTTCGACGAGGGCTCGGATGCCGAAGAAAAAATTTTCGACGAGGGCTCGGCTGCCGGGTACCTTTTCTTTGACGAGGGCTCGTCTGCCGGGTACCTTTTCTTCGACGAAGGTTCGTCAGCCGGGTATCTTTTCTTCGACGAGGGCTCGGCTGCCGGCTACCTTTTCTTCGACGAAGGTTCGTCAGCCGGGTATCTTTCCTTCGACGAGGGCTCGTCTGCCGGCTACCTTTTCTTCGACGAGGGCTCGGCTGCCGGGTACCTTTTCTTCGACGAGGGCTCGGCTGCCGAAGAAAAAATTTTCGACGAGGGCTCGGCTGCCGGGTACCTTTTCTTCGACGAGGGCTCGGCTGCCGGGTACCTTTTCTTCGACGAGGGCTCGGATGCCGAAGAAAAAATTTTCGATGAGTGCTCGGCTGCCGGGTACCTTTTCTTCGACGAGGGCTCGGCTGCCGAAAAAAAAATTTTCGACGAGGGCTCGGCTGCCGGGTACCTTTTCTTCGACGAGGGCTCGGCTGCCGGGTACCTTTTCTTCGACGAGGGCTCGGCTGACGGGTACCTTTTCTTCGACGAGGGCTCGGCTGCTGGGTACCTTTTCTTCGACGAGGGCTCGGCTGCCGGGTACCTTTTCTTCGACGAGGGCTCGGCTGCCGGATACCTTTTCTTTGACGAGGGCTCGGCTGCCGGGTACCTTTTCTTCGACGAGTGCTCGGCTGCCAGGTACCTATTCTTCGACGAGGGTTCGTCTGCGAAGAAAAAATTTTCGAAGAGGGCTCGTCTGCCGGGTACCTTTTCTTTGACGAGGGCTCGTCTGCCGGGTACCTTTTCTTTGACGAGGGCTCGTCTGCCGGGTACCTTTTCTTCGACGAAGGTTCGTCAGCCGGGTATCTTTTCTTCGACGAGGGCTCGTCTGCCGGCTACCTTTTCTTCGACGAAGGTTCGTCAGCCGGGTACCTATTCTTCGACGAGGGCTCGGCTGCCGGGTACCTTTTCTTCCACGAGGGCTCGTCTGCCGGGTACCTTTTCTTCGACGAGGGCTCAGCTGCCGGGTACCTTTTCTTCGACGAGGGCTCGGCTGCCGGGGACCTTTTCTTCGACGAGGGCTCGGCTGCCGGCTACCTTTTCTTCGACGAGGGCTCGGCTGCCGGGTAGCTTTTCTTCGACGGGGGCTCGTCTGCCGGGTACCTTTTCTTCGACGAGGGCTCGGATGCCGAAGAAAAAATTTTCGACGAGGGCTCGGCTGCCGGGTACCTTTTCTTTGACGAGGGCTCGTCTGCCGGGTACCTTTTCTTCGACGAAGGTTCGTCAGCCGGGTATCTTTTCTTCGACGAGGGCTCGGCTGCCGGCTACCTTTTCTTCGACGAAGGTTCGTCAGCCGGGTATCTTTCCTTCGACGAGGGCTCGTCTGCCGGCTACCTTTTCTTCGACGAGGGCTCGGCTGCCGGGTACCTTTTCTTCGACGAGGGCTCGGCTGCCGAAGAAAAAATTTTCGACGAGGGCTCGGCTGCCGGGTACCTTTTCTTCGACGAGGGCTCGGCTGCCGGGTACCTTTTCTTCGACGAGGGCTCGGATGCCGAAGAAAAAATTTTCGATGAGTGCTCGGCTGCCGGGTACCTTTTCTTCGACGAGGGCTCGGCTGCCGAAAAAAAAATTTTCGACGAGGGCTCGGCTGCCGGGTACCTTTTCTTCGACGAGGGCTCGGCTGCCGGGTACCTTTTCTTCGACGAGGGCTCGGCTGACGGGTACCTTTTCTTCGACGAGGGCTCGGCTGCTGGGTACCTTTTCTTCGACGAGGGCTCGGCTGCCGGGTACCTTTTCTTCGACGAGGGCTCGGCTGCCGGATACCTTTTCTTTGACGAGGGCTCGGCTGCCGGGTACCTTTTCTTCGACGAGTGCTCGGCTGCCAGGTACCTATTCTTCGACGAGGGTTCGTCTGCGAAGAAAAAATTTTCGAAGAGGGCTCGTCTGCCGGGTACCTTTTCTTTGACGAGGGCTCGTCTGCCGGGTACCTTTTCTTTGACGAGGGCTCGTCTGCCGGGTACCTTTTCTTCGACGAAGGTTCGTCAGCCGGGTATCTTTTCTTCGACGAGGGCTCGTCTGCCGGCTACCTTTTCTTCGACGAAGGTTCGTCAGCCGGGTACCTATTCTTCGACGAGGGCTCGGCTGCCGGGTACCTTTTCTTCCACGAGGGCTCGTCTGCCGGGTACCTTTTCTTCGACGAGGGCTCAGCTGCCGGGTACCTTTTCTTCGACGAGGGCTCGGCTGCCGGGGACCTTTTCTTCGACGAGGGCTCGGCTGCCGGCTACCTTTTCTTCGACGAGGGCTCGGCTGCCGGGTACCTTTTCTTCGACGAGGGCTTGGCTGCCGAAGAAAATATTTTCAAGGAGGACTCGGTTGCCGGGTACCTTTATTTCGACGAGGGCTCGGCTGCCGGGTACCTTTTCTTCGACGAGGGCTCGGCTGCCAAAGAAAAAATTTTCAACGACATCTCGGCTGCCGGGTACCTTTTCTTCGACGAGGGCTCGGCTGCCAAAGAAAAAATTTTCAACGACATCTCGGCTGCCGGGTACCTTTTCTTCGACGAGGGCTCGGCTGCCGGGTACCTTTTCTTCGACGAGGGCTCGGCTGCCGGGTACCTTTTCTTCGACGAGGGCTCGGCTGCCGGGTACCTTTTCTTCGACGAGGGCTCGGCTGCCGGGTACCTTTTCTTCGACGAGGGCTCGGCTGCCGGGTACCTTTTCTTCGACGAGGGCTCGGCTGCCGGGTACCTTTTCTTCGACGAGGGCTCGGCTGCCGGGTACCTTTTCTTCGACGAGGGCTCGGCTGCCGGGTACCTTTTCTTCGACGAGGGCTCGGCTGCCGGGTACCTTTTCTTCGACGAGGGCTCGGCTGCCGGGTACCTTTTCTTCGACGAGGGCTCGGCTGCCGGATACCTTTTCTTCGACGAGGGCTCGGCTGCCGGGTACCTTTTCTTCGACGAGTGCTCGGCTGCCAGGTACCTATTCTTCGACGAGGGTTCGTCTGCGAAGAAAAAATTTTCGACGAGGTCTCGTCTGCCGGGTACCTTTTCTTCGACGAAGGTTCGTCAGCCGGGTATCTTTTCTTCGACGAGGGCTCGTCTGCCGGCTACCTTTTCTTCGACGAAGGTTCGTCAGCCGGGTATCTTTTCTTCGACGAGGGCTCGTCTGCTGGCTACCATTTCTTCGACGAAGGTTCGTCAGCCGGGTATCTTTTCTTCGACGAGGGCTCGTCTGCCGGCTACCTTTTCTTCGACGAAGGTTCGTCAGCCGGGTATCTTTTCTTCGACGAGGGCTCGTCTGCCGGCTACCTTTTCTTCGACGAAGGTTCGTCAGCCGGGTATCTTTTCTTCGACAAGGGCTCGTCTGCCGGCTACCTTTTCTTCGACGAGGGCTCGGCTGCCGGGTACCTTTTCTTCGACGAGGGCTCGGCTGCCGGGTACCTTTTCTTCGACGAGGGCTCGGCTGCCGAAGAAAAAATTTTCGACGAGGGCTCGGCTGACGGGTACCTTTTCTTCGACGAGGGCTCGGCTGCCGAAGAAACAATTTTCGACGAGGGCTCGGATGCCGGGTACCTTTTATTCGACGAGGGCTCGGCTGCCGAAGAAAAAATTTTCGACGAGGGCTCGGCTGCCGGGTACCTTTTCTTCGACGAGGGCTCGGCTGCCGGGTACCTTTTCTTCGACGAGGGCTCGGCTGCCGAAGAAATAATTTTCGAAGAGGGATCGGCTGCCGGGTACATTTTCTTCGACGAGGGCTCGGCTGCCGGGTACCTTTTCTTCGACGAGGGCTCGGCTGTCGCAGGAAATATTTTCGACGAGGTCTCTGTTGCCGGGTACCTTTTCTTCGACGAGGGCTCGGCTGCCGGGTAGCTTTTCTTCGACGAGGGCTCGGCTGCCGGGTACCTTTTCTTCGACGAGGGCTCGGCTGCCCGGTACCTTTTCTTCGACGAGGGCTCGGCTGCCGGGTACCTTTTCTTCGACGAGTGCTCGGCTGCCGGATACCTTTTCTTCGACGAGGGCTCGGCTGCCGGGTACATTTTCTTCGACGAGGGCTCGGCTGCCAAAGAAAAAATTTTCAACGACATCTCGGCTGCCGGGTACCTTTTCTTCGACGAGGGCTCGGCTGCCAAAGAAAAAATTTTCAACGACATCTCGGCTGCCGGGTACCTTTTCTTCGACGAGGGCTCGGCTGCCGGGTACCTTTTCTTCGACGAGGGCTCGGCTGCCGGGTACCTTTTCTTCGACGAGGGCTCGGCTGCCGGGTACCTTTTCTTCGACGAGGGCTCGGCTGCCGGGTACCTTTTCTTCGACGAGGGCTCGGCTGCCGGGTACCTTTTCTTCGACGAGGGCTCGGCTGCCGGGTACCTTTTCTTCGACGAGGGCTCGGCTGCCGGGTACCTTTTCTTCGACGAGGGCTCGGCTGCCGTGTACCTTTTCTTCGACGAGGGCTCGGCTGCCGGGTACCTTTTCTTCGACGAGGGCTCGGCTGCCGTGTACCTTTTCTTCGACGAGGGCTCGGCTGCCGTGTACCTTTTCTTCGACGAGGGCTCGGCTGCCGTGTACCTTTTCTTCGACGAGGGCTCGGCTGCCGTGTACCTTTTCTTCGACGAGGGCTCGGCTGCCGGGTACCTTTTCTTCGACGAGGGCTCGGCTGCCGGGTACCTTTTCTTCGACGAGGGCTCGGCTGCCGGGTACCTTTTCTTCGACGAGGGCTCGGCTGCCGGGTACCTTTTCTTCGACGAGGGCTCGGCTGCCGGGTACCTTTTCTTCGACGAGGGCTCGGCTGCCGGGTACCTTTTCTTCGACGAGGGCTCGGCTGCCGGGTACCTTTTCTTCGACGAGGGCTCGGCTGCCGGGTACCTTTTCTTCGACGAGGGCTCGGCTGCCGGGTACCTTTTCTTCGACGAGGGCTCGGCTGCTGGGTACCTTTTCTTCGACGAGGGCTCCCCTGCCGGGTACCTTTTCTTCGACGAGGGCTCGGCTGCCAACGAAACAATTTTCGACGAGTGCTCGGCTGCCGGGTACCTATTCTTCGACGAGGGTTCGTCTGCGGGGTACCTTTTCTTCGACGAGGGCTCGGCTGCCGGCTACCTTTTCTTCGACGAGGGCTCGGCTGCCGGGTACCTTTTCTTCGACGAGGGCTCGGCTGCCGAAGAAAAAATTTTCGACGAGTGCTCGGCTGCCGGGTACCTTTTCTTCGACGAGGGCTCGGGTGCCGAAAAAAAAATTTTCGACGAGGGCTCGGCTGCCGGGTACCTTTTCTTCGACGAGGGCTCGGCTGCCGGGTACCTTTTCTTCGACGAGGGCTCGGCTGCCGGGTACCTTTTCTTCGACGAGGGCTCGGCTGCCGGGTACCTTTTCTTCGACGAGGGCTCGGCTGCCGGGTACCTTTTCTTCGACGAGGGCTCGGCTGCCGGGTACCTTTTCTTCGACGAGGGCTCGGCTGCCGGATACCTTTTCTTCGACGAGGGCTCGGCTGCCGGGTACCTTTTCTTCGACGAGTGCTCGGCTGCCAGGTACCTATTCTTCGACGAGGGTTCGTCTGCGAAGAAAAAATTTTCGACGAGGTCTCGTCTGCCGGGTACCTTTTCTTCGACGAAGGTTCGTCAGCCGGGTATCTTTTCTTCGACGAGGGCTCGTCTGCCGGCTACCTTTTCTTCGACGAAGGTTCGTCAGCCGGGTATCTTTTCTTCGACGAGGGCTCGTCTGCCGGCTACCATTTCTTCGACGAAGGTTCGTCAGCCGGGTATCTTTTCTTCGACGAGGGCTCGTCTGCCGGCTACCATTTCTTCGACGAAGGTTCGTCAGCCGGGTATCTTTTCTTCGACGAGGGCTCGTCTGCCGGCTACCTTTTCTTCGACGAAGGTTCGTCAGCCGGGTATCTTTTCTTCGACGAGGGCTCGTCTGCCGGCTACCTTTTCTTCGACGAGGGCTCGGCTGCCGGGTACCTTTTCTTCGACGAGGGCTCGGCTGCCGGGTACCTTTTCTTCGACGAGGGCTCGGCTGCCGAAGAAAAAATTTTCGACGAGGGCTCGGCTGACGGGTACCTTTTCTTCGACGAGGGCTCGGCTGCCGAAGAAACAATTTTCGACGAGGGCTCGGATGCCGGGTACCTTTTATTCGACGAGGGCTCGGCTGCCGAAGAAAAAATTTTCGACGAGGGCTCGGCTGCCGGGTACCTTTTCTTCGACGAGGGCTCGGCTGCCGGGTACCTTTTCTTCGACGAGGGCTCGGCTGCCGAAGAAATAATTTTCGAAGAGGGATCGGCTGCCGGGTACATTTTCTTCGACGAGGGCTCGGCTGCCGGGTACCTTTTCTTCGACGAGGGCTCGGCTGTCGCAGGAAATATTTTCAACGAGGTCTCTGTTGCCGGGTACCTTTTCTTCGACGAGGGCTCGGCTGCCGGGTAGCTTTTCTTCGACGAGGGCTCGGCTGCCGGGTACCTTTTCTTCGACGAGGGCTCGGCTGCCCGGTACCTTTTCTTCGACGAGGGCTCGGCTGCCGGGTACCTTTTCTTCGACGAGGGCTCGGCTGCCGAAGAAAATATTTTCAACCTGGTCTCGTCTGCCGGGTACCTTTTCTTCGACGAGGGCTCGTCTGCGGGGTACCTTTTCTTCGACGAGGGCTCGTCTGCCGGGTACCTTTTCTTCGACGAGGGCTCGTCTGCGGGGTACCTTTTCTTCGACGAGGGCTCGTCTGCGGGGTACCTTTTCTTCGACGAGGGCTCGTCTGCGGGGTACCTTTTCTTCGACGAGGGCTCGGCTGCCGGCTACCTTTTCTTCGACGAGGGCTCGGCTGCCGGGTACCTTTTCTTCGACGAGGGCTCGGCTGCCGGCTACCTTTTCTTCGACGAGGGCTCGGCTGCCGGCTACCTTTTCTTCGACGAGGGCTCGGCTGCCGGGTACCTTTTCTTCGACGAGGGCTCGGCTGCCAAAGAAAAAATTTTCGACGAGGGCTCGGCTGCCGGGTACCTTTTCTTCGACGAGGGCTCGGCTGCCGAAGAAAAAATTTTCGACGAGTGCTCGGCTGCCGGGTACCTTTTCTTCGACGAGGGCTC
Organism: Harpia harpyja; assembly: GCF_026419915.1. Classification (NCBI taxonomy): domain Eukaryota; kingdom Metazoa; phylum Chordata; class Aves; order Accipitriformes; family Accipitridae; genus Harpia; species Harpia harpyja. The sequence continues at coordinate 25,178,737 of NC_068947.1, read as the reverse complement.
GGCTGCCGAAAAAAAAATTTTCGACGAGGGCTCGGCTGCCGGGTACCTTTTCTTCGACGAGGGCTCGGCTGCCGGGTACCTTTTCTTCGACGAGGGCTCGGCTGCCGGATACCTTTTCTTCGACGAAGGTTCGTCAGCCGGGTATCTTTTCTTCGACGAGGGCTCGTCTGCCGGCTACCTTTTCTTCGACGAAGGTTCGTCAGCCGGGTATCTTTTCTTCGACGAGGGCTCGTCTGCCAGCTACCTTTTCTTCGACGAAGGTTCGTCAGCCGGGTATCTTTTCTTCGACGAGGGCTCGTCTGCCGGCTACCTTTTCTTCGACGAAGGTTCGTCAGCCGGGTATCTTTTCTTCGACGAGGGCTCGTCTGCCGGCTACCTTTTCTTCGACGAAGGTTCGTCAGCCGGGTATCTTTTCTTCGACGAGGGCTCGGCTGCCGGGTACCTTTTCTTCGACGAGGGCTCGGCTGCCGTGTACCTTTTCTTCGACGAGGGCTCGGCTGCCGGGTACCTTTTCTTCGACGAGGGCTCGGCTGCCGTGTACCTTTTCTTCGACGAGGGCTCGGCTGCCGGGTACCTTTTCTTCGACGAGGGCTCAGCTGCCGGGTACCTTTTCTTCGACGAGGGCTCGGCTGCCGGGTACCTTTTCTTCGACGAGGGCTCGGCTGCCGGGTACCTTTTCTTCGACGAGGGCTCGGCTGCCGGGTACCTTTTCTTCGACGAGGGCTCGGCTGCCGGGTACCTTTTCTTCGACGAGGGCTCGGCTGCCGGGTACCTTTTCTTCGACGAGGGCTCGGCTGCCGGGTACCTTTTCTTCGACGAGGGCTCGGCTGCCGGGTACCTTTTCTTCGACGAGGGCTCGGCTGCCGGGTACCTTTTCTTCGACGAGGGCTCGGCTGCCGGGTACCTTTTCTTCGACGAGGGCTCGGCTGCTGGGTACCTTTTCTTCGACGAGGGCTCCCCTGCCGGGTACCTTTTCTTCGACGAGGGCTCGGCTGCCAACTAAACAATTTTCGACGAGTGCTCGGCTGCCGGGTACCTATTCTTCGACGAGGGTTCGTCTGCGGGGTACCTTTTCTTCGACGAGGGCTCGGCTGCCGGCTACCTTTTCTTCGACGAGGGCTCGGCTGCCGGGTACCTTTTCTTCGACGAGGGCTCGGCTGCCGAAGAAAAAATTTTCGACGAGTGCTCGGCTGCCGGGTACCTTTTCTTCGACGAGGGCTCGGCTGCCGAAAAAAAAATTTTCGACGAGGGCTCGGCTGCCGGGTACCTTTTCTTCGACGAGGGCTCGGCTGCCGGGTACCTTTTCTTCGACGAGGGCTCGGCTGCCGGGTACCTTTTCTTCGACGAGGGCTCGGCTGCCGGGTACCTTTTCTTCGACGAGGGCTCGGCTGCCGGATACCTTTTCTTCGACGAGGGCTCGGCTGCCGGGTACCTTTTCTTCGACGAGTGCTCGGCTGCCAGGTACCTATTCTTCGACGAGGGTTCGTCTGCGAAGAAAAAATTTTCGACGAGGTCTCGTCTGCCGGGTACCTTTTCTTCGACGAAGGTTCGTCAGCCGGGTATCTTTTCTTCGACGAGGGCTCGTCTGCCGGCTACCTTTTCTTCGACGAAGGTTCGTCAGCCGGGTATCTTTTCTTCGACGGGGGCTCGTCTGCCGGCTACCATTTCTTCGACGAAGGTTCGTCAGCCGGGTATCTTTTCTTCGACGAGGGCTCGTCTGCCGGCTACCTTTTCTTCGACGAAGGTTCGTCAGCCGGGTATCTTTTCTTCGACGAGGGCTCGTCTGCCGGCTACCTTTTCTTCAACGAAGGTTCGTCAGCCGGGTATCTTTTCTTCGACGAGGGCTCGTCTGCCGGCTACCTTTTCTTCGACGAGGGCTCGGCTGCCGGGTACCTTTTCTTCGACGAGGGCTCGGCTGCCGGGTACCTTTTCTTCGACGAGGGCTCGGCTGCCGAAGAAAAAATTTTCGACGAGGGCTCGGCTGACGGGTACCTTTTCTTCGACGAGGGCTCGGCTGCCGAAGAAACAATTTTCGACGAGGGCTCGGATGCCGGGTACCTTTTATTCGACGAGGGCTCGGCTGCCGAAGAAAAAATTTTCGACGAGGGCTCGGCTGCCGGGTACCTTTTCTTCGACGAGGGCTCGGCTGCCGGGTACCTTTTCTTCGACGAGGGCTCGGCTGCCGAAGAAATAATTTTCGAAGAGGGCTCGGCTGCCGGGTACATTTTCTTCGACGAGGGCTCGGCTGCCGGGTACCTTTTCTTCGACGAGGGCTCGGCTGTCGCAGGAAATATTTTCAACGAGGTCTCTGTTGCCGGGTACCTTTTCTTCGACGAGGGCTCGGCTGCCGGGTAGCTTTTCTTCGACGAGGGCTCGGCTGCCGGGTACCTTTTCTTCGACGAGGGCTCGGCTGCCCGGTACCTTTTCTTCGACGAGGGCTCGGCTGCCGGGTACCTTTTCTTCGACGAGGGCTCGGCTGCCGAAGAAAATATTTTCAACCTGGTCTCGTCTGCGGGGTACCTTTTCTTCGACGAGGCCTCGTCTGCGGGGTACCTTTTCTTCGACGAGGGCTCGTCTGCCGGGTACCTTTTCTTCGACGAGGGCTCGTCTGCGGGGGTACCTTTTCTTCGACGAGGGCTCGTCTGCGGGGTACCTTTTCTTCGACGAGGGCTCGGCTGCCGGCTACCTTTTCTTCGACGAGGGCTCGGCTGCCGGGTACCTTTTCTTCGACGAGGGCTCGGCTGCCGGCTACCTTTTCTTCGACGAGGGCTCGGCTGCCGGCTACCTTTTCTTCGACGAGGGCTCGGCTGCCGGGTACCTTTTCTTCGACGAGGGCTCGGCTGCCAAAGAAAAAATTTTCGACGAGGGCTCGGCTGCCGGGTACCTTTTCTTCGACGAGGGCTCGGCTGCCGAAGAAAAAATTTTCGACGAGTGCTCGGCTGCCGGGTACCTTTTCTTCGACGAGGGCTCGGCTGCCGAAAAAAAAATTTTCGACGAGGGCTCGGCTGCCGGGTACCTTTTCTTCGACGAGGGCTCGGCTGCCGGGTACCTTTTCTTCGACGAGGGCTCGGCTGCCGGATACCTTTTCTTCGACGAGGGCTCGGCTGCCGGATACCTTTTCTTCGACGAGGGCTCGGCTGCCGGGTACCTTTTCTTCGACGAGGGCTCGGCTGCCGGGTACCTTTTCTTCGACGAGGGCTCGGCTGCCGGATACCTTTTCTTCGACGAGGGCTCGGCTGCCGGGTACCTTTTCTTCGATGAGTGCTCGGCTGCCAGGTACCTATTCTTCGACGAGGGTTCGTCTGCGAAGAAAAAATTTTCGACGAGGGCTCGTCTGCCGGGTACCTTTTCTTTGACGAGGGCTCGTCTGCCGGGTACCTTTTCTTCGACGAAGGTTCGTCAGCCGGGTATCTTTTCTTCGACGAGGGCTCGTCTGCCGGCTACCTTTTCTTCGACGAAGGTTCGTCAGCCGGGTATCTTTTCTTCGACGAGGGCTCGTCTGCCGGCTACCTTTTCTTCGACGAAGGTTCGTCAGCCGGGTATCTTTTCTTCGACGAGGGCTCGTCTGCCGGCTACCTTTTCTTCGACGAAGGTTCGTCAGCCGGGTATCTTTTCTTCGACGAGGGCTCGTCTGCCGGCTACCTTTTCTTCGACGAAGGTTCGTCAGCCGGGTATCTTTTCTTCGACGAGGGCTCGTCTGCCGGCTACTTTTCTTGGACGAAGGTTCGTCAGCCGGGTATCTTTTCTTCGACGAGGGCTCGTCTGCCGGCTACCTTTTCTTCGACGAGGGCTCGGCTGCCGGATACCTTTTCTTCGACGAGGGCTCGGCTGCCGGGTACATTTTCTTCGACGAGGGCTCGGCTGCCGGATACCTTGTCTTCGACGAGGGCTCGGCTGCCGGGTACCTTGTCTTCGACGAGGGCTCGTCTGCCGGGTACCTTTTCTTCGACGAGGGCTCGGCTGCCGGGTACCTTTTCTTCGACGAGGGCTCGGCTGCCGGGTACCTTGTCTTCGACGAGGGCTCGGATGCCGGGTACCTTGTCTTCGACGAGGGCTCGGCTGCCGAAGGAAATACTTTCGACGAGGGCTCGGCTGCCGGGTACCTTTTCTTCGACGAGGGCTCGGCTGCCGAAGGAAATATTTTCGACGAGGGCTCGGCTGCCGAAGGAAATATTTTCAATGAAGTCTCTGCTGCCGGGTACCTTTTCTTCGACGAGGGCTTGGCTGCGAAGAAAAAATTTTCGACGAGGTCTCGGCTGCCGGGTACCTATTCTTCGACGAGGGCTCGGCTGCCGGGTACCTTTTCTTCGACGAGGGCTCGGCTGCCGGGTACCTTTTCTTCGACGAGGGCTCAGCTGCCGGATACCTTTTCTTCGACCATGGCTCGGCTGCCGGGGACCTTTTCTTCGACGAGGGCTCGGCTGCCGGGTAGCTTTTCTTCGACGAGGGCTCGGCTGCCGGGTACCTTTTCTTCGACGAGGGCTCGGCTGCCGAAGAAAAAATTTTCGATGAGTGCTCGGCTGCCGGGTACCTTTTCTTCGACGAGGGCTCGGCTGCCGTAAAAAAAATTTTCGACGAGGGCTCGGCTGCCGGGTACCTTTTCTTCGACGAGGGCTCGGCTGCCGGGTACCTTTTCTTCGACGAGGGCTCGGCTGCCGGGTACCTTTTCTTCGACGAGGGCTCGGCTGCCGGGTACCTTTTCTTCGACGAGGGCTCGGCTGCCGGGTACCTTTTCTTCGACGAGGGCTCGGCTGCCGGGTACCTTTTCTTCGACGAGGGCTCGGCTGCCGGGTACCTTTTCTTCGACGAGGGCTCGGCTGCCGGGTACCTTTTCTTCGACGAGGGCTCGGCTGCCGGATACCTTTTCTTCGACGAGGGCTCGGCTGCCGGGTACCTTTTCTTCGACGAGGGCTCGGCTGCCGGATACCTTTTCTTCGACGAGGGCTCGGCTGCCGGATACCTTTTCTTCGACGAGTGCTCGGCTGCCAGGTACCTATTCTTCGACGAGGGTTCGTCTGCGAAGAAAAAATTTTCGACGAGGGCTCGTCTGCCGGGTACCTTTTCTTTGACGAGGGCTCGTCTGCCGGCTACCTTTTCTTCGACGAAGGTTCGTCAGCCGGGTATCTTTTCTTCGACGAGGGCTCGTCTGCCGGCTACCTTTTCTTCGACGAAGGTTCGTCAGCCGGGTATCTTTTCTTCGACGAGGGCTCGTCTGCCGGCTACCTTTTCTTCGACGAAGGTTCGTCAGCCGGGTATCTTTTCTTCGACGAGGTCTCGTCTGCCGGCTACCTTTTCTTCGACGAAGGTTCGTCAGCCGGGTATCTTTTCTTCGACGAGGGCTCGTCTGCCGGCTACCTTTTCTTCGACGAAGGTTCGTCAGCCGGGTATCTTTTCTTCGACGAGGGCTCGTCTGCCGGCTACCTTTTCTTCGACGAGGGCTCGGCTGCCGGGTACCTTTTCTTCGACGAGGGCTCGGCTGCCGGATACCTTTTCTTCGACGAGGGCTCGGCTGCCGGGTACCTTTTCTTCGACGAGGGCTCGGCTGCCGGGTACCTTGTCTTCGACGAGGGCTCGGCTGCCGGGTACCTTGTCTTCGACGAGGGCTCGGCTGCCGGGTACCTTTTCTTCGACGAGGGCTCGGCTGCCGGGTACCTTTTCTTCGACGAGGGCTCGGATGCCGGGTATCTTGTCTTCGACGAGGGCTCGGCTGCCGAAGGAAATATTTTCGACGAGGGCTCGGCTGCCGGGTACCTTTTCTTCGACGAGTGCTCGGCTGCCGAAGGAAATATTTTCGACGAGGGCTCGGCTGCCGAAGGAAATATTTTCAATGAAGTCTCTGCTGCCGGGTACCTTTTCTTCGACGAGGGCTTGGCTGCGAAGAAAAAATTTTCGACGAGGTCTCGGCTGCCGGGTACCTATTCTTCGACGAGGGCTCGGCTGCCGAAGGAAATATTTTCGACGAGGGCTCGGCTGCCGAAGGAAATATTTTCAATGAAGTCTCTGCTGCCGGGTACCTTTTCTTCCACGAGGGCTCGGCTGCCGGGTACCTTTTCTTCGACGAGGGCTCAGCTGCCGGATACCTTTTCTTCGACCATGGCTCGGCTGCCGGGGACCTTTTCTTCGACGAGGGCTCGGCTGCCGGGTACCTTTTCTTCGACGAGGGCTCGGCTGCCGGGTACCTTTTCTTCGACGAGGGCTCGGCTGCCGGGTACCTTTTCTTCGACGAGGGCTCGGCTGCCGGGTACCTTTTCTTCGACGAGGGCTTGGCTGCCGAAGAAAATATTTTCAAGGAGGACTCGGTTGCCGGGTACCTTTATTTCGACGAGGGCTCGGCTTCCGGGTACCTTTTCTTCGACGAGGGCTCGGCTGCGAAAGAAAAAATTTTCAACGACATCTCGGCTGCCGGGTACCTTTTCTTCGACGAGGGCTCGGCTGCCGGGTACCTTTTCTTCGACGAGGGCTCGGCTGCCGGGTACCTTTTCTTCGACGAGGGCTCGGCTGCCGGGTACCTTTTCTTCGACGAGGGCTCGGCTGCCGGATACCTTTTCTTCGACGAGGGCTCGGCTGCCGTGTACCTTTTCTTCGACGAGGGCTCGGCTGCCGGGTACCTTTTCTTCGACGAGGGCTCGGCTGCCGGGTACCTTTTCTTCGACGAGGGCTCGGCTGCCGGGTACCTTTTCTTCGACGAAGGTTCGTCAGCCGGGTATCTTTTCTTCGACGAGGGCTCGTCTGCCGGCTACCTTTTCTTCGACGAGGGCTCGGCTGCCGGGTACCTTTTCTTCGACGAGGGCTCGGCTGCCGGATACCTTTTCTTCGACGAGGGCTCGGCTGCCGGATACCTTTTCTTCGACGAGGGCTCGGCTGCCGGGTACCTTGTCTTCGACGAGGGCTCGGCTGCCGGGTACCTTGTCTTCGACGAGGGCTCGGCTGCCGGGTACCTTTTCTTCGACGAGGGCTCGGCTGCCGGGTACCTTTTCTTCGACGAGGGCTCGGATGCCGGGTACCTTGTCTTCGACGAGGGCTCGGCTGCCGAAGGAAATATTTTCGACGAGGGCTCGGCTGCCGGGTACCTTTTCTTCGACGAGGGCTCGGCTGCCGAAGGAAATATTTTCGACGAGGGCTCGGCTGCCGAAGGAAATATTTTCAATGAAGTCTCTGCTGACGGGTACCTTTTCTTCGACGAGGGCTTGGCTGCGAAGAAAAAATTTTCGACGAGGTCTCGGCTGCCGGGTACCTATTCTTCGACGAGGGCTCGGCTGCCGAAGGAAATATTTTCGACGAGGGCTCGGCTGCCGAAGGAAATATTTTCAATGAAGTCTCTGCTGCCGGGTACCTTTTCTTCCACGAGGGCTCGGCTGCCGGGTACCTTTTCTTCGACGAGGGCTCAGCTGCCGGATACCTTTTCTTCGACCATGGCTCGGTTGCCGGGGACCTTTTCTTCGACGAGGGCTCGGCTGCCGGGTACCTTTTCTTCGACGAGGGCTCGGCTGCCGGGTACCTTTTCTTCGACGAGGGCTCGGCTGCCGGGTACCTTTTCTTCGACGAGGGCTCGGCTGCCGGGTACCTTTTCTTCGACGAGGGCTTGGCTGCCGAAGAAAATATTTTCAAGGAGGACTCGGTTGCCGGGTACCTTTATTTCGACGAGGGCTCGGCTTCCGGGTACCTTTTCTTCGACGAGGGCTCGGCTGCCAAAGAAAAAATTTTCAACGACATCTCGGCTGCCGGGTACCTTTTCTTCGACGAGGGCTCGGCTGCCGGGTACCTTTTCTTCGACGAGGGCTCGGCTGCCGGGTACCTTTTCTTCGACGAGGGCTCGGCTGCCGGGTACCTTTTCTTCGACGAGGGCTCGGCTGCCGGGTACCTTTTCTTCGACGAGGGCTCGTCTGCCGGGTACCTTTTCTTCGACGAGGGCTCGGCTGCCGGGTACCTTTTCTTCGACGAGGGCTCGGCTGCCGGGTACCTTTTCTTCGACGAGGGCTCGGCTGCCGGGTACCTTTTCTTCGACGAGGGCTCGGCTGCCGGGTACCTTGTCTTCGACGAGGGCTCGGCTGCCGAAGGAAATATTTTCGACGAGGGCTCGGCTGCCGGGTACCTTTTCTTCGACGAGGGCTCGGCTGCCGAAGGAAATATTTTCGACGAGGGCTCGGCTGCCGAAGGAAATATTTTCAATGAAGTCTCTGCTGACGGGTACCTTTTCTTCGACGAGGGCTTGGCTGCGAAGAAAAAATTTTCGACGAGGTCTCGGCTGCCGGGTACCTATTCTTCGACGAGGGCTCGGCTGCCGAAGGAAATATTTTCGACGAGGGCTCGGCTGCCGAAGGAAATATTTTCAATGAAGTCTCTGCTGCCGGGTACCTTTTCTTCCACGAGGGCTCGGCTGCCGGGTACCTTTTCTTCGACGAGGGCTCAGCTGCCGGATACCTTTTCTTCGACCATGGCTCGGTTGCCGGGGACCTTTTCTTCGACGAGGGCTCGGCTGCCGGGTACCTTTTCTTCGACGAGGGCTCGGCTGCCGGGTACCTTTTCTTCGACGAGGGCTCGGCTGCCGGGTACCTTTTCTTCGACGAGGGCTCGGCTGCCGGGTACCTTTTCTTCGACGAGGGCTTGGCTGCCGAAGAAAATATTTTCAAGGAGGACTCGGTTGCCGGGTACCTTTATTTCGACGAGGGCTCGGCTTCCGGGTACCTTTTCTTCGACGAGGGCTCGGCTGCCAAAGAAAAAATTTTCAACGACATCTCGGCTGCCGGGTACCTTTTCTTCGACGAGGGCTCGGCTGCCGGGTACCTTTTCTTCGACGAGGGCTCGGCTGCCGGGTACCTTTTCTTCGACGAGGGCTCGGCTGCCGGGTACCTTTTCTTCGACGAGGGCTCGGCTGCCGGGTACCTTTTCTTCGACGAGGGCTCGTCTGCCGGGTACCTTTTCTTCGACGAGGGCTCGGCTGCCGGGTACCTTTTCTTCGACGAGGGCTCGGCTGCCGGGTACCTTTTCTTCGACGAGGGCTCGGCTGCCGGGTACCTTTTCTTCGACGAGGGCTCGGCTGCCGTGTACCTTTTCTTCGACGAGGGCTCGGCTGCCGTGTACCTTTTCTTCGACGAGGGCTCGGCTGCCGTGTACCTTTTCTTCGACGAGGGCTCGGCTGCCGGGTACCTTTTCTTCGACGAGGGCTCGGCTGCCGGGTACCTTTTCTTCGACGAGGGCTCGGCTGCCGTGTACCTTTTCTTCGACGAGGGCTCGGCTGCCGTGTACCTTTTCTTCGACGAGGGCTCGGCTGCCGTGTACCTTTTCTTCGACGAGGGCTCGGCTGCCGTGTACCTTTTCTTCGACGAGGGCTCGGCTGCCGGGTACCTTTTCTTCGACGAGGGCTCGGCTGCCGGGTACCTTTTCTTCGACGAAGGTTCGTCAGCCGGGTATCTTTTCTTCGACGAGGGCTCGTCTGCCGGCTACCTTTTATTCGACGAGGGCTCGGCTGCCGGGTACCTTTTCTTCGACGAGGGCTCGGCTGCCGGATACCTTTTCTTCGACGAGGGCTCGGCTGCCGGATACCTTTTCTTCGACGAGGGCTCGGCTGCCGGGTACCTTGTCTTCGACGAGGGCTCGGCTGCCGGGTACCTTGTCTTCGACGAGGGCTCGGCTGCCGGGTACCTTGTCTTCGACGAGGGCTCGGCTGCCGGGTACCTTTTCTTCGACGAGGGCTCGGCTGCCGGGTACCTTTTCTTCGACGAGGGCTCGGATGCCGGGTACCTTGTCTTCGACGAGGGCTCGGCTGCCGAAGGAAATATTTTCGACGAGGGCTCGGCTGCCGGGTACCTTTTCTTCGACGAGGGCTCGGCTGCCGAAGGAAATATTTTCGACGAGGGCTCGGCTGCCGAAGGAAATATTTTCAATGAAGTCTCTGCTGCCGGGTACCTTTTCTTCGACGAGGGCTTGGCTGCGAAGAAAAAATTTTCGACGAGGTCTCGGCTGCCGGGTACCTATTCTTCGACGAGGGCTCGGCTGCCGAAGGAAATATTTTCGACGAGGGCTCGGCTGCCGAAGGAAATATTTTCAATGAAGTCTCTGCTGCCGGGTACCTTTTCTTCCACGAGGGCTCGGCTGCCGGGTACCTTTTCTTCGACGAGGGCTCAGCTGCCGGATACCTTTTCTTCGACCATGGCTCGGCTGCCGGGGACCTTTTCTTCGACGAGGGCTCGGCTGCCGGGTACCTTTTCTTCGACGAGGGCTCGGCTGCCGGGTACCTTTTCTTCGACGAGGGCTCGGCTGCCGGGTACCTTTTCTTCGGCGAGGGCTCGGCTGCCGGGTACCTTTTCTTCGACGAGGGCTTGGCTGCCGAAGAAAATATTTTCAAGGAGGACTTGGTTGCCGGGTACCTTTATTTCGACGAGGGCTCGGCTTCCGGGTACCTTTTCTTCGACGAGGGCTCGGCTGCCAAAGAAAAAATTTTCAACGACATCTCGGCTGCCGGGTACCTTTTCTTCGACGAGGGCTCGGCTGCCGGGTACCTTTTCTTCGACGAGGGCTCGGCTGCCGGGTACCTTTTCTTCGACGAGGGCTCGGCTGCCGGGTACCTTTTCTTCGACGAGGGCTCGGCTGCCGTGTACCTTTTCTTCGACGAGGGCTCGGCTGCCGGGTACCTTTTCTTCGACGAGGGCTCGGCTGCCGTGTACCTTTTCTTCGACGAGGGCTCGGCTGCCGTGTACCTTTTCTTCGACGAGGGCTCGGCTGCCGGGTACCTTTTCTTCGACGAGGGCTCGGCTGCCGGGTACCTTTTCTTCGACGAGGGCTCGGCTGCCGGGTACCTTTTCTTCGACGAGGGCTCCCCTGCCGGGTACCTTTTCTTCGACGAGGGCTCGGCTGCCGGGTACCTTTTCTTCGACGAGGGCTCCCCTGCCGGGTACCTTTTCTTCGACGAGGGCTCGGCTGCCAACGAAACTATTTTCGACGAGTGCTCGGCTGCCGGGTACCTATTCTTCGACGAGGGTTCGTCTGCGAAGAAAAAATTTACGACGAGGGCTCGTCTGCCGGGTACCTTTTCTTTGACGAGGGCTCGTCTGCCGGGTACCTTTTCTTCGACGAAGGTTCGTCAGCCGGGTATCTTTTCTTCGACGAGGGCTCGGCTGCCAGCTACCTTTTCTTCGACGAGGGCTCGGCTGCCGGATACCTTTTCTTCGACGAGGGCTCGGCTGCCGGATACCTTTTCTTCGACGAGGGCTCGGCTGCCGGGTACCTTTTCTTCGACGAGGGCTCGGCTGCCGGGTACCTTTTCTTCGACGAGGGCTCGGCTGCCGGGTACCTTGTCTTCGACGAGGGCTCAGCTGCCGAAGGAAATATTTTCGACGAGGGCTCGGCTGCCGAAGGAAATATTTTCAATGAAGTCTCTGCTGCCGGGTACCTTTTCTTCCACGAGGGCTTGGCTGCGAAGAAAAAATTTTCGACGAGGTCTCGGCTGCCGGGTACCTATTCTTCGACGAGGGCTCGGCTGCCGGGTACCTTTTCTTCCACGAGGGCTCGGCTGCCGGGTACCTTTTCTTCGACGAGGGCTCAGCTGCCGGATACCTTTTCTTCGACAATGGCTCGGCTGCCGGGGACCTTTTCTTCGACGAGGGCTCGGCTGCCGGGTACCTTTTCTTCGACGAGGGCTCGGCTGCCGGGTACCTTTTCTTCGACGAGGGCTCGGCTGCCGGGTACCTTTTCTTCGACGAGAGCTCGGCTGCCGGGTACCTTTTCTTCGACGAGGGCTCGGCTGCCGGGTACCTTTTCTTCGACGAGGGCTCGGCTGCCGGGTACCTTTTCTTCGACGAGGGCTCGGCTGCCGGGTACCTTTTCTTCGACGAGGGCTCGGCTGCCGGGTACCTTTTCTTCGACGAGGGCTCGGCTGCCGCTACCTTTTCTTCGACGAGGGCTCGGCTGCCGGGTACCTTTTCTTCGACGAGGGCTCGGCTGCCGGGTACCTTTTCTTCGACGAGGGCTCGGCTGCCGGGTACCTTTTCTTCGACGAGGGCTTGGCTGCGAAGAAAAAATTTTCGACGAGGTCTCGGCTGCCGGGTACCTATTCTTCGACGAGGGCTCGGCTGCCGGGTACCTTTTCTTCCACGAGGGCTCGGCTGCCGGGTACCTTTTCTTCGACGAGGGCTCAGCTGCCGGGTACCTTTTCTTCGACCATGGCTCGGCTGCCGGGGACCTTTTCTTCGACGAGGGCTCGGCTGCCGGGTACCTTTTCTTCGACGAGGGCTCGGCTGCCGGGTACCTTTTCTTCGACGAGGGCTTGGCTGCCGAAGAAAATATTTTCAAGGAGGACTCGGTTGCCGGGTACCTTTATTTCGACGAGGGCTCGGCTTCCGGGTACCTTTTCTTCGACGAGGGCTCGGCTGCCAAAGAAAAAATTTTCAACGACATCTCGGCTGCCGGGTACCTTTTCTTCGACGAGGGCTCGGCTGCCGGGTACCTTTTCTTCGACGAGGGCTCAGCTGCCGGGTACCTTTTCTTCGACGAGGGCTCGGCTGCCGGGTACCTTTTCTTCGACGAGGGCTCGGCTGCCGGCTACCTTTTCTTCGACGAGTGCTCGGCTGCCGGGTACCTTTTCTTCGACGAGGGCTCGGCTGCCGGGTACCTTTTCTTCGACGAGGGCTCGGCTGCCGGGTACCTTTTCTTCGACGAGGGCTCGGCTGCCGGGTACCTTTTCTTCGACGAGGGCTCGGCTGCCGGGTACCTTTTCTTCGACGAGGGCTCGGCTGCCGGGTACCTTTTCTTCGACGAGGGCTCCCCTGCCGGGTACCTTTTCTTCGACGAGGGCTCGGCTGCCAACGAAACAATTTTCGACGAGTGCTCGGCTGCCGGGTACCTATTCTTCGACGAGGGTTCGTCTGCGGAGTACCTTTTCTTCGACGAGGGCTCGGCTGCCGGCTACCTTTTCTTCGACGAGGGCTCGGCTGCCGGGTACCTTTTCTTCGACGAGGGCTCGGCTGCCGGGTACCTTTTCTTCGACGAGGGCTCGGCTGCCGAAGAAAAAATTTTCGACGAGTGCTCGGCTGCCGGGTACCTTTTCTTCGACGAGGGCTCGGCTGCCGAAAAAAAAATTTTCGACGAGGTCTCGGCTGCCGGGTACCTTTTCTTCGACGAGGGCTCGGCTGCCGGGTACCTTTTCTTCGACGAGGGCTCGGCTGCCGGATACCTTTTCTTCGACGAGGGCTCGGCTGCTGGGTACCTTTTCTTCGACGAGGGCTCGGCTGCCGGGTACCTTTTCTTCGACGAGGGCTCGGCTGCCGGATACCTTTTCTTCGACGAGGGCTCGGCTGCCGGGTACCTTTTCTTCGACGAGTGCTCGGCTGCCAGGTACCTATTCTTCGACGAGGGTTCGTCTGCGAAGAAAAAATTTTCGACGAGGGCTCGTCTGCCGGGTACCTTTTCTTTGACGAGGGCTCGTCTGCCGGGTACCTTTTCTTCGACGAAGGTTCGTCAGCCGGGTATCTTTTCTTCGACGAGGGCTCGTCTGCCGGCTACCTTTTCTTCGACGAAGGTTCGTCAGCCGGGTATCTTTTCTTCGACGAGGGCTCGTCTGCCGGCTACCTTTTCTTCGACGAAGGTTCGTCAGCCGGGTATCTTTTCTTCGAAGAGGGCTCGTCTGCCGGCTACCTTTTCTTCGACGAAGGTTCGTCAGCCGGGTATCTTTTCTTCGACGAGGGCTCGTCTGCCGGCTACCTTTTCTTCGACGAGGGCTCGGCTGCCGGGTACCTTTTCTTCGACGAGGGCTCGGCTGCCGGATACCTTTTCTTCGACGAGGTCTCGGCTGCCGGGTACCTTTTCTTCGACGAGGGCTCGGCTGCCGGATACCTTTTCTTCGACGAGGGCTCGGCTGCCGGGTACCTTTTCTTCGACGAGTGCTCGGCTGCCAGGTACCTATTCTTCGACGAGGGTTCGTCTGCGAAGAAAAAATTTTCGACGAGGGCTCGTCTGCCGGGTACCTTTTCTTTGACGAGGGCTCGTCTGCCGGGTACCTTTTCTTTGACGAGGACTCGTCTGCCGGGTACCTTTTCTTCGACGAAGGTTCGTCAGCCGGGTATCTTTTCTTCGACGAGGGCTCGTCTGCCGGCTACCTTTTCTTCGACGAAGGTTCGTCAGCCGGGTATCTTTTCTTCGACGAGGGCTCGTCTGCCGGCTACCTTTTCTTCGACGAAGGTTCGTCAGCCGGGTATCTTTTCTTCGACGAGGGCTCGTCTGCCGGCTACCTTTTCTTCGACGAAGGTTCGTCAGCCGGGTATCTTTTCTTCGACGAGGGCTCGTCTGCCGGCTACCTTTTCTTCGACGAAGGTTCGTCAGCCAGGTATCTTTTCTTCGACGAGGGCTCGGCTGCCGGGTACCTTTTCTTCGACGAGGGCTCGGCTGCCGGGTACCTTTTCTTCGACGAGGGCTCGGCTGCCGGGTACCTTTTCTTCGACGAGGGCTCGTCTGCCGGGTACCTTTTCTTCGACGAGGGCTCGGCTGCCGGGTACCTTTTCTTCGACGAGGGCTCGGCTGCCGGGTACCTTTTCTTCGACGAGGGCTGGGCTGCCGGGTACCTTTTCTTCGACGAGGGCTCGGCTGCCGTGTACCTTTTCTTCGACGAGGGCTCGGCTGCCGTGTACCTTTTCTTCGACGAGGGCTCGGCTGCCGGGTACCTTTTCTTCGACGAGGGCTCGGCTGCCGGGTACCTTTTCTTCGACGAGGGCTCGGCTGCCGTGTACCTTTTCTTCGACGAGGGCTCGGCTGCCGTGTACCTTTTCTTCGACGAGGGCTCGGCTGCCGTGTACCTTTTCTTCGACGAGGGCTCGGCTGCCGTGTACCTTTTCTTCGACGAGGGCTCGGCTGCCGGGTACCTTTTCTTCGACGAGGGCTCGGCTGCCGGGTACCTTTTCTTCGACGAAGGTTCGTCAGCCGGGTATCTTTTCTTCGACGAGGGCTCGTCTGCCGGCTACCTTTTATTCGACGAGGGCTCGGCTGCCGGGTACCTTTTCTTCGACGAGGGCTCGGCTGCCGGATACCTTTTCTTCGACGAGGGCTCGGCTGCCGGATACCTTTTCTTCGACGAGGGCTCGGCTGCCGGGTACCTTGTCTTCGACGAGGGCTCGGCTGCCGGGTACCTTGTCTTCGACGAGGGCTCGGCTGCCGGGTACCTTTTCTTCGACGAGGGCTCGGCTGCCGGGTACCTTTTCTTCGACGAGGGCTCGGCTGCCGGGTACCTTTTCTTCGACGAGGGCTCGGATGCCGGGTACCTTGTCTTCGACGAGGGCTCGGCTGCCGAAGGAAATATTTTCGACGAGGGCTCGGCTGCCGGGTACCTTTTCTTCGACGAGGGCTCGGCTGCCGAAGGAAATATTTTCGACGAGGGCTCGGCTGCCGAAGGAAATATTTTCAATGAAGTCTCTGCTGCCGGGTACCTTTTCTTCGACGAGGGCTTGGCTGCGAAGAAAAAATTTTCGACGAGGTCTCGGCTGCCGGGTACCTATTCTTCGACGAGGGCTCAGCTGCCGGGTACCTTTTCTTCGACCATGTCTCGGCTGCCGGGGACCTTTTCTTCGACGAGGGCTCGGCTGCCGGGTACCTTTTCTTCGACGAGGGCTCGGCTGCCGGGTACCTTTTCTTCGACGAGGGCTTGGCTGCCGAAGAAAATATTTTCAAGGAGGACTCGGTTGCCGGGTACCTTTATTTCGACGAGGGCTCGGCTTCCGGGTACCTTTTCTTCGACGAGGGCTCGGCTGCCAAAGAAAAAATTTTCAACGACATCTCGGCTGCCGGGTACCTTTTCTTCGACGAGGGCTCGGCTGCCGGGTACCTTTTCTTCGACGAGGGCTCAGCTGCCGGGTACCTTTTCTTCGACGAGGGCTCGGCTGCCGGGTACCTTTTCTTCGACGAGGGCTCGGCTGCCGGCTACCTTTTCTTCGACGAGTGCTCGGCTGCCGGGTACCTTTTCTTCGACGAGGGCTCGGCTGCCGGGTACCTTTTCTTCGACGAGGGCTCGGCTGCCGGGTACCTTTTCTTCGACGAGGGCTCGGCTGCCGGGTACCTTTTCTTCGACGAGGGCTCGGCTGCCGGGTACCTTTTCTTCGACGAGGGCTCGGCTGCCGGGTACCTTTTCTTCGACGAGGGCTCCCCTGCCGGGTACCTTTTCTTCGACGAGGGCTCGGCTGCCAACGAAACAATTTTCGACGAGTGCTCGGCTGCCGGGTACCTATTCTTCGACGAGGGCTCGGCTGCGGAGTACCTTTTCTTCGACGAGGGCTCGGCTGCCGGCTACCTTTTCTTCGACGAGGGCTCGGCTGCCGGGTACCTTTTCTTCGACGAGGGCTCGGCTGCCGGGTACCTTTTCTTCGACGAGGGCTCGGCTGCCGAAGGAAATATTTTCGACGAGGGCTCGGCTGCCGAAGGAAATATTTTCAATGAAGTCTCTGCTGCCGGGTACCTTTTCTTCGACGAGGGCTTGGCTGCGAAGAAAAAATTTTCGACGAGGTCTCGGCTGCCGGGTACCTTTTCTTCGACGAGGGCTCAGCTGCCGGGTACCTTTTCTTCGACCATGGCTCGGCTGCCGGGGACCTTTTCTTCGACGAGGGCTCGGCTGCCGGGTACCTTTTCTTCGACGAGGGCTCGGCTGCCGGGTACCTTTTCTTCGACGAGGGCTTGGCTGCCGAAGAAAATATTTTCAAGGAGGACTCGGTTGCCGGGTACCTTTATTTCGACGAGGGCTCGGCTTCCGGGTACCTTTTCTTCGACGAGGGCTCGGCTGCCAAAGAAAAAATTTTCAACGACATCTCGGCTGCCGGGTACCTTTTCTTCGACGAGGGCTCGGCTGCCGGGTACCTTTTCTTCGACGAGGGCTCAGCTGCCGGGTACCTTTTCTTCGACGAGGGCTCGGCTGCCGGGTACCTTTTCTTCGACGAGGGCTCGGCTGCCGGCTACCTTTTCTTCGACGAGTGCTCGGCTGCCGGGTACCTTTTCTTCGACGAGGGCTCGGCTGCCGGGTACCTTTTCTTCGACGAGGGCTCGGCTGCCGGGTACCTTTTCTTCGACGAGGGCTCGGCTGCCGGGTACCTTTTCTTCGACGAGGGCTCGGCTGCCGGGTACCTTTTCTTCGACGAGGGCTCGGCTGCCGGGTACCTTTTCTTCGACGAGGGCTCCCCTGCCGGGTACCTTTTCTTCGACGAGGGCTCGGCTGCCAACGAAACAATTTTCGACGAGTGCTCGGCTGCCGGGTACCTATTCTTCGACGAGGGTTCGTCTGCGGAGTACCTTTTCTTCGACGAGGGCTCGGCTGCCGGCTACCTTTTCTTCGACGAGGGCTCGGCTGCCGGGTACCTTTTCTTCGACGAGGGCTCGGCTGCCGGGTACCTTTTCTTCGACGAGGGCTCGGCTGCCGAAGAAAAAATTTTCGACGAGTGCTCGGCTGCCGGGTACCTTTTCTTCGACGAGGGCTCGGCTGCCGAAAAAAAAATTTTCGACGAGGTCTCGGCTGCCGGGTACCTTTTCTTCGACGAGGGCTCGGCTGCCGGGTACCTTTTCTTCGACGAGGGCTCGGCTGCCGGATACCTTTTCTTCGACGAGGGCTCGGCTGCTGGGTACCTTTTCTTCGACGAGGGCTCGGCTGCCGGGTACCTTTTCTTCGACGAGGGCTCGGCTGCCGGATACCTTTTCTTCGACGAGGGCTCGGCTGCCGGGTACCTTTTCTTCGACGAGTGCTCGGCTGCCAGGTACCTATTCTTCGACGAGGGTTCGTCTGCGAAGAAAAAATTTTCGACGAGGGCTCGTCTGCCGGGTACCTTTTCTTTGACGAGGGCTCGTCTGCCGGGTACCTTTTCTTCGACGAAGGTTCGTCAGCCGGGTATCTTTTCTTCGACGAGGGCTCGTCTGCCGGCTACCTTTTCTTCGACGAAGGTTCGTCAGCCGGGTATCTTTTCTTCGACGAGGGCTCGTCTGCCGGCTACCTTTTCTTCGACGAAGGTTCGTCAGCCGGGTATCTTTTCTTCGAAGAGGGCTCGTCTGCCGGCTACCTTTTCTTCGACGAAGGTTCGTCAGCCGGGTATCTTTTCTTCGACGAGGGCTCGTCTGCCGGCTACCTTTTCTTCGACGAAGGTTCGTCAGCCGGGTATCTTTTCTTCGACGAGGGCTCGTCTGCCGGCTACCTTTTCTTCGACGAGGGCTCGGCTGCCGGGTACCTTTTCTTCGACGAGGGCTCGGCTGCCGGATACCTTTTCTTCGACGAGGTCTCGGCTGCCGGGTACATTTTCTTCGACGAGGGCTCGGCTGCCGGATACCTTTTCTTCGACGAGGGCTCGGCTGCCGGGTACCTTTTCTTCGACGAGTGCTCGGCTGCCAGGTACCTATTCTTCGACGAGGGTTCGTCTGCGAAGAAAAAATTTTCGACGAGGGCTCGTCTGCCGGGTACCTTTTCTTTGACGAGGGCTCGTCTGCCGGGTACCTTTTCTTTGACGAGGACTCGTCTGCCGGGTACCTTTTCTTCGACGAAGGTTCGTCAGCCGGGTATCTTTTCTTCGACGAGGGCTCGTCTGCCGGCTACCTTTTCTTCGACGAAGGTTCGTCAGCCGGGTATCTTTTCTTCGACGAGGGCTCGTCTGCCGGCTACCTTTTCTTCGACGAAGGTTCGTCAGCCGGGTATCTTTTCTTCGACGAGGGCTCGTCTGCCGGCTACCTTTTCTTCGACGAAGGTTCGTCAGCCGGGTATCTTTTCTTCGACGAGGGCTCGTCTGCCGGCTACCTTTTCTTCGACGAAGGTTCGTCAGCCAGGTATCTTTTCTTCGACGAGGGCTCGGCTGCCGGGTACCTTTTCTTCGACGAGGGCTCGGCTGCCGGGTACCTTTTCTTCGACGAGGGCTCGGCTGCCGGGTACCTTTTCTTCGACGAGGGCTCGTCTGCCGGGTACCTTTTCTTCGACGAGGGCTCGGCTGCCGGGTACCTTTTCTTCGACGAGGGCTCGGCTGCCGGGTACCTTTTCTTCGACGAGGGCTGGGCTGCCGGGTACCTTTTCTTCGACGAGGGCTCGGCTGCCGTGTACCTTTTCTTCGACGAGGGCTCGGCTGCCGTGTACCTTTTCTTCGACGAGGGCTCGGCTGCCGGGTACCTTTTCTTCGACGAGGGCTCGGCTGCCGTGTACCTTTTCTTCGACGAGGGCTCGGCTGCCGTGTACCTTTTCTTCGACGAGGGCTCGGCTGCCGTGTACCTTTTCTTCGACGAGGGCTCGGCTGCCGTGTACCTTTTCTTCGACGAGGGCTCGGCTGCCGGGTACCTTTTCTTCGACGAGGGCTCGGCTGCCGGGTACCTTTTCTTCGACGAAGGTTCGTCAGCCGGGTATCTTTTCTTCGACGAGGGCTCGTCTGCCGGCTACCTTTTATTCGACGAGGGCTCGGCTGCCGGGTACCTTTTCTTCGACGAGGGCTCGGCTGCCGGATACCTTTTCTTCGACGAGGGCTCGGCTGCCGGATACCTTTTCTTCGACGAGGGCTCGGCTGCCGGGTACCTTGTCTTCGACGAGGGCTCGGCTGCCGGGTACCTTGTCTTCGACGAGGGCTCGGCTGCCGGGTACCTTTTCTTCGACGAGGGCTCGGCTGCCGGGTACCTTTTCTTCGACGAGGGCTCGGCTGCCGGGTACCTTTTCTTCGACGAGGGCTCGGATGCCGGGTACCTTGTCTTCGACGAGGGCTCGGCTGCCGAAGGAAATATTTTCGACGAGGGCTCGGCTGCCGGGTACCTTTTCTTCGACGAGGGCTCGGCTGCCGAAGGAAATATTTTCGACGAGGGCTCGGCTGCCGAAGGAAATATTTTCAATGAAGTCTCTGCTGCCGGGTACCTTTTCTTCGACGAGGGCTTGGCTGCGAAGAAAAAATTTTCGACGAGGTCTCGGCTGCCGGGTACCTATTCTTCGACGAGGGCTCGGCTGCCGAAGGAAATATTTTCGACGAGGGCTCGGCTGCCGAAGGAAATATTTTCAATGAAGTCTCTGCTGCCGGGTACCTTTTCTTCCACGAGGGCTCGGCTGCCGGGTACCTTTTCTTCGACGAGGGCTCAGCTGCCGGATACCTTTTCTTCGACCATGGCTCGGCTGCCGGGGACCTTTTCTTCGACGAGGGCTCGGCTGCCGGGTACCTTTTCTTCGACGAGGGCTCGGCTGCCGGGTACCTTTTCTTCGACGAGGGCTCGGCTGCCGGGTACCTTTTCTTCGGCGAGGGCTCGGCTGCCGGGTACCTTTTCTTCGACGAGGGCTTGGCTGCCGAAGAAAATATTTTCAAGGAGGACTTGGTTGCCGGGTACCTTTATTTCGACGAGGGCTCGGCTTCCGGGTACCTTTTCTTCGACGAGGGCTCGGCTGCCAAAGAAAAAATTTTCAACGACATCTCGGCTGCCGGGTACCTTTTCTTCGACGAGGGCTCGGCTGCCGGGTACCTTTTCTTCGACGAGGGCTCGGCTGCCGGGTACCTTTTCTTCGACGAGGGCTCGGCTGCCGGGTACCTTTTCTTCGACGAGGGCTCGGCTGCCGTGTACCTTTTCTTCGACGAGGGCTCGGCTGCCGGGTACCTTTTCTTCGACGAGGGCTCGGCTGCCGTGTACCTTTTCTTCGACGAGGGCTCGGCTGCCGTGTACCTTTTCTTCGACGAGGGCTCGGCTGCCGGGTACCTTTTCTTCGACGAGGGCTCGGCTGCCGGGTACCTTTTCTTCGACGAGGGCTCGGCTGCCGGGTACCTTTTCTTCGACGAGGGCTCCCCTGCCGGGTACCTTTTCTTCGACGAGGGCTCGGCTGCCGGGTACCTTTTCTTCGACGAGGGCTCCCCTGCCGGGTACCTTTTCTTCGACGAGGGCTCGGCTGCCAACGAAACTATTTTCGACGAGTGCTCGGCTGCCGGGTACCTATTCTTCGACGAGGGTTCGTCTGCGAAGAAAAAATTTACGACGAGGGCTCGTCTGCCGGGTACCTTTTCTTTGACGAGGGCTCGTCTGCCGGGTACCTTTTCTTCGACGAAGGTTCGTCAGCCGGGTATCTTTTCTTCGACAAGGGCTCGGCTGCCAGCTACCTTTTCTTCGACGAGGGCTCGGCTGCCGGATACCTTTTCTTCGACGAGGGCTCGGCTGCCGGATACCTTTTCTTCGACGAGGGCTCGGCTGCCGGGTACCTTTTCTTCGACGAGGGCTCGGCTGCCGGGTACCTTTTCTTCGACGAGGGCTCGGCTGCCGGGTACCTTGTCTTCGACGAGGGCTCAGCTGCCGAAGGAAATATTTTCGACGAGGGCTCGGCTGCCGAAGGAAATATTTTCAATGAAGTCTCTGCTGCCGGGTACCTTTTCTTCCACGAGGGCTTGGCTGCGAAGAAAAAATTTTCGACGAGGTCTCGGCTGCCGGGTACCTATTCTTCGACGAGGGCTCGGCTGCCGGGTACCTTTTCTTCCACGAGGGCTCGGCTGCCGGGTACCTTTTCTTCGACGAGGGCTCAGCTGCCGGATACCTTTTCTTCGACAATGGCTCGGCTGCCGGGGACCTTTTCTTCGACGAGGGCTCGGCTGCCGGGTACCTTTTCTTCGACGAGGGCTCGGCTGCCGGGTACCTTTTCTTCGACGAGGGCTCGGCTGCCGGGTACCTTTTCTTCGACGAGGGCTCGGCTGCCGGGTACCTTTTCTTCGACGAGGGCTCGGCTGCCGCTACCTTTTCTTCGACGAGGGCTCGGCTGCCGGGTACCTTTTCTTCGACGAGGGCTCGGCTGCCGGGTACCTTTTCTTCGACGAGGGCTCGGCTGCCGGGTACCTTTTCTTCGACGAGGGCTTGGCTGCGAAGAAAAAATTTTCGACGAGGTCTCGGCTGCCGGGTACCTATTCTTCGACGAGGGCTCGGCTGCCGGGTACCTTTTCTTCCACGAGGGCTCGGCTGCCGGGTACCTTTTCTTCGACGAGGGCTCAGCTGCCGGGTACCTTTTCTTCGACCATGGCTCGGCTGCCGGGGACCTTTTCTTCGACGAGGGCTCGGCTGCCGGGTACCTTTTCTTCGACGAGGGCTCGGCTGCCGGGTACCTTTTCTTCGACGAGGGCTCGGCTGCCGGGTACCTTTTCTTCGACGAGGGCTTGGCTGCCGAAGAAAATATTTTCAAGGAGGACTCGGTTGCCGGGTACCTTTATTTCGACGAGGGCTCGGCTTCCGGGTACCTTTTCTTCGACGAGGGCTCGGCTGCCAAAGAAAAAATTTTCAACGACATCTCGGCTGCCGGGTACCTTTTCTTCGACGAGGGCTCGGCTGCCGGGTACCTTTTCTTCGACGAGGGCTCAGCTGCCGGGTACCTTTTCTTCGACGAGGGCTCGGCTGCCGGGTACCTTTTCTTCGACGAGGGCTCGCCTGCCGGCTACCTTTTCTTCGACGAGTGCTCGGCTGCCGGGTACCTTTTCTTCGACGAGGGCTCGGCTGCCGGGTACCTTTTCTTCGACGAGGGCTCGGCTGCCGGGTACCTTTTCTTCGACGAGGGCTCGGCTGCCGGGTACCTTTTCTTCGACGAGGGCTCGGCTGCCGGGTACCTTTTCTTCGACGAGGGCTCGGCTGCCGGGTACCTTTTCTTCGACGAGGGCTCCCCTGCCGGGTACCTTTTCTTCGACGAGGGCTCGGCTGCCAACGAAACAATTTTCGACGAGTGCTCGGCTGCCGGGTACCTATTCTTCGACGAGGGTTCGTCTGCGGAGTACCTTTTCTTCGACGAGGGCTCGGCTGCCGGCTACCTTTTCTTCGACGAGGGCTCGGCTGCCGGGTACCTTTTCTTCGACGAGGGCTCGGCTGCCGGGTACCTTTTCTTCGACGAGGGCTCGGCTGCCGAAGAAAAAATTTTCGACGAGTGCTCGGCTGCCGGGTACCTTTTCTTCGACGAGGGCTCGGCTGCCGAAAAAAAAATTTTCGACGAGGTCTCGGCTGCCGGGTACCTTTTCTTCGACGAGGGCTCGGCTGCCGGGTACCTTTTCTTCGACGAGGGCTCGGCTGCCGGATACCTTTTCTTCGACGAGGGCTCGGCTGCTGGGTACCTTTTCTTCGACGAGGGCTCGGCTGCCGGGTACCTTTTCTTCGACGAGGGCTCGGCTGCCGGATACCTTTTCTTCGACGAGGGCTCGGCTGCCGGGTACCTTTTCTTCGACGAGTGCTCGGCTGCCAGGTACCTATTCTTCGACGAGGGTTCGTCTGCGAAGAAAAAATTTTCGACGAGGGCTCGTCTGCCGGGTACCTTTTCTTTGACGAGGGCTCGTCTGCCGGGTACCTTTTCTTCGACGAAGGTTCGTCAGCCGGGTATCTTTTCTTCGACGAGGGCTCGTCTGCCGGCTACCTTTTCTTCGACGAAGGTTCGTCAGCCGGGTATCTTTTCTTCGACGAGGGCTCGTCTGCCGGCTACCTTTTCTTCGACGAAGGTTCGTCAGCCGGGTATCTTTTCTTCGAAGAGGGCTCGTCTGCCGGCTACCTTTTCTTCGACGAAGGTTCGTCAGCCGGGTATCTTTTCTTCGACGAGGGCTCGTCTGCCGGCTACCTTTTCTTCGACGAAGGTTCGTCAGCCGGGTATCTTTTCTTCGACGAGGGCTCGTCTGCCGGCTACCTTTTCTTCGACGAGGGCTCGGCTGCCGGGTACCTTTTCTTCGACGAGGGCTCGGCTGCCGGATACCTTTTCTTCGACGAGGGCTCGGCTGCCGGGTACATTTTCTTCGACGAGGGCTCGGCTGCCGGATACCTTTTCTTCGACGAGGGCTCGGCTGCCGGGTACCTTTTCTTCGACGAGTGCTCGGCTGCCAGGTACCTATTCTTCGACGAGGGTTCGTCTGCGAAGAAAAAATTTTCGACGAGGGCTCGTCTGCCGGGTACCTTTTCTTTGACGAGGGCTCGTCTGCCGGGTACCTTTTCTTTGACGAGGACTCGTCTGCCGGGTACCTTTTCTTCGACGAAGGTTCGTCAGCCGGGTATCTTTTCTTCGACGAGGGCTCGTCTGCCGGCTACCTTTTCTTCGACGAAGGTTCGTCAGCCGGGTATCTTTTCTTCGACGAGGGCTCGTCTGCCGGCTACCTTTTCTTCGACGAAGGTTCGTCAGCCGGGTATCTTTTCTTCGACGAGGGCTCGTCTGCCGGCTACCTTTTCTTCGACGAAGGTTCGTCAGCCGGGTATCTTTTCTTCGACGAGGGCTCGTCTGCCGGCTACCTTTTCTTCGACGAAGGTTCGTCAGCCGGGTATCTTTTCTTCGACGAGGGCTCGTCTGCCGGCTACCTTTTCTTCGACGAAGGTTCGTCAGCCAGGTATCTTTTCTTCGACGAGGGCTCGGCTGCCGGGTACCTTGTCTTCGACGAGGGCTCGGCTGCCGGGTACCTTTTCTTCGACGAGGGCTCAGCTGCCGGGTACCTTTTCTTCGACGAGGGCTCGGCTGCCGGGTACCTTTTCTTCGACGAGGGCTCGGATGCCGGGTACCTTGTCTTCGACGAGGGCTCGGCTGCCGAAGGTAATATTTTCGACGAGGGCTCGGCTGCCGGGTACCTTTTCTTCGACGAGGGCTCGGCTGCCGAAGGAAATATTTTCGACGAGGGCTCGGCTGCCGAAGGAAATATTTTCAATGAAGTCTCTGCTGCCGGGTACCTTTTCTTCGACGAGGGCTTGGCTGCGAAGAAAAAATTTTCGACGAGGTCTCGGCTGCCGGGTACCTATTCTTCGACGAGGGCTCGGCTGCCGAAGGAAATATTTTCGACGAGGGCTCGGCTGCCGAAGGAAATATTTTCAATGAAGTCTCTGCTGCCGGGTACCTTTTCTTCCACGAGGGCTCGGCTGCCGGGTACCTTTTCTTCGACGAGGGCTCAGCTGCCGGATACCTTTTCTTCGACCATGGCTCGGCTGCCGGGGACCTTTTCTTCGACCATGGCTCGGCTGCCGGGGACCTTTTCTTCGACGAGGGCTCGGCTGCCGGATACCTTTTCTTCGACGAGGGCTCGGCTGCCGGGTACCTTTTCTTCGACGAGGGCTCGGCTGCCGGGTACCTTTTCTTCGACGAGGGCTCGGCTGCCGGGTACCTTTTCTTCGACGAGGGCTCGGCTGCCGGGTACCTTTTCTTCGACGAGGGCTCGGCTGCTGGGTACCTTTTCTTCGACGAGGGCTCCCCTGCCGGGTACCTTTTCTTCGACGAGGGCTCGGCTGCCAACGAAACAATTTTCGACGAGTGCTCGGCTGCCGGGTACCTATTCTTCGTCGAGGGTTCGTCTGCGGGGTACCTTTTCTTCGACGAGGGCTCGGCTGCCGGCTACCTTTTCTTCGATGAGGGCTCGGCTTCCGGGTAGCTTTTCTTCGACGAGGGCTCGGCTGCCGGGTACCTTTTCTTCGACGAGGGCTCGGCTGCCGAAGAAAAAATTTTCGACGAGTGCTCGGCTGCCGGGTACCTTTTCTTCGACGAGGGCTCGGCTGCCGAAAAAAAAATTTTCGACGAGGGCTCGGCTGCCGGGTACCTTTTCTTCGACGAGGGCTCGGCTGCCGGGTACCTTTTCTTCGACGAGGGCTCGGCTGCCGGGTACCTTTTCTTCGACGAGGGCTCGGCTGCCGGATACCTTTTCTTCGACGAGGGCTCGGCTGCTGGGTACCTTTTCTTCGACGAGGGCTCGGCTGCCGGGTACCTTTTCTTCGACGAGGGCTCGGCTGCCGGATACCTTTTCTTCGACGAGGGCTCGGCTGCCGGGTACCTTTTCTTCGACGAGTGCTCGGCTGCCAGGTACCTATTCTTCGACGAGGGTTCGTCTGCGAAGAAAAAATTTTCGACGAGGGCTCGTCTGCCGGGTACCTTGTCTTCGACGAGGGCTCGTCTGCCGGGTACCTTTTCTTCGACGAAGGTTCGTCAGCCGGGTATCTTTTCTTCGACGAGGGCTCGTCTGCCGGCTACCTTTTCTTCGACGAAGGTTCGTCAGCCGGGTATCTTTTCTTCGACGAGGGCTCGTCTGCCGGCTACCTTTTCTTCGACGAGGGCTCGGCTGCCGGGTACATTTTCTTCGACGAGGGCTCAGCTGCCGGGTACCTTGTCTTCGACGAGGGCTCGGCTGCCGGGTACCTTGTCTTCGACGAGGGCTCGGCTGCCGGGTACCTTTTCTTCGACGAGGGCTCGGCTGCCGTGTACCTTTTCTTCGACGAGGGCTCGGCTGCCGGGTACCTTGTCTTCGACGAGGGCTCGGCTGCCGAAGGAAATATTTTCGACGAGGGCTCGGCTGCCGGGTACCTTTTCTTCGACGAGGGCTCGGCTGCCGAAGGAAATATTTTCGACGAGGGCTCGGCTGCCGAAGGAAATATTTTCAATGAAGTCTCTGCTGCCGGGTACCTTTTCTTCGACGAGGGCTTGGCTGCGAAGTAAAAATTTTCGACGAGGTCTCGGCTGCCGGGTACCTATTCTTCGACGAGGGCTCGGCTGCCGAAGGAAATATTTTCGACGAGGGCTCAGCTGCCGAAGGAAATATTTTCAATGAAGTCTCTGCTGCCGGGTACCTTTTCTTCCACGAGGGCTCGGCTGCCGGGTAGCTTTTCTTCGACGAGGGCTCGGCTGCCGGGTACCTTTTCTTCGACGAGGGCTCGGCTGCCGGGTACCTTTTCTTCGACGAGGGCTCGGCTGCCGGGTACCTTTTCTTCGACGAGGGCTCGGCTGCCGGGTACCTTTTCTTCGACGAGGGCTTGGCTGCCGAAGAAAATATTTTCAAGGAGGACTCGGTTGCCGGGTACCTTTATTTCGACGAGGGCTCGGCTTCCGGGTACCTTTTCTTCGACGAGGGCTCGGCTGCCAAAGAAAAAATTTTCAACGACATCTCGGCTGCCGGGTACCTTTTCTTCGACGAGGGCTCGGCTGCCGGGTACCTTTTCTTCGACGAGGGCTCGGCTGCCGGGTACCTTTTCTTCGACGAGGGCTCGGCTGCCGGGTACCTTTTCTTCGACGAGGGCTCGGCTGCCGGGTACCTTTTCTTCGACGAGGGCTCGGCTGCCGTGTACCTTTTCTTCGACGAGGGCTCGGCTGCCGTGTACCTTTTCTTCGACGAGGGCTCGGCTGCCGTGTACCTTTTCTTCGACGAGGGCTCGGCTGCCGGGTACCTTTTCTTCGACGAGGGCTCGGCTGCCGTGTACCTTTTCTTCGACGAGGGCTCGGCTGCCGTGTACCTTTTCTTCGACGAGGGCTCGGCTGCCGGGTACCTTTTCTTCGACGAGGGCTCGGCTGCCGGGTACCTTTTCTTCGACGAGGGCTCGGCTGCCGGGTACCTTTTCTTCGACGAGGGCTCGGCTGCCGTGTACCTTTTCTTCGACGAGGGCTCGGCTGCCGTGTACCTTTTCTTCGACGAGGGCTCGGCTGCCGGGTACCTTTTCTTCGACGAGGGCTCGGCTGCCGGGTACCTTTTCTTCGACGAGGGCTCGGCTGCCGGGTACCTTTTCTTCGACGAAGGTTCGTCAGCCGGGTATCTTTTCTTCGACGAGGGCTCGTCTGCCGGCTACCTTTTCTTCGACGAGGGCTCGGCTGCCGGGTACCTTTTCTTCGACGAGGGCTCGGCTGCCGGATACCTTTTCTTCGACGAGGGCTCGGCTGCCGGATACCTTTTCTTCGACGAGGGCTCGGCTGCCGGGTACCTTGTCTTCGACGAGGGCTCGGCTGCCGGGTACCTTGTCTTCGACGAGGGCTCGGCTGCTGGGTACCTTTTCTTCGACGAGGGCTCGGCTGCCGGGTACCTTTTCTTCGACGAGGGCTCGGCTGCCGGGTACCTTTTCTTCGACGAGGGCTCGGATGCCGGGTACCTTGTCTTCGACGAGGGCTCGGCTGCCGAAGGAAATATTTTCGACGAGGGCTCGGCTGCCGGGTACCTTTTCTTCGACGAGGGCTCGGCTGCCGAAGGAAATATTTTCGACGAGGGCTCGGCTGCCGAAGGAAATATTTTCAATGAAGTCTCTGCTGCCGGGTACCTTTTCTTCGACGAGGGCTTGGCTGCGAAGAAAAAATTTTCGACGAGGTCTCGGCTGCCGGGTACCTATTCTTCGACGAGGGCTCGGCTGCCGAAGGAAATATTTTCGACGAGGGCTCGGCTGCCGAAGGAAATATTTTCAATGAAGTCTCTGCTGCCGGGTACCTTTTCTTCCACGAGGGCTCGGCTGCCGGGTACCTTTTCTTCGACGAGGGCTCAGCTGCCGGATACCTTTTCTTCGACCATGGCTCGGCTGCCGGGGACCTTTTCTTCGACGAGGGCTCGGCTGCCGGGTACCTTTTCTTCGACGAGGGCTCGGCTGCCGGGTACCTTTTCTTCGACGAGGGCTCGGCTGCCGGGTACCTTTTCTTCGGCGAGGGCTCGGCTGCCGGGTACCTTTTCTTCGACGAGGGCTTGGCTGCCGAAGAAAATATTTTCAAGGAGGACTTGGTTGCCGGGTACCTTTATTTCGACGAGGGCTCGGCTTCCGGGTACCTTTTCTTCGACGAGGGCTCGGCTGCCAAAGAAAAAATTTTCAACGACATCTCGGCTGCCGGGTACCTTTTCTTCGACGAGGGCTCGGCTGCCGGGTACCTTTTCTTCGACGAGGGCTCGGCTGCCGGGTACCTTTTCTTCGACGAGGGCTCGGCTGCCGGGTACCTTTTCTTCGACGAGGGCTCGGCTGCCGTGTACCTTTTCTTCGACGAGGGCTCGGCTGCCGGGTACCTTTTCTTCGACGAGGGCTCGGCTGCCGTGTACCTTTTCTTCGACGAGGGCTCGGCTGCCGTGTACCTTTTCTTTGACGAGGGCTCGGCTGCCGGGTACCTTTTCTTCGACGAGGGCTCGGCTGCCGGGTACCTTTTCTTCGACGAGGGCTCGGCTGCCGGGTACCTTTTCTTCGACGAGGGCTCGGCTGCCGGGTACCTTTTCTTCGACGAGGGCTCCCCTGCCGGGTACCTTTTCTTCGACGAGGGCTCGGCTGCCGGGTACCTTTTCTTCGACGAGGGCTCCCCTGCCGGGTACCTTTTCTTCGACGTTGGCTCGGCTGCCAACGAAACTATTTTCGACGAGTGCTCGGCTGCCGGGTACCTATTCTTCGACGAGGGTTCGTCTGCGAAGAAAAAATTTACGACGAGGGCTCGTCTGCCGGGTACCTTTTCTTTGACGAGGGCTCGTCTGCCGGGTACCTTTTCTTCGACGAAGGTTCGTCAGCCGGGTATCTTTTCTTCGACGAGGGCTCGGCTGCCAGCTACCTTTTCTTCGACGAGGGCTCGGCTGCCGGATACCTTTTCTTCGACGAGGGCTCGGCTGCCGGATACCTTTTCTTCGACGAGGGCTCGGCTGCCGGGTACCTTTTCTTCGACGAGGGCTCGGCTGCCGGGTACCTTGTCTTCGACGAGGGCTCGGCTGCCGGGTACCTTGTCTTCGACGAGGGCTCAGCTGCCGAAGGAAATATTTTCGACGAGGGCTCGGCTGCCGAAGGAAATATTTTCAATGAAGTCTCTGCTGCCGGGTACCTTTTCTTCCACGAGGGCTTGGCTGCGAAGAAAAAATTTTCGACGAGGTCTCGGCTGCCGGGTACCTATTCTTCGACGAGGGCTCGGCTGCCGGGTACCTTTTCTTCCACGAGGGCTCGGCTGCCGGGTACCTTTTCTTCGACGAGGGCTCAGCTGCCGGATACCTTTTCTTCGACAATGGCTCGGCTGCCGGGGACCTTTTCTTCGACGAGGGCTCGGCTGCCGGGTACCTTTTCTTCGACGAGGGCTCGGCTGCCGGGTACCTTTTCTTCGATGAGGGCTCGGCTGCCGGGTACCTTTTCTTCGACGAGAGCTCGGCTGCCGGGTACCTTTTCTTCGACGAGGGCTCGGCTGCCGGGTACCTTTTCTTCGACGAGGGCTCGGCTGCCGGGTACCTTTTCTTCGACGAGGGCTCGGCTGCCGGGTACCTTTTCTTCGACGAGGGCTCGGCTGCCGGGTACCTTTTCTTCGACGAGGGCTCGGCTGCCGCTACCTTTTCTTCGACGAGGGCTCGGCTGCCGGGTACCTTTTCTTCGACGAGGGCTCGGCTGCCGGGTACCTTTTCTTCGACGAGGGCTCGGCTGCCGGGTACCTTTTCTTCGACGAGGGCTTGGCTGCGAAGAAAAAATTTTCGACGAGGTCTCGGCTGCCGGGTACCTATTCTTCGACGAGGGCTCGGCTGCCGGGTACCTTTTCTTTGACGAGGGCTCGTCTGCCGGGTACCTTTTCTTCGACGAAGGTTCGTCAGCCGGGTATCTTTTCTTCGACGAGGGCTCGTCTGCCGGCTACCTTTTCTTCGACGAAGGTTCGTCAGCCGGGTATCTTTTCTTCGACGAGGGCTCGTCTGCCGGCTACCTTTTCTTCGACGAAGGTTCGTCAGCCGGGTATCTTTTCTTCGAAGAGGGCTCGTCTGCCGGCTACCTTTTCTTCGACGAAGGTTCGTCAGCCGGGTATCTTTTCTTCGACGAGGGCTCGTCTGCCGGCTACCTTTTCTTCGACGAAGGTTCGTCAGCCGGGTATCTTTTCTTCGACGAGGGCTCGTCTGCCGGGTACCTTTTCTTCGACGAGGGCTCGGCTGCCGGGTACCTTTTCTTCGACGAGGGCTCGGCTGCCGGATACCTTTTCTTCGACGAGGGCTCGGCTGCCGGGTACATTTTCTTCGACGAGGGCTCGGCTGCCGGATACCTTTTCTTCGACGAGGGCTCGGCTGCCGGGTACCTTTTCTTCGACGAGTGCTCGGCTGCCAGGTACCTATTCTTCGACGAGGGTTCGTCTGCGAAGAAAAAATTTTCGACGAGGGCTCGTCTGCCGGGTACCTTTTCTTTGACGAGGGCTCGTCTGCCGGGTACCTTTTCTTTGACGAGGACTCGTCTGCCGGGTACCTTTTCTTCGACGAAGGTTCGTCAGCCGGGTATCTTTTCTTCGACGAGGGCTCGTCTGCCGGCTACCTTTTCTTCGACGAAGGTTCGTCAGCCGGGTATCTTTTCTTCGACGAGGGCTCGTCTGCCGGCTACCTTTTCTTCGACGAAGGTTCGTCAGCCGGGTATCTTTTCTTCGACGAGGGCTCGTCTGCCGGCTACCTTTTCTTCGACGAAGGTTCGTCAGCCGGGTATCTTTTCTTCGACGAGGGCTCGTCTGCCGGCTACCTTTTCTTCGACGAAGGTTCGTCAGCCAGGTATCTTTTCTTCGACGAGGGCTCGGCTGCCGGGTACCTTGTCTTCGACGAGGGCTCGGCTGCCGGGTACCTTTTCTTCGACGAGGGCTCAGCTGCCGGGTACCTTTTCTTCGACGAGGGCTCGGCTGCCGGGTACCTTTTCTTCGACGAGGGCTCGGATGCCGGGTACCTTGTCTTCGACGAGGGCTCGGCTGCCGAAGGTAATATTTTCGACGAGGGCTCGGCTGCCGGGTACCTTTTCTTCGACGAGGGCTCGGCTGCCGAAGGAAATATTTTCGACGAGGGCTCGGCTGCCGAAGGAAATATTTTCAATGAAGTCTCTGCTGCCGGGTACCTTTTCTTCGACGAGGGCTTGGCTGCGAAGAAAAAATTTTCGACGAGGTCTCGGCTGCCGGGTACCTATTCTTCGACGAGGGCTCGGCTGCCGAAGGAAATATTTTCGACGAGGGCTCGGCTGCCGAAGGAAATATTTTCAATGAAGTCTCTGCTGCCGGGTACCTTTTCTTCCACGAGGGCTCGGCTGCCGGGTACCTTTTCTTCGACGAGGGCTCAGCTGCCGGATACCTTTTCTTCGACCATGGCTCGGCTGCCGGGGACCTTTTCTTCGACCATGGCTCGGCTGCCGGGGACCTTTTCTTCGACGAGGGCTCGGCTGCCGGATACCTTTTCTTCGACGAGGGCTCGGCTGCCGGGTACCTTTTCTTCGACGAGGGCTCGGCTGCCGGGTACCTTTTCTTCGACGAGGGCTCGGCTGCCGGGTACCTTTTCTTCGACGAGGGCTCGGCTGCCGGGTACCTTTTCTTCGACGAGGGCTCGGCTGCTGGGTACCTTTTCTTCGACGAGGGCTCCCCTGCCGGGTACCTTTTCTTCGACGAGGGCTCGGCTGCCAACGAAACAATTTTCGACGAGTGCTCGGCTGCCGGGTACCTATTCTTCGTCGAGGGTTCGTCTGCGGGGTACCTTTTCTTCGACGAGGGCTCGGCTGCCGGCTACCTTTTCTTCGACGAGGGCTCGGCTTCCGGGTAGCTTTTCTTCGACGAGGGCTCGGCTGCCGGGTACCTTTTCTTCGACGAGGGCTCGGCTGCCGAAGAAAAAATTTTCGACGAGTGCTCGGCTGCCGGGTACCTTTTCTTCGACGAGGGCTCGGCTGCCGAAAAAAAAATTTTCGACGAGGGCTCGGCTGCCGGGTACCTTTTCTTCGACGAGGGCTCGGCTGCCGGGTACCTTTTCTTCGACGAGGGCTCGGCTGCCGGGTACCTTTTCTTCGACGAGGGCTCGGCTGCCGGATACCTTTTCTTCGACGAGGGCTCGGCTGCTGGGTACCTTTTCTTCGACGAGGGCTCGGCTGCCGGGTACCTTTTCTTCGACGAGGGCTCGGCTGCCGGATACCTTTTCTTCGACGAGGGCTCGGCTGCCGGGTACCTTTTCTTCGACGAGTGCTCGGCTGCCAGGTACCTATTCTTCGACGAGGGTTCGTCTGCGAAGAAAAAATTTTCGACGAGGGCTCGTCTGCCGGGTACCTTGTCTTCGACGAGGGCTCGTCTGCCGGGTACCTTTTCTTCGACGAAGGTTCGTCAGCCGGGTATCTTTTCTTCGACGAGGGCTCGTCTGCCGGCTACCTTTTCTTCGACGAAGGTTCGTCAGCCGGGTATCTTTTCTTCGACGAGGGCTCGTCTGCCGGCTACCTTTTCTTCGACGAGGGCTCGGCTGCCGGGTACATTTTCTTCGACGAGGGCTCAGCTGCCGGGTACCTTGTCTTCGACGAGGGCTCGGCTGCCGGGTACCTTGTCTTCGACGAGGGCTCGGCTGCCGGGTACCTTTTCTTCGACGAGGGCTCGGCTGCCGGGTACCTTTTCTTCGACGAGGGCTCGGCTGCCGGGTACCTTGTCTTCGACGAGGGCTCGGCTGCCGAAGGAAATATTTTCGACGAGGGCTCGGCTGCCGGGTACCTTTTCTTCGACGAGGGCTCGGCTGCCGAAGGAAATATTTTCGACGAGGGCTCGGCTGCCGAAGGAAATATTTTCAATGAAGTCTCTGCTGCCGGGTACCTTTTCTTCGACGAGGGCTTGGCTGCGAAGTAAAAATTTTCGACGAGGTCTCGGCTGCCGGGTACCTATTCTTCGACGAGGGCTCGGCTGCCGAAGGAAATATTTTCGACGAGGGCTCAGCTGCCGAAGGAAATATTTTCAATGAAGTCTCTGCTGCCGGGTACCTTTTCTTCCACGAGGGCTCGGCTGCCGGGTACCTTTTCTTCGACGAGGGCTCAGCTGCCGGATACCTTTTCTTCGACCATGGCTCGGCTGCCGGGGACCTTTTCTTCGACGAGGGCTCGGCTGCCGGGTACCTTTTCTTCGACGAGGGCTCGGCTGCCGGGTACCTTTTCTTCGACGAGGGCTTGGCTGCCGAAGAAAATATTTTCAAGGAGGACTCGGTTGCCGGGTACCTTTATTTCGACGAGGGCTCGGCTTCCGGGTACCTTTTCTTCGACGAGGGCTCGGCTGCCAAAGAAAAAATTTTCAACGACATCTCGGCTGCCGGGTACCTTTTCTTCGACGAGGGCTCGGCTGCCGGGTACCTTTTCTTCGACGAGGGCTCGGCTGCCGGGTACCTTTTCTTCGACGAGGGCTCGGCTGCCGGGTACCTTTTCTTCGACGAGGGCTCGGCTGCCGGGTACCTTTTCTTCGACGAGGGCTCGGCTGCCGTGTACCTTTTCTTCGACGAGGGCTCGGCTGCCGTGTACCTTTTCTTCGACGAGGGCTCGGCTGCCGTGTACCTTTTCTTCGACGAGGGCTCGGCTGCCGGGTACCTTTTCTTCGACGAGGGCTCGGCTGCCGTGTACCTTTTCTTCGACGAGGGCTCGGCTGCCGTGTACCTTTTCTTCGACGAGGGCTCGGCTGCCGGGTACCTTTTCTTCGACGAGGGCTCGGCTGCCGGGTACCTTTTCTTCGACGAGGGCTCGGCTGCCGGGTACCTTTTCTTCGACGAGGGCTCGGCTGCCGTGTACCTTTTCTTCGACGAGGGCTCGGCTGCCGTGTACCTTTTCTTCGACGAGGGCTCGGCTGCCGGGTACCTTTTCTTCGACGAGGGCTCGGCTGCCGGGTACCTTTTCTTCGACGAGGGCTCGGCTGCCGGGTACCTTTTCTTCGACGAAGGTTCGTCAGCCGGGTATCTTTTCTTCGACGAGGGCTCGTCTGCCGGCTACCTTTTCTTCGACGAGGGCTCGGCTGCCGGGTACCTTTTCTTCGACGAGGGCTCGGCTGCCGGATACCTTTTCTTCGACGAGGGCTCGGCTGCCGGATACCTTTTCTTCGACGAGGGCTCGGCTGCCGGGTACCTTGTCTTCGACGAGGGCTCGGCTGCCGGGTACCTTGTCTTCGACGAGGGCTCGGCTGCTGGGTACCTTTTCTTCGACGAGGGCTCGGCTGCCGGGTACCTTTTCTTCGACGAGGGCTCGGCTGCCGGGTACCTTTTCTTCGACGAGGGCTCGGATGCCGGGTACCTTGTCTTCGACGAGGGCTCGGCTGCCGAAGGAAATATTTTCGACGAGGGCTCGGCTGCCGGGTACCTTTTCTTCGACGAGGGCTCGGCTGCCGAAGGAAATATTTTCGACGAGGGCTCGGCTGCCGAAGGAAATATTTTCAATGAAGTCTCTGCTGCCGGGTACCTTTTCTTCGACGAGGGCTTGGCTGCGAAGAAAAAATTTTCGACGAGGTCTCGGCTGCCGGGTACCTATTCTTCGACGAGGGCTCGGCTGCCGAAGGAAATATTTTCGACGAGGGCTCGGCTGCCGAAGGAAATATTTTCAATGAAGTCTCTGCTGCCGGGTACCTTTTCTTCCACGAGGGCTCGGCTGCCGGGTACCTTTTCTTCGACGAGGGCTCAGCTGCCGGATACCTTTTCTTCGACCATGGCTCGGCTGCCGGGGACCTTTTCTTCGACGAGGGCTCGGCTGCCGGGTACCTTTTCTTCGACGAGGGCTCGGCTGCCGGGTACCTTTTCTTCGACGAGGGCTCGGCTGCCGGGTACCTTTTCTTCGGCGAGGGCTCGGCTGCCGGGTACCTTTTCTTCGACGAGGGCTTGGCTGCCGAAGAAAATATTTTCAAGGAGGACTTGGTTGCCGGGTACCTTTATTTCGACGAGGGCTCGGCTTCCGGGTACCTTTTCTTCGACGAGGGCTCGGCTGCCAAAGAAAAAATTTTCAACGACATCTCGGCTGCCGGGTACCTTTTCTTCGACGAGGGCTCGGCTGCCGGGTACCTTTTCTTCGACGAGGGCTCGGCTGCCGGGTACCTTTTCTTCGACGAGGGCTCGGCTGCCGGGTACCTTTTCTTCGACGAGGGCTCGGCTGCCGGGTACCTTTTCTTCGACGAGGGCTCGGCTGCCGGGTACCTTTTCTTCGACGAGGGCTCGGCTGCCGTGTACCTTTTCTTCGACGAGGGCTCGGCTGCCGTGTACCTTTTCTTTGACGAGGGCTCGGCTGCCGGGTACCTTTTCTTCGACGAGGGCTCGGCTGCCGGGTACCTTTTCTTCGACGAGGGCTCGGCTGCCGGGTACCTTTTCTTCGACGAGGGCTCGTCTGCGGGGTACCTTTTCTTCGACGAGGGCTCCCCTGCCGGGTACCTTTTCTTCGACGAGGGCTCGGCTGCCGGGTACCTTTTCTTCGACGAGGGCTCCCCTGCCGGGTACCTTTTCTTCGACGAGGGCTCGGCTGCCAACGAAACTATTTTCGACGAGTGCTCGGCTGCCGGGTACCTATTCTTCGACGAGGGTTCGTCTGCGAAGAAAAAATTTACGACGAGGGCTCGTCTGCCGGGTACCTTTTCTTTGACGAGGGCTCGTCTGCCGGGTACCTTTTCTTCGACGAAGGTTCGTCAGCCGGGTATCTTTTCTTCGACGAGGGCTCGGCTGCCAGCTACCTTTTCTTCGACGAGGGCTCGGCTGCCGGATACCTTTTCTTCGACGAGGGCTCGGCTGCCGGATACCTTTTCTTCGACGAGGGCTCGGCTGCCGGGTACCTTTTCTTCGACGAGGGCTCGGCTGCCGGGTACCTTGTCTTCGACGAGGGCTCGGCTGCCGGGTACCTTGTCTTCGACGAGGGCTCAGCTGCCGAAGGAAATATTTTCGACGAGGGCTCGGCTGCCGAAGGAAATATTTTCAATGAAGTCTCTGCTGCCGGGTACCTTTTCTTCCACGAGGGCTTGGCTGCGAAGAAAAAATTTTCGACGAGGTCTCGGCTGCCGGGTACCTATTCTTCGACGAGGGCTCGGCTGCCGGGTACCTTTTCTTCCACGAGGGCTCGGCTGCCGGGTACCTTTTCTTCGACGAGGGCTCAGCTGCCGGATACCTTTTCTTCGACAATGGCTCGGCTGCCGGGGACCTTTTCTTCGACGAGGGCTCGGCTGCCGGGTACCTTTTCTTCGACGAGGGCTCGGCTGCCGGGTACCTTTTCTTCGACGAGGGCTCGGCTGCCGGGTACCTTTTCTTCGACGAGAGCTCGGCTGCCGGGTACCTTTTCTTCGACGAGGGCTCGGCTGCCGGGTACCTTTTCTTCGACGAGGGCTCGGCTGCCGGGTACCTTTTCTTCGACGAGGGCTCGGCTGCCGGGTACCTTTTCTTCGACGAGGGCTCGGCTGCCGGGTACCTTTTCTTCGACGAGGGCTCGGCTGCCGCTACCTTTTCTTCGACGAGGGCTCGGCTGCCGGGTACCTTTTCTTCGACGAGGGCTCGGCTGCCGGGTACCTTTTCTTCGACGAGGGCTCGGCTGCCGGGTACCTTTTCTTCGACGAGGGCTTGGCTGCGAAGAAAAAATTTTCGACGAGGTCTCGGCTGCCGGGTACCTATTCTTCGACGAGGGCTCGGCTGCCGGGTACCTTTTCTTCCACGAGGGCTCGGCTGCCGGGTACCTTTTCTTCGACGAGGGCTCAGCTGCCGGGTACCTTTTCTTCGACCATGGCTCGGCTGCCGGGGACCTTTTCTTCGACGAGGGCTCGGCTGCCGGGTACCTTTTCTTCGACGAGGGCTCGGCTGCCGGGTACCTTTTCTTCGACGAGGGCTCGGCTGCCGGGTACCTTTTCTTCGACGAGGGCTTGGCTGCCGAAGAAAATATTTTCAAGGAGGACTCGGTTGCCGGGTACCTTTATTTCGACGAGGGCTCGGCTTCCGGGTACCTTTTCTTCGACGAAGGCTCGGCTGCCAAAGAAAAAATTTTCAACGACATCTCGGCTGCCGGGTACCTTTTCTTCGACGAGGGCTCGGCTGCCGGGTACCTTTTCTTCGACGAGGGCTCAGCTGCCGGGTACCTTTTCTTCGACGAGGGCTCGGCTGCCGGGTACCTTTTCTTCGACGAGGGCTCTGCTGCCGGCTACCTTTTCTTCGACGAGTGCTCGGCTGCCGGGTACCTTTTCTTCGACGAGGGCTCGGCTGCCGGCTACCTTTTCTTCGACGAGGGCTCGGCTGCCGGGTACCTTTTCTTCGACGAGGGCTCGGCTGCCGGGTACCTTTTCTTCGACGAGGGCTCGGCTGCCGGGTACCTTTTCTTCGACGAGGGCTCGGCTGCCGGGTACCTTTTCTTCGACGAGGGCTCCCCTGCCGGGTACCTTTTCTTCGACGAGGGCTCGGCTGCCAACGAAACAATTTTCGACGAGTGCTCGGCTGCCGGGTACCTATTCTTCGATGAGGGTTCGTCTGCGGAGTACCTTTTCTTCGACGAGGGCTCGTCTGCCGGCTACCTTTTCTTCGACGAAGGTTCGTCAGCCGGGTATCTTTTCTTCGACGAGGGCTCGTCTGCCGGCTACCTTTTCTTCGACGAAGGTTCGTCAGCCGGGTATCTTTTCTTCGAAGAGGGCTCGTCTGCCGGCTACCTTTTCTTCGACGAAGGTTCGTCAGCCGGGTATCTTTTCTTCGACGAGGGCTCGTCTGCCGGCTACCTTTTCTTCGACGAAGGTTCGTCAGCCGGGTATCTTTTCTTCGACGAGGGCTCGTCTGCCGGCTACCTTTTCTTCGACGAGGGCTCGGCTGCCGGGTACCTTTTCTTCGACGAGGGCTCGGCTGCCGGATACCTTTTCTTCGACGAGGGCTCGGCTGCCGGGTACATTTTCTTCGACGAGGGCTCGGCTGCCGGATACCTTTTCTTCGACGAGGGCTCGGCTGCCGGGTACCTTTTCTTCGACGAGTGCTCGGCTGCCAGGTACCTATTCTTCGACGAGGGTTCGTCTGCGAAGAAAAAATTTTCGACGAGGGCTCGTCTGCCGGGTACCTTTTCTTTGACGAGGGCTCGTCTGCCGGGTACCTTTTCTTTGACGAGGACTCGTCTGCCGGGTACCTTTTCTTCGACGAAGGTTCGTCAGCCGGGTATCTTTTCTTCGACGAGGGCTCGTCTGCCGGCTACCTTTTCTTCGACGAAGGTTCGTCAGCCGGGTATCTTTTCTTCGACGAGGGCTCGTCTGCCGGCTACCTTTTCTTCGACGAAGGTTCGTCAGCCGGGTATCTTTTCTTCGACGAGGGCTCGTCTGCCGGGTACCTTTTCTTCGACGAAGGTTCGTCAGCCAGGTATCTTTTCTTCGACGAGGGCTCGTCTGCCGGGTACCTTTTCTTCGACGAGGGCTCGGCTGCCGGGTACCTTTTCTTCGACGAGGGCTCGGCTGCCGGGTACATTTTCTTCGACGAGGGCTCGGCTGCCGGGTACCTTGTCTTCGACGAGGGCTCGGCTGCCGGGTACCTTGTCTTCGACGAGGGCTCGGCTGCCGGGTACCTTTTCTTCGACGAGGGCTCGGCTGCCGGGTACCTTTTCTTCGACGAGGGCTCGGCTGCCGGGTACCTTTTCTTCGACGAGGGCTCGGATGCCGGGTACCTTGTCTTCGACGAGGGCTCGGCTGCCGAAGGTAATATATTCGACGAGGGCTCGGCTGCCGGGTACCTTTTCTTCGACGAGGGCTCGGCTGCCGAAGGAAATATTTTCGACGAGGGCTCGGCTGCCGAAGGAAATATTTTCAATGAAGTCTCTGCTGCCGGGTACCTTTTCTTCGACGAGGGCTTGGCTGCGAAGAAAAAATTTTCGACGAGGTCTCGGCTGCCGGGTACCTATTCTTCGACGAGGGCTCGGCTGCCGAAGGAAATATTTTCGACGAGGGCTCGGCTGCCGAAGGAAATATTTTCAATGAAGTCTCTGCTGCCGGGTACCTTTTCTTCCACGAGGGCTCGGCTGCCGGGTACCTTTTCTTCGACGAGGGCTCAGCTGCCGGATACCTTTTCTTCGACCATGGCTCGGCTGCCGGGGACCTTTTCTTCGACCATGGCTCGGCTGCCGGGGACCTTTTCTTCGACGAGGGCTCGGCTGCCGGATACCTTTTCTTCGACGAGGGCTCGGCTGCCGGGTACCTTTTCTTCGACGAGGGCTCGGCTGCCGGGTACCTTTTCTTCGACGAGGGCTCGGCTGCCGGGTACCTTTTCTTCGACGAGGGCTCGGCTGCCGGGTACCTTTTCTTCGACGAGGGCTCGGCTGCTGGGTACCTTTTCTTCGACGAGGGCTCCCCTGCCGGGTACCTTTTCTTCGACGAGGGCTCGGCTGCCAACGAAACAATTTTCGACGAGTGCTCGGCTGCCGGGTACCTATTCTTCGTCGAGGGTTCGTCTGCGGGGTACCTTTTCTTCGACGAGGGCTCGGCTGCCGGCTACCTTTTCTTCGACGAGGGCTCGGCTTCCGGGTAGCTTTTCTTCGACGAGGGCTCGGCTGCCGGGTACCTTTTCTTCGACGAGGGCTCGGCTGCCGAAGAAAAAATTTTCGACGAGTGCTCGGCTGCCGGGTACCTTTTCTTCGACGAGGGCTCGGCTGCCGAAAAAAAAATTTTCGACGAGGGCTCGGCTGCCGGGTACCTTTTCTTCGACGAGGGCTCGGCTGCCGGGTACCTTTTCTTCGACGAGGGCTCGGCTGCCGGGTACCTTTTCTTCGACGAGGGCTCGGCTGCCGGATACCTTTTCTTCGACGAGGGCTCGGCTGCTGGGTACCTTTTCTTCGACGAGGGCTCGGCTGCCGGGTACCTTTTCTTCGACGAGGGCTCGGCTGCCGGATACCTTTTCTTCGACGAGGGCTCGGCTGCCGGGTACCTTTTCTTCGACGAGTGCTCGGCTGCCAGGTACCTATTCTTCGACGAGGGTTCGTCTGCGAAGAAAAAATTTTCGACGAGGGCTCGTCTGCCGGGTACCTTGTCTTCGACGAGGGCTCGTCTGCCGGGTACCTTTTCTTCGACGAAGGTTCGTCAGCCGGGTATCTTTTCTTCGACGAGGGCTCGTCTGCCGGCTACCTTTTCTTCGACGAAGGTTCGTCAGCCGGGTATCTTTTCTTCGACGAGGGCTCGTCTGCCGGCTACCTTTTCTTCGACGAGGGCTCGGCTGCCGGGTACATTTTCTTCGACGAGGGCTCAGCTGCCGGGTACCTTGTCTTCGACGAGGGCTCGGCTGCCGGGTACCTTGTCTTCGACGAGGGCTCGGCTGCCGGGTACCTTTTCTTCGACGAGGGCTCGGCTGCCGTGTACCTTTTCTTCGACGAGGGCTCGGCTGCCGGGTACCTTGTCTTCGACGAGGGCTCGGCTGCCGAAGGAAATATTTTCGACGAGGGCTCGGCTGCCGGGTACCTTTTCTTCGACGAGGGCTCGGCTGCCGAAGGAAATATTTTCGACGAGGGCTCGGCTGCCGAAGGAAATATTTTCAATGAAGTCTCTGCTGCCGGGTACCTTTTCTTCGACGAGGGCTTGGCTGCGAAGTAAAAATTTTCGACGAGGTCTCGGCTGCCGGGTACCTATTCTTCGACGAGGGCTCGGCTGCCGAAGGAAATATTTTCGACGAGGGCTCAGCTGCCGAAGGAAATATTTTCAATGAAGTCTCTGCTGCCGGGTACCTTTTCTTCCACGAGGGCTCGGCTGCCGGGTACCTTTTCTTCGACGAGGGCTCAGCTGCCGGATACCTTTTCTTCGACCATGGCTCGGCTGCCGGGGACCTTTTCTTCGACGAGGGCTCGGCTGCCGGGTACCTTTTCTTCGACGAGGGCTCGGCTGCCGGGTACCTTTTCTTCGACGAGGGCTTGGCTGCCGAAGAAAATATTTTCAAGGAGGACTCGGTTGCCGGGTACCTTTATTTCGACGAGGGCTCGGCTTCCGGGTACCTTTTCTTCGACGAGGGCTCGGCTGCCAAAGAAAAAATTTTCAACGACATCTCGGCTGCCGGGTACCTTTTCTTCGACGAGGGCTCGGCTGCCGGGTACCTTTTCTTCGACGAGGGCTCGGCTGCCGGGTACCTTTTCTTCGACGAGGGCTCGGCTGCCGGGTACCTTTTCTTCGACGAGGGCTCGGCTGCCGGGTACCTTTTCTTCGACGAGGGCTCGGCTGCCGTGTACCTTTTCTTCGACGAGGGCTCGGCTGCCGTGTACCTTTTCTTCGACGAGGGCTCGGCTGCCGTGTACCTTTTCTTCGACGAGGGCTCGGCTGCCGGGTACCTTTTCTTCGACGAGGGCTCGGCTGCCGTGTACCTTTTCTTCGACGAGGGCTCGGCTGCCGTGTACCTTTTCTTCGACGAGGGCTCGGCTGCCGGGTACCTTTTCTTCGACGAGGGCTCGGCTGCCGGGTACCTTTTCTTCGACGAGGGCTCGGCTGCCGGGTACCTTTTCTTCGACGAGGGCTCCCCTGCCGGGTACCTTTTCTTCGACGAGGGCTCCCCTGCCGGGTACCTTTTCTTCGACGAGGGCTCGGCTGCCAACGAAACTATTTTCGACGAGTGCTCGGCTGCCGGGTACCTATTCTTCGACGAGGGTTCGTCTGCGAAGAAAAAATTTACGACGAGGGCTCGTCTGCCGGGTACCTTTTCTTTGACGAGGGCTCGTCTGCCGGGTACCTTTTCTTCGACGAAGGTTCG
The DNA here is from genome assembly GCF_026419915.1 of Harpia harpyja. Lineage (NCBI taxonomy): Eukaryota > Metazoa > Chordata > Aves > Accipitriformes > Accipitridae > Harpia > Harpia harpyja. The sequence goes on along the minus strand of NC_068947.1, from coordinate 25,136,708 downwards.
TCAGCCGGGTATCTTTTCTTCGACGAGGGCTCGTCTGCCAGCTACCTTTTCTTCGACGAGGGCTCGGCTGCCGGGTACCTTTTCTTCGACGAGGGCTCGGCTGCCGGGTACCTTTTCTTCGACGAGGGCTCGGCTTCCGGGTACCTTTCTTCGACGAGGGCTCGGCTGCCGGGTACCTTTTCTTCAACGAGGGCTCGGCTGCCGGGTACCTTTTCTTCGACGAGGGCTCGGCTGCCGGGTACCTATTCTTCGACGAGGGCTCGGCTGCGAAGAAACAATTTTTTACGAGGGCTCGGCTGCCGGGTACCTATTCTTCGACGAGGGCTCGGCTGCCGGGTACCTTTTCTTCGACGAGGGCTCGGCTGCCGGGTACCTTTTCTTCGACGAGGGCTCGGCTGCCGGGTACCTTGTCTTCGACGAGGGCTCAGCTGCCGGGTACCTTGTCTTCGACGAGGGCTCGGCTGCCGGGTACCTTTTCTTCGACGAGGGCTCGGATGCCGAAGGAAATATTTTCGAAGAGGGTTCGGCTGCCGGGTACCTTTTCTTCGACGAGGGCTCGGCTGCCGAAGGAAATATTTTCGACGAGGGCTCGGCTGCCGGGTACCTTTTCTTCGACGAGTGATCGGATGCCGGGTACCTTTTCTTCGACGAGGTCTCGGCTGCCGGGTACCTATTCTTCAACGAGGGCTCGGCTGCCGGGTACCTTTTCTTCGACGAGGGCTCAGCTGCCGGGTACCTTTTCTTCGACGAGGGCTCGGCTGCGAAGAAACAACTTTTTACGAGGGCTCGGCTGCCGGGTACCTATTCTTCGACGAGGGCTCGGCTGCCGGGTACCTTTTCTTCGACGAGGGCTCGGCTGCCGGGTACCTTTTCTTCGACGAGGGCTCGGCTGCCGGGTACCTTTTCTTCGACGAGGGCTCGGCTGCCGGGTACCTTTTCTTCGACGAGGGCTCGGCTGCCGGGTACCTTTTCTTCGACGAGGGCTCGGCTGCCGGGTACCTTTTCTTCGACGAGGGCTCGGCTGCCGGGTACCTTTTCTTCGACGAGGGCTCGGCTGCCGGGTACCTTTTCTTCGACGAGGGCTCGGCTGCCGGGACCTTTTCTTCGACGAGGGCTCGGCTGCCGGGTACCTTTTCTTCGACGAGGGCTCGGCTGCCGGGGACCTTTTGTTCGACGAGGCCTCGGCTGCCGGGGAACTTTTCTTCGACGAGGGCTCGGCTGCCGGGGACCTTTTCTTCGACGAGGGCTCGGCTGCCGGGGACCTTTTCTTCGACGAGGGCTCGGCTGCCGAAGAAAATATTTTCAATGTGCCCTCGGATGCCGGGTACCTTTTCTTCGACGAGGGCTCGGCTGCCGGGTAACTTTTCTTCGACGAGGGCTCGGCTGCCGGGTACACTTTCTTCGATGAGGGCTCGGCTGCCAGGTACCTTTTCTTCGACGAGGTCTCGTCTGCCAGGTACCTTTACTTCTACGAGGGCTCGGCTGCCGGGTACCTTTTCTTCGACGAGGGCTCGGCTGCCGAAGAAAAAATTTTCGACGAGGGCTCGGCTGCCGGGTACCTTTTCTTCGACGAGGGCTCGGCTGCCGGGGACCTTTTCTTCGACGAGGGCTCGGCTGCCGGGTACCTTTTCTTCGACGAGGGCTCGGCTGCCGAAGGAAATATTTTCGACGAGAGCTCGGCTGCCGGGTACCTTTTCTTCGACGAGGGCTCGGCTGCCGGGTACCTTTTCTTCGACGAGGGCTCGGATGCCGGGTACCTTTTCTTCGACGAGGGCTCGGCTGCCGGGTACCTTTTCTTCGACGAGGGCTCGGCTGCCGGGTACCTTTTCTTCGACGAGGGCTCGGCTGCCGGGTACCTTTCTTCGACGAGGGCTCGGCTGCCGGGTACCTTTTCTTCGACGAGGGCTCGGCTGCCGGGTACCTATTCTTCGATGAGTGCTCGGCTGCGAAGAAACAATTTTTTACGAGGGCTCGGCTGCCGGGTACCTATTCTTCGACGAGGGCTCGGCTGCCGGGTACCTTTTCTTCGACGAGGGCTCGGCTGCCGGGTACCTTGTCTTCGACGAGGGCTCGGCTGCCGGGTACCTTGTCTTCGACGAGGGCTCGGCTGCCGGGTACCTTTTCTTCGACGAGGGCTCGGCTGCCGAAGGAAATATTTTCGACGAGAGCTCGGCTGCCGGGTACCTTTTCTTCGACGAGGGCTCGGCTGCCGGGTACCTTTTCTTCGACGAGGGCTCGGCTGCCGGGTACCTTTTCTTCGACGAGGGCTCGGCTGCCGGGTACCTTTTCTTCGACGAGGGCTCGGCTTCCGGGTACCTTTCTTCGACGAGGGCTCGGCTGCCGGGTACCTTTTCTTCAACGAGGGCTCGGCTGCCGGGTACCTTTTCTTCGACGAGGGCTCGGCTGCCGGGTACCTATTCTTCGATGAGGGCTCGGCTGCGAAGAAACAATTTTTTACGAGGGCTCGGCTGCCGGGTACCTATTCTTCGACGAGGGCTCGGCTGCCGGGTACCTTTTCTTCGACGAGGGCTCGGCTGCCGGGTACCTTGTCTTCGACGAGGGCTCGGCTGCCGGGTACCTTGTCTTCGACGAGGGCTCGGCTGCCGGGTACCTTGTCTTCGACGAGGGCTCGGATGCCGGGTACCTTGTCTTCGACGAGGGCTCGGATGCCGAAGGAAATATTTTCGACGAGGGTTCGGCTGCCGGGTACCTTTTCTTCGACGAGGGCTTGGCTGCGAAGAAAAAATTTTCGACGAGGTCTCGGCTGCCGGGTACCTATTCTTCGACGAGGGCTCGGCTGCCGGGTACCTTTTCTTCGACGAGTGATCGGCTGCCGGGTACCTTTTCTTCGACGAGGGCTCGGCTGCCGGGTACCTTTTCTTCGACGAGTGCTCGGCTGCCAGGTACCTTTTCTTCGACGAGGGCTCGGCTGCCGGGTACCTTTTCTTCGACGAGTGCTCGGCTGCCAGGTACCTATTCTTCGACGAGGGTTCGTCTGCGAAGAAAAAATTTTCGACGAGGGCTCGTCTGCCGGGTACCTTTTCTTTGACGAGGGCTCGTCTGCCGGGTACCTTTTCTTCGACGAAGGTTCATCAGCCGGGTATCTTTTCTTCGACGAGGGCTCGTCTGCCGGGTACCTTTTCTTCGACGAAGGTTCGTCAGCCGGGTATCTTTTCTTCGACGAGGGCTCGTCTGCCGGCTACCTTTTCTTCGACGAAGGTTCGTCAGCCGGGTATCTTTTCTTCGACGAGGGCTCGTCTGCCGGCTACCTTTTCTTCGACGAAGGTTCGTCAGCCGGGTATCTTTTCTTCGACGAGGGCTCGTCTGCCGGCTACCTTTTCTTCGACGAAGGTTCGTCAGCCGGGTATCTTTTCTTCGACGAGGGCTCGTCTGCCGGCTACCTTTTCTTCGACGAAGGTTCGTCAGCCGGGTATCTTTTCTTCGACGAGGGCTCGTCTGCCGGCTACCTTTTCTTCGACGAAGGTTCGTCAGCCGGGTATCTTTTCTTCGACGAGGGCTCGTCTGCCGGCAACCTTTTCTTCGACGAGGGCTCGGCTGCCGGGTACCTTTTCTTCGACGAGGGCTCGGCTGCCGGGTACATTTTCTTCGACGAGGGCTCAGCTGCCGGGTACCTTGTCTTCGACGAGGGCTCGGCTGCCGGGTACCTTGTCTTCGACGAGGGCTCGGCTGCCGGGTACCTTTTCTTCGACGAGGGCTCGGCTGCCGGGTACCTTTTCTTCGACGAGGGCTCGGATGCCGGGTACCTTGTCTTCGACGAGGGCTCGGCTGCCGAAGGAAATATTTTCGACGAGGGCTCGGCTGCCGGGTACCTTTTCTTCGACGAGGGCTCGGCTGCCGAAGGAAATATTTTCGACGAGGGCTCGGCTGCCGAAGGAAATATTTTCAATGAAGTCTCTGCTGCCGGGTACCTTTTCTTCGACGAGGGCTTGGCTGCGAAGAAAAAATTTTCGACGAGGTCTCGGCTGCCGGGTTCCTATTTTTCGACGAGGGCTCGGCTGCCGAAGGAAATATTTTCGACGAGGGCTCGGCTGCCGAAGGAAATATTTTCAATGAAGTCTCTGCTGCCGGGTACCTTTTCTTCCACGAGGGCTCGGCTGCCGGGTACCTTTTCTTCGACGAGGGCTCAGCTGCCGGATACCTTTTCTTCGACCATGGCTCGGCTGCCGGGGACCTTTTCTTCGACGAGGTCTCGGCTGCCGGGTACCTTTTCTTCGACGAGGGCTCGGCTGCCGGGTACCTTTTCTTCGACGAGGGCTCGGCTGCCGGGTACCTTTTCTTCGACGAGGGCTTGGCTGCCGAAGAAAATATTTTCAAGGAGGACTCGGTTGCCGGGTACCTTTATTTCGACGAGGGCTCGGCTTCCGGGTACCTTTTCTTCGACGAGGGCTCGGCTGCCAAAGAAAAAATTTTCAACGACATCTCGGCTGCCGGGTACCTTTTCTTCGACGAGGGCTCGGCTGCCGGGTACCTTTTCTTCGACGAGGGCTCGGCTGCCGGGTACCTTTTCTTCGACGAGGGCTCGGCTGCCGGGTACCTTTTCTTCGACGAGGGCTCGGCTGCCGGGTACCTTTTCTTCGACGAGGGCTCGGCTGCCGGGTACCTTTTCTTCGACGAGGGCTCGGCTGCCGGGTACCTTTTCTTCGACGAGGGCTCGGCTGCCAACGAAACTATTTTCGACGAGTGCTCGGCTGCCGGGTACCTATTCTTCGACGAGGGTTCGTCTGCGAAGAAAAAATTTACGACGAGGGCTCGTCTGCCGGGTACCTTTTCTTTGACGAGGGCTCGTCTGCCGGGTACCTTTTCTTCGACGAAGGCTCGTCAGCCGGGTATCTTTTCTTCGACGAGGGCTCGTCTGCCAGCTACCTTTTCTTCGACGAGGGCTCGTCTGCCGGATACCTTTTCTTCGACGAGGGCTCGGCTGCCGGGTACCTTTTCTTCGACGAGGGCTCGGCTTCCGGGTACCTTTCTTCGACGAGGGCTCGGCTGCCGGGTACCTTTTCTTCAACGAGGGCTCGGCTGCCGGGTACCTTTTCTTCAACGAGGGCTCGGCTGCCGGGTACCTATTCTTCGACGAGGGCTCGGCTGCGAAGAAACAATTTTTTACGAGGGCTCGGCTGCCGGGTACCTATTCTTCGACGAGGGCTCGGCTGCCGGGTACCTTTTCTTCGACGAGGGCTCGGCTGCCGGGTACCTTTTCTTCGACGAGGGCTCGGCTGCCGGGTACCTTGTCTTCGACGAGGGCTCGGCTGCCGGGTACCTTGTCTTCGACGAGGGCTCGGATGCCGGGTACCTTTTCTTCGACGAGGGCTCGGATGCCGAAGGAAATATTTTCGACGAGGGTTCGGCTGCCGGGTACCTTTTCTTCGACGAGGGCTCGGCTGCCGAAGGAAATATTTTCGACGAGGGCTCGGCTGCCGGGTACCTTTTCTTCGACGAGTGATCGGATGCCGGGTACCTTTTCTTCGACGAGGTCTCGGCTGCCGGGTACCTATTCTTCAACGAGGGCTCGGCTGCCGGGTACCTTTTCTTCGACGAGGGCTCAGCTGCCGGGTACCTTTTCTTCGACGAGGGCTCGGCTGCGAAGAAACAACTTTTTACGAGGGCTCGGCTGCCGGGTACCTATTCTTCGACGAGGGCTCGGCTGCCGGGTACCTTTTCTTCGACGAGGGCTCGGCTGCCGGGTACCTTTTCTTCGACGAGGGCTCGGCTGCCGGGTACCTTTTCTTCGACGAGGGCTCGGCTGCCGGGTACCTTTTCTTCGACGAGGGCTCGGCTGCCGGGGACCTTTTCTTCGACGAGGGCTCGGCTGCCGGGGACCTTTTCTTCGACGAGGGCTCGGCTGCCGGGGACCTTTTCTTCGACGAGGGCTCGGCTGCCGGGTACCTTTTCTTCGACGAGGGCTCGGCTGCCGGGGACCTTTTGTTCGACGAGGCCTCGGCTGCCGGGGAACTTTTCTTCGACGAGGGCTCGACTGCCGGGGACCTTTTCTTCGACGAGGGCTCGGCTGCCGGGGACCTTTTCTTCGACGAGGGCTCGGCTGCCGGGGACCTTTTCTTCGACGAGGGCTCGGCTGCCGAAGAAATAATTTTCGACGAGGGCTCGGCTGCCGGGTACCTTTTCTTCGACGAGGGCTCGGCTGCCGAAGGAAATATTTTCGACGAGAGCTCGGCTGCCGGGTACCTTTTCTTCGACGAGGGCTCGGCTGCCGGGTACCTTTTCTTCGACGAGGGCTCGGCTGCCGGGTACCTTTTCTTCGACGAGGGCTCGGCTGCCGGGTACCTTTTCTTCGACGAGGGCTCGGCTGCCGGGTACCTTTTCTTCGACGAGGGCTCGGCTTCCGGGTACCTTTCTTCGACGAGGGCTCGGCTGCCGGGTACCTTTTCTTCGACGAGGGCTCGGCTGCCGGGTACCTATTCTTCGATGAGGGCTCGGCTGCGAAGAAACAATTTTTTACGAGGGCTCGGCTGCCGGGTACCTATTCTTCGACGAGGGCTCGGCTGCCGGGTACCTTTTCTTCGACGAGGGCTCGTCTGCCGGCTACCTTTTCTTCGACGAAGGTTCGTCAGCCGGGTATCTTTTCTTCGACGAGGGCTCGTCTGCCGGCTACCTTTTCTTCGACGAAGGTTCGTCAGCCGGGTATCTTTTCTTCGACGAGGGCTCGTCTGCCGGCTACCTTTTCTTCGACGAGGGCTCGGCTGCCGGGTACCTTTTCTTCGACGAGGGCTCGGCTGCCGGGTACATTTTCTTCGACGAGGGCTCAGCTGCCGGGTACCTTGTCTTCGACGAGGGCTCGGCTGCCGGGTACCTTGTCTTCGACGAGGTCTCGGCTGCCGGGTACCTTTTCTTCGACGAGGGCTCGGCTGCCGGGTACCTTTTCTTCGACGAGGGCTCGGCTGCCGGGTACCTTTTCTTCGACGAGGGCTCGGATGCCGGGTACCTTGTCTTCGACGAGGGCTCGGCTGCCGAAGGAAATATTTTCGACGAGGGCTCGGCTGCCGGGTACCTTTTCTTCGACAAGGGCTCGGCTGCCGAAGGAAATATTTTCGACGAGGGCTCGGCTGCCGAAGGAAATATTTTCAATGAAGTCTCTGCTGCCGGGTACCTTTTCTTCGACGAGGGCTTGGCTGCGAAGAAAAAATTTTCGACGAGGTCTCGGCTGCCGGGTTCCTATTCTTCGACGAGGGCTCGGCTGCCGAAGGAAATATTTTCGACGAGGGCTCGGCTGCCGAAGGAAATATTTTCAATGAAGTCTCTGCTGCCGGGTACCTTTTCTTCCACGAGGGCTCGGCTGCCGGGTACCTTTTCTTCGACGAGGGCTCAGCTGCCGGATACCTTTTCTTCGACCATGGCTCGGCTGCCGGGGACCTTTTCTTCGACGAGGTCTCGGCTGCCGGGTACCTTTTCTTCGACGAGGGCTCGGCTGCCGGGTACCTTTTCTTCGACGAGGGCTCGGCTGCCGGGTACCTTTTCTTCGACGAGGGCTTGGCTGCCGAAGAAAATATTTTCAAGGAGGACTCGGTTGCCGGGTACCTTTATTTCGACGAGGGCTCGGCTTCCGGGTACCTTTTCTTCGACGAGGGCTCGGCTGCCGGGTACCTTTTCTTCGACGAGTGCTCGGCTGCCAGGTACCTATTCTTCGACGAGGGTTCGTCTGCGAAGAAAAAATTTTCGACGAGGGCTCGTCTGCCGGGTACCTTTTCTTCGACGAAGGTTCGTCAGCCGGGTATCTTTTCTTCGACGAGGGCTCGTCTGCCGGGTACCTTTTCTTCGACGAAGGTTCGTCAGCCGGGTATCTTTTCTTCGACGAGGGCTCGTCTGCCGGCTACCTTTTCTTCGACGAAGGTTCGTCAGCCGGGTATCTTTTCTTCGACGAGGGCTCGTCTGCCGGCTACCTTTTCTTCGACGAAGGTTCGTCAGCCGGGTATCTTTTCTTCGACGAGGGCTCGTCTGCCGGCTACCTTTTCTTCGACGAAGGTTCGTCAGCCGGGTATCTTTTCTTCGACGAGGGCTCGTCTGCCGGCTACCTTTTCTTCGACGAGGGCTCGGCTGCCGGGTACCTTTTCTTCGACGAGGGCTCGGCTGCCGGGTACATTTTCTTCGACGAGGGCTCAGCTGCCGGGTACCTTGTCTTCGACGAGGGCTCGGCTGCCGGGTACCTTGTCTTCGACGAGGTCTCGGCTGCCGGGTACCTTTTCTTCGACGAGGGCTCGGCTGCCGGGTACCTTTTCTTCGACGAGGGCTCGGATGCCGGGTACCTTGTCTTCGACGAGGGCTCGGCTGCCGAAGGAAATATTTTCGACGAGGGCTCGGCTGCCGGGTACCTTTTCTTCGACAAGGGCTCGGCTGCCGAAGGAAATATTTTCGACGAGGGCTCGGCTGCCGAAGGAAATATTTTCAATGAAGTCTCTGCTGCCGGGTACCTTTTCTTCGACGAGGGCTTGGCTGCGAAGACAAAATTTTCGACGAGGTCTCGGCTGCCGGGTTCCTATTCTTCGACGAGGGCTCGGCTGCCGAAGGAAATATTTTCGACGAGGGCTCGGCTGCCGAAGGAAATATTTTCAATGAAGTCTCTGCTGCCGGGTACCTTTTCTTCCACGAGGGCTCGGCTGCCGGGTACCTTTTCTTCGACGAGGGCTCAGCTGCCGGATACCTTTTCTTCGACCATGGCTCGGCTGCAGGGGACCTTTTCTTCGACGAGGTCTCGGCTGCCGGGTACCTTTTCTTCGACGAGGGCTCGGCTGCCGGGTACCTTTTCTTCGACGAGGGCTCGGCTGCCGGGTACCTTTTCTTCGACGAGGGCTTGGCTGCCGAAGAAAATATTTTCAAGGAGGACTCGGTTGCCGGGTACCTTTATTTCGACGAGGGCTCGGCTTCCGGGTACCTTTTCTTCGACGAGGGCTCGGCTGCCAAAGAAAAAATTTTCAACGACATCTCGGCTGCCGGGTACCTTTTCTTCGACGAGGGCTCGGCTGCCGGGTACCTTTTCTTCGACGAGGGCTCGGCTGCCGGGTACCTTTTCTTCGACGAGGGCTCGGCTGCCGGGTACCTTTTCTTCGACGAGGGCTCGGCTGCCGGGTACCTTTTCTTCGACGAGGGCTCGGCTGCCGGGTACCTTTTCTTCGACGAGGGCTCGGCTGCTGGGTACCTTTTCTTCGACGAGGGCTCGGCTGCCGGGTACCTTTTCTTCGACGAGGGCTCGGCTGCCAACGAAACTATTTTCGACGAGTGCTCGGCTGCCGGGTACCTATTCTTCGACGAGGGTTCGTCTGCGAAGAAAAAATTTACGACGAGGGCTCGTCTGCCGGGTACCTTTTCTTTGACGAGGGCTCGTCTGCCGGGTACCTTTTCTTCGACGAAGGTTCGTCAGCCGGGTATCTTTTCTTCGACGAGGGCTCGTCTGCCACCTACCTTTTCTTCGACGAGGGCTCGGCTGCCGGATACCTTTTCTTCGACGAGGGCTCGGCTGCCGGGTACCTTTTCTTCGACGAGGGCTCGGCTTCCGGGTACCTTTCTTCGACGAGGGCTCGGCTGCCGGGTACCTTTTCTTCAACGAGGGCTCGGCTGCCGGGTACCTTTTCTTCGACGAGGGCTCGGCTGCCGGGTACCTATTCTTCGACGAGGGCTCGGCTGCGAAGAAACAATTTTTTACGAGGGCTCGGCTGCCGGGTACCTATTCTTCGACGAGGGCTCGGCTGCCGGGTACCTTTTCTTCGACGAGGGCTCGGCTGCCGGGTACCTTTTCTTCGACGAGGGCTCGGCTGCCGGGTACCTTGTCTTCGACGAGGGCTCAGCTGCCGGGTACCTTGTCTTCGACGAGGGCTCGGATGCCGGGTACCTTGTCTTCGACGAGGGCTCGGATGCCGAAGGAAATATTTTCGACGAGGGTTCGGCTGCCGGGTACCTTTTCTTCGACGAGGGCTCGGCTGCCGAAGGAAATATTTTCGACGAGGGCTCGGCTGCCGGGTACCTTTTCTTCGACGAGTGATCGGATGCCGGGTACCTTTTCTTCGACGAGGTCTCGGCTGCCGGGTACCTATTCTTCAACGAGGGCTCGGCTGCCGGGTACCTTTTCTTCGACGAGGGCTCAGCTGCCGGGTACCTTTTCTTCGACGAGGGCTCGGCTGCGAAGAAACAACTTTTTACGAGGGCTCGGCTGCCGGGTACCTATTCTTCGACGAGGGCTCGGCTGCCGGGTACCTTTTCTTCGACGAGGGCTCGGCTGCCGGGTACCTTTTCTTCGACGAGGGCTCGGCTGCCGGGTACCTTTTCTTCGACGAGGGCTCGGCTGCCGGGTACCTTTTCTTCGACGAGGGCTCGGCTGCCGGGTACCTTTTCTTCGACGAGGGCTCGGCTGCCGGGGACCTTTTCTTCGACGAGGGCTCGGCTGCCGGGTACCTTTTCTTCGACGAGGGCTCGGCTGCCGGGGACCTTTTGTTCGACGAGGCCTCGGCTGCCGGGGAACTTTTCTTCGAAGAGGGCTCGGCTGCCGGGGACCTTTTCTTCGACGAGGGCTCGGCTGCCGGGGACCTTTTCTTCGACGAGGGCTCGGCTGCCGAAGAAAATATTTTCAATGTGCCCTCGGCTGCCGGGTACCTTTTCTTCGACGAGGGCTCGGCTGCCGGGTAACTTTTCTTCGACGAGGGCTCGGCTGCCGGGTACACTTTCTTCGATGAGGGCTCGGCTGCCAGGTACCTTTTCTTCGACGAGGTCTCGTCTGCCAGGTACCTTTACTTCTACGAGGGCTCGGCTGCCGGGTACCTTTTCTTCGACGAGGGCTCGGCTGCCGAAGAAAAAATTTTCGACGAGGGCTCGGCTGCTGGGTACCTTTTCTTCGACGAGGGCTCGGCTGCCGGGTACCTTTTCTTCGACGAGGGCTCGGCTGCCGGGGACCTTTTCTTCGACGAGGGCTCGGCTGCCGGGTACCTTTTCTTCGACGAGGGCTCGGCTGCCGAAGGAAATATTTTCGATGAGAGCTCGGCTGCCTGGTACCTTTTCTTCGACGAGGGCTCGGCTGCCGGGTACCTTTTCTTCAACGAGGGCTCGGCTGCCGGGTACTTTTTCTTCGACGAGGGCTCGGCTGCCGGGTACCTTTTCTTCGACGAGGGCTCGGCTGCCGGGTACCTTTTCTTCGACGAGGGCTCAGCTTCCGGGTACCTTTCTTCGACGAGGGCTCGGCTGCCGGGTACCTTTTCTTCAACGAGGGCTCGGCTGCCGGGTACCTTTTCTTCGACGAGGGCTCGGCTGCCGGGTACCTATTCTTCGATGAGGGCTCGGCTGCGAAGAAACAATTTTTTACGAGGGCTCGGCTGCCGGGTACCTATTCTTCGACGAGGGCTCGGCTGCCGGGTACCTTTTCTTCGACGAGGGCTCGGCTGCCGGGTACCTTGTCTTCGACGAGGGCTCGGCTGCCGGGTACCTTGTCTTCGACGAGGGCTCGGATGCCGGGTACCTTGTCTTCGACGAGGGCTCGGATGCCGAAGGAAATATTTTCGACGAGGGTTCGGCTGCCGGGTACCTTTTCTTCGACGAGGGCTTGGCTGCGAAGAAAAAATTTTCGACGAGGTCTCGGCTGCCGGGTACCTATTCTTCGACGAGGGCTCCGCTGCCGGATACCTTTTCTTCGACGAGTGATCGGCTGCCGGGTACCTTTTCTTCGACGAGGGCTCGGCTGCCGGGTACCTTTTCTTCGACGAGTGATCGGCTGCCGGGTACCTATTCTTCGACGAGGGCTCGGCTGCCGGGTACCTTTTCTTCGACGATGGCTCGGCTGCCGGGGACCTTTTCTTCGACGAGGGCTCGGCTGCCGGGTACCTTTTCTTCGACGAGGGCTCGGCTGCCGGGTACCTTTTCTTCGACGAGGGCTCGGCTGCTGGGTACCTTTTCTTCGACGAGGGCTTGGCTGCCGAAGAAAATATTTTCAACGTGGTCTTGGCTGCCGGGTACCTATTCTTCGACGAGGGCTCGGCTGCGAAGAAAAAATTTTCGACGAGGGCTCTGCTGCCGGGTACCTTTCTTCAACGAGGGCTCGGCTGCCGGGTACCTTTTCTTCGACGAGGGCTCGGCTGCCGGGTACCTTTTCTTCGACGAGGGCTCAGCTGCTGGGTACCTTTTCTTCGACGAGGGCTCGGCTGCCGGGTACCTTTTCTTCGACGAGGGCTCAGCTGCTGGGTACCTTTTCTTCGACGAGGGCTCGGCTGCCGGGTACCTTTTCTTCGACGAGGGCTTGGCTGCCGAAGAAAATATTTTCAAGGAGGACTCGGTTGCCGGGTACCTTTACTTCGACGAGGGCTCGGCTTCCGGGTACCTTTTCTTCGACGAGGGCTCGGCTGCCAAAGAAAAAATTTTCAACGACATCTCGGCTGCCGGGTACCTTTTCTTCGACGAGGGCTCGTGTCCCGGGTACCTTTTCTTCGACGAGGGCTCGGCTGCCGGGTACCTTTTCTTCGACGAGGGCTCGGCTGCCGGGTACCTTTTCTTCGACGAGGGCTCGGCTGCCGGGTACATTTTCTTCAACGAGGGCTCGGCTGCCGGGTACATTTTCTTCAACGAGGGCTCGGCTGTCGCAGGAAATATTTTCAACGAGGTCTCTGCTGCCGGGTACCTTTTCTTCGACGAGGGCTCGGCTGCCGGGTAGCTTTTCTTCGACGAGGGCTCGGCTGCCGGGTACCTTGTCTTCGACGAGGGCTCGGCTGCCCGGTACCTTTTCTTCGACGAGGGCTCGGCTGCCGGGTACCTTTTCTTCGACGAGGGCTCGGCTGCCGGGTACCTTTTCTTTGACGAGGGCTCGGCTGCCGAAAAAAATATTTTCAACGTGGTCTCGGCTGCCGGGTACCTTTTCTTCGACGAGGGCTCGTCTGCGGGGTACCTTTCCTTCGACGAGGGCTCGGCTGCGGGGTACCTTTTCTTCGACGAGGGCTCGTCTGCGGGGTACCTTTTCTTCGACGAGGGCTCGGCTGCCGGGGACCTTTTGTTCGACGAGGCCTCGGCTGCCGGGGAACATTTCTTCGACTAGGGCTCGTCTGCCGGGTACCTTTTCTTCGACGAGGGCTCGGCTGCCAGGTACCTTTTCTTCGACGAGGGCTCGGCTGCCGAAGAAAAAATTTTCGACGAGGGCTCGGCTGCCGGGTACCTTTTCTTTGACGAGGGCTCGGCTGCCGGGGACCTTTTCTTTGACGAGGGCTCGGCTGCCGGGGACCTTTTCTTTGACGAGGGCTCGGCTGCCGGGTACCTTTTCTTCGACGAGGGCTCGGCTGCCGGGGACCTTTTCTTCGACGAGGGCTCGGCTGCCGGGGACCTTTTCTTCGACGAGGGCTCGGCTGCCGGGGACCTTTTCTTTGACGAGGGCTCGGCTGCCGGGGACCTTTTCTTAGACGAGGGCTCGGCTGCCGGGTACCTTTTCTTCGACGAGGGCTCGGCTGCCGGGTACCTTTTCTTTGACGAGGGCTCGGCTGCCGAAAAAAATATTTTCAACGTGGTCTCGAGTGCCGGGTACCTTTTCTTCGACGAGGGCTCGGCTGCGGGGTACCTTTTCTTCGACGAGGGCTCGTCTGCGGGGTACCTTTTCTTCGACGAGGGCTCGTCTGCGGGGTACCTTTTCTTCGACGAGGGCTCGGCTGCCGGGGACCTTTTGTTCGACGAGGCCTCGGCTGCCGGGGAACATTTCTTCGACGAGGGCTCGTCTGCCGGGTACCTTTTCTTCGACGAGGGCTCGGCTGCCAGGTACCTTTTCTTCGACGAGGGCTCGGCTGCCGAAGAAAAAATTTTCGACGAGAGCTCGGCTGCCGGGTACCTTTTCTTTGACGAGGGCTCGGCTGCCGGGGACCTTTTCTTTGACGAGGGCTCGGCTGCCGGGGACCTTTTCTTTGACGAGGGCTCGGCTGCCGGGTACCTTTTCTTCGACGAGGGCTCGGCTGCCGGGGACCTTTTCTTCGACGAGGGCTCGGCTGCCGGGGACCTTTTCTTTGACGAGGGCTCGGCTGCCGGGGACCTTTTCTTAGACGAGGGCTCGGCTGCCGGGTACCTTTTCTTCAACGAGGGCTCGGCTGCCGAAGGAAATATTTTCGACGAGAGCTCGGCTGCCGGGTACCTTTTCTTCGACGAGGTCTCGGCTGCCGGGTACCTTTTCTTCGACGAGGGCTCGGCTGCCGGGTACCTTTTCTTCAACGAGGGCTCGGCTGCCGGGTACCTTTTCTTCGACGAGGGCTCGGCTGCCGGGTACCTTTTCTTCGACGAGGGCTCGGCTTCCGGGTACCTTTCTTCGACGAGGGCTCGGCTGCCGGGTACCTTTTCTTCAACGAGGGCTCGGCTGCCGGGTACCTTTTCTTCGACGAGGGCTCGGCTGCTGGGTACCTATTCTTCGACGAGGGCTCGGCTGCGAAGAAACAATTTTTTACGAGGGCTCGGCTGCCGGGTACCTATTCTTCGACGAGGGCTCAGCTGCCGGGTACCTTTTCTTCGACGAGGGCTCGGCTGCCGGGTACCTTTTCTTTGACGAGGGCTCGGCTGCCGGGTACCTTGTCTTCGACGAGGGCTCGGCTGCCGGGTACCTTGTCTTCGACGAGGGCTCGGATGCCGGGTACCTTGTCTTCGACGAGGGCTCGGATGGCGAAGGAAATATTTTCGACGAGGGCTCGGCTGCCGAAGGAAATATTTTCAACGAAGTCTCTGCTGCCGGGTACCTTTTCTTCGACGAGGGCTTGGCTGCGAAGAAAAAATTTTAGACGAGGTCTCGGCTGCCGGGTACCTTTTCTTCGACGAGGGCTCGGCTGCCGGGTACCTTTTCTTCGACGAGTGATCGGCTGCCGGGTACCTTTTCTTCGACGAGGGCTCGGCTGCCGGGTACCTTTTCTTCGACGAGTGATCGGCTGCCGGGTACCTATTCTTCGACGAGGGCTCGGCTGCCGGGTACCTTTTCTTTGACGATGGCTCGGCTGCCGGGGACCTTTTCTTCGACGAGGGCTCGGCTGCCGGGTACCTTTTCTTCGACGAGGGCTCGGCTGCCGGGTACCTTTTCTTCAACGAGGGCTCGGCTGCTGGGTACCTTTTCTTCGACGAGGGCTTGGCTGCCGAAGAAAATATTTTCAACGTGGTCTTGGCTGCCGGGTACCTATTCTTTGACGAGGGCTCGGCTGCGAAGAAAAAATTTTCGACGAGGGCTCTGCTGCCGGGTACCTTTCTTCAACGAGGGCTCGGCTGCCGGGTACCTTTTCTTCGACGAGGGCTCGGCTGCCGGGTACCTTTTCTTCGACGAGGTCTCGGCTGCCGGGTACCTATTCTTCAACTAGGGCTCAGCTGCCGGGTACCTTTTCTTCGACGAGGGCTCGGCTGCCGGGTACCTTTTCTTCGACGAGGGCTCGGCTGCCGGGTACTTTTTCTTCGACGAGGGCTTGGCTGCCGAAGAAAATATTTTCAAGGAGGACTCGGTTGCCGGGTACCTTTACTTCGACGAGGGCTCGGCTTCCGGGTACCTTTTCTTCGACGAGGGCTCGGCTGCCAAAGAAAAAATTTTCAACGACATCTCGGCTGCCGGGTACCTTTTCTTCGACGAGGGCTCGTGTCCCGGGTACCTTTTCTTCGACGAGGGCTCGGCTGCCGGGTACCTTTTCTTCGACGAGGGCTCGGCTGCCGAAGAAAAAATTTTCGACGAGGGCTCGGCTGCCGGGTACCTTTTCTTCGACGAGGGCTCGGCTGCCGAAGAAACAATTTTCGACGAGGGCTCGGCTGCCGGGTACCTTTTCTTCGATGAGGGCTCGGCTGCCGAAGAAAAAATTTTCGACGAGGGCTCGGCTGCCGGGTACCTTTTCTTCGACGAGGGCTCGGCTGCCCGGTACCTTTTCTTCGACGAGGGCTCGGCTGCCGAAGAAATAATTTTCGAAGAGGGCTCGGCTGCCGGGTGCATTTTCTTCGATGAGGGCTCGGCTGCCGGGTACATTTTCTTCGACGAGGGCTCGGCTGCCGGGTACCTTTTCTTCGACGAGGGCTCGGCTGTCGCAGAAAATATTTTCAACGAGGTCTCTGCTGCCGGGTACCTTTTCTTCGACGAGGGCTCGGCTGCCGGGTAGCTTTTCTTCGACGAGGGCTCGGCTGCCGGGTACCTTTTCTTCGACGAGGGCTCGGCTGCCGGGTACCTTTTCTTCGACGAGGGCTCGGCTGCCGGGTACCTTTTCTTTGACGAGGGCTCGGCTGCCGAAGAAAATATTTTCAACGTGGTCTCGTCTGCCGGGTACCTTTTCTTCGACGAGGGCTCGTCTGCCGGGTACCTTTTCTTCGACGAGGTCTCGTCTGCGGGGTACCTTTTCTTCGACGAGTGCTCGTCTGCGGGGTACCTTTCCTTCGACGAGGGCTCGTCTGCGGGGTACCTTTTCTTCGACGAGGGCTCGGCTGCCGGCTACCTTTTCTTCGACGAGGGCTCGGCTGCCGGGTACCTTTTCTTCGACGAGGGCTCGGCTGCCGGGTACCTTTTCTTCGACGAGGGCTCGGCTGCCGGGGACCTTTTCTTCGACGAGGGCTCGGCTGCCGGGTACCTTTTCTTCGACGAGGGCTCGGCTGCCGGGGACCTTTTCTTCGACGAGGGCTCGGCTGCCGGGTACCTTTTCTTCGACGAGGGCTCGGCTGCCGAAGGAAATATTTTCGACGAGAGCTCGGCTGCCGGGTACCTTTTCTTCGACGAGGGCTCGGCTGCCGGGTACCTTTTCTTCGACGAGGGCTCGGCTGCCGGGTACCTTTTCTTCAACGAGGGCTCGGCTGCCGGGTACCTTTTCTTCGACGAGGGCTCGGCTGCCGGGTACCTTTTCTTCGACGAGGGCTCGGCTTCCGGGTACCTTTCTTCGACGAGGGCTCGGCTGCCGGGTACCTTTTCTTCAACGAGGGCTCGGCTGCCGGGTACCTTTTCTTCGACGAGGGCTCGGCTGCCGGGTACCTATTCTTCGACGAGGGCTCGGCTGCGAAGAAACAATTTTTTACGAGGGCTCGGCTGCCGGGTACCTATTCTTCGACGAGGGCTCGGCTGCCGGGTACCTTTTCTTCGACGAGGGCTCGGCTGCCGGGTACCTATTCTTCGACGAGGGCTCGGCTGCCGGGTACCTTGTCTTCGACGAGGGCTCGGCTGCCGGGTACCTTGTCTTCGACGAGGGCTCGGATGCCGGGTACCTTGTCTTCGACGAGGGCTCGGATGCCGAAGGAAATATTTTCGACGAGGGTTCGGCTGCCGGGTACCTTTTCTTCGGCGAGGCCTCGGCTGCCGAAGGAAATATTTTCGACGAGGACTCGGCTGCCGAAGGAAATATTTTCAACGAAGTCTCTGCTGCCGGGTACCTTTTCTTCGACGAGGGCTTGGCTGCGAAGAAAAAATTTTCGACGAGGGCTCGGCTGCCGGGTACCTTTTCTTCGACGAGGGCTCGGCTGCCCGGTACCTTTTCTTCGACGAGGGCTCGGCTGCCCGGTACCTTTTCTTCGACGAGGGCTCGGCTGCCGAGTACCTTTTCTTCGACGAGGGCTCGGCTGCCGAAGAAATAATTTTCGAAGAGGGCTTGGCTGCCGGGTGCATTTTCTTCGACGTGGGCTCGGCTGCCGGGTACATTTTCTTCGACGAGGGCTCGGCTGCCGGGTACCTTTTCTTCGACGAGGGCTCGGCTGTCGCAGAAAATATTTTCAACGAGGTCTCTGCTGCCGGGTACCTTTTCTTCGACGAGGGCTCGGCTGCCGGGTACCTTTTCTTCGACGAGGGCTCGGCTGCCGGGTACCTTTTCTTCAACGAGGGCTCGGCTGCCGGGTACCTTTTCTTCGACGAGGGCTCGGCTGCCGGGTACCTTTTCTTCGACAAGGGCTCGGCTTCCGGGTACCTTTCTTCGACGAGGGCTCGGCTGCCGGGTACCTTTTCTTCAACGAGGGCTCGGCTGCCGGGTACCTTTTCTTCGACGAGGGCTCGGCTGCCGGGTACCTATTCTTCGACGAGGGCTCGGCTGCGAAGAAACAATTTTTTACGAGGGCTCGGCTGCCGGGTACCTATTCTTCGACGAGGGCTCGGCTGCCGGGTACCTTTTCTTCGACGAGGGCTCGGCTGCCGGGTACCTATTCTTCGACGAGGGCTCGGCTGCCGGGTACCTTGTCTTCGACGAGGGCTCGGATGCCGGGTACCTTGTCTTCGACGAGGGCTCGGATGCCGAAGGAAATATTTTCGACGAGGGTTCGGCTGCCGGGTACCTTTTCTTCGGCGAGGGCTCGGCTGCCGAAGGAAATATTTTCGACGAGGTCTCGGCTGCCGAAGGAAATATTTTCAACGAAGTCTCTGCTGCCGGGTACCTTTTCTTCGACGAGGGCTTGGCTGCGAAGAAAAAATTTTCGACGAGGGCTCGGCTGCCGGGTACCTTTTCTTCGACGAGGGCTCGGCTGCCCGGTACCTTTTCTTCGACGAGGGCTCGGCTGCCCGGTACCTTTTCTTCGACGAGGGCTCGGCTGCCGGGTACCTTTTCTTCGACGAGGGCTCGGCTGCCGAAGAAATAATTTTCGAAGAGGGCTCGGCTGCCGGGTGCATTTTCTTCGACGAGGGCTCGGCTGCCGGGTACATTTTCTTCGACGAGGGCTCGGCTGCCGGGTACCTTTTCTTCGACGAGGGCTCGGCTGTCGCAGAAAATATTTTCAACGAGGTCTCTGCTGCCGGGTACCTTTTCTTCGACGAGGGCTCGGCTGCCGGGTAGCTTTTCTTCGACGAGGGCTCGGCTGCCGGGTACCTTTTCTTCGACGAGGGCTCGGCTGCCGGGTACCTTTTCTTCGACGAGGGCTCGGCTGCCGGGTACCTTTTCTTTGACGAGGGCTCGGCTGCCGAAGAAAATATTTTCAACGTGGTCTCGGCTGCCGGGTACCTTTTCTTCGACGAGGGCTCGTCTGCCGGGTACCTTTTCTTCGACGAGGGCTCGTCTGCGGGGTACCTTTTCTTCGACGAGGGCTCGTCTGCCGGGTACCTTTTCTTCGACGAGGTCTCGTCTGCGGGGTACCTTTTCTTCGACGAGTGCTCGTCTGCGGGGTACCTTTCCTTCGACGAGGGCTCGTCTGCGGGGTACCTTTTCTTCGACGAGGGCTCGGCTGCCGGCTACCTTTTCTTCGACGAGGGCTCGGCTGCCGGGTACCTTTTCTTTGACGAGGGCTCGGCTGCCGGGTACCTTTTCTTCGACGAGGGCTCGGCTGCCGGGTACCTTTTCTTCGACGAGGGCTCGGCTGCCGGGGACCTTTTCTTCGACGAGGGCTCGGCTGCCGGGTACCTTTTCTTCGACGAGGGCTCGGCTGCCGGGGACCTTTTCTTCGACGAGGGCTCGGCTGCCGGGGACCTTTTCTTCGACGAGGGCTCGGCTGCCGAAGGAAATATTTTCGACGAGAGCTCGGCTGCCGGGTACCTTTTCTTCGACGAGGGCTCGGCTGCCGGGTACCTTTTCTTCGACGAGGGCTCGGCTGCCGGGTACCTTTTCTTCAACGAGGGCTCGGCTGCCGGGTACCTTTTCTTCGACGAGGGCTCGGGTGCCGGGTACCTTTTCTTCGACGAGGGCTCGGCTTCCGGGTACCTTTCTTCGACGAGGGCTCGGCTGCCGGGTACCTTTTCTTCGACGAGGGCTCGGCTGCCGGGTACCTATTCTTCGACGAGGGCTCGGCTGCGAAGAAACAATTTTTTACGAGGGCTCGGCTGCCGGGTACCTATTCTTCGACGAGGGCTCGGCTGCCGGGTACCTTTTCTTCGACGAGGGCTCGGCTGCCGGGTACCTATTCTTCGACGAGGGCTCGGCTGCCGGGTACCTTGTCTTCGACGAGGGCTCGGCTGCCGGGGACCTTGTCTTCGACGAGGGCTCGGATGCCGGGTACCTTGTCTTCGACGAGGGCTCGGATGCCGGGTACCTTGTCTTCGACGAGGGCTCGGATGCCGAAGGAAATATTTTCGACGAGGGTTCGGCTGCCGGGTACCTTTTCTTCGGCGAGGGCTCGGCTGCCGAAGGAAATATTTTCGACGAGGACTCGGCTGCCGAAGGAAATATTTTCAACGAAGTCTCTGCTGCCGGGTACCTTTTCTTCGACGAGGGCTTGGCTGCGAAGAAAAAATTTTCGACGAGGGCTCGGCTGCCGGGTACCTTTTCTTCGACGAGGGCTCGGCTGCCCGGTACCTTTTCTTCGACGAGGGCTCGGCTGCCCGGTACCTTTTCTTCGACGAGGGCTCGGCTGCCGGGTACCTTTTCTTCGACGAGGGCTCGGCTGCCGAAGAAATAATTTTCGAAGAGGGCTTGGCTGCCGGGTGCATTTTCTTCGACGAGGGCTCGGCTGCCGGGTACATTTTCTTCGACGAGGGCTCGGCTGCCGGGTACCTTTTCTTCGACGAGGGCTCGGCTGTCGCAGAAAATATTTTCAACGAGGTCTCTGCTGCCGGGTACCTTTTCTTCGACGAGGGCTCGGCTGCCGGGTACCTTTTCTTCGACGAGGGCTCGGCTGCCGGGTACCTTTTCTTCAACGAGGGCTCGGCTGCCGGGTACCTTTTCTTCGACGAGGGCTCGGCTGCCGGGTACCTTTTCTTCGACGAGGGCTCGGCTTCCGGGTACCTTTCTTCGACGAGGGCTCGGCTGCCGGGTACCTTTTCTTCAACGAGGGCTCGGCTGCCGGGTACCTTTTCTTCGACGAGGGCTCGGCTGCCGGGTACCTATTCTTCGACGAGGGCTCGGCTGCGAAGAAACAATTTTTTACGAGGGCTCGGCTGCCGGGTACCTATTCTTCGACGAGGGCTCGGCTGCCGGGTACCTTTTCTTCGACGAGGGCTCGGCTGCCGGGTACCTATTCTTCGACGAGGGCTCGGCTGCCGGGTACCTTGTCTTCGACGAGGGCTCGGATGCCGGGTACCTTGTCTTCGACGAGGGCTCGGATGCCGAAGGAAATATTTTCGACGAGGGTTCGGCTGCCGGGTACCTTTTCTTCGGCGAGGGCTCGGCTGCCGAAGGAAATATTTTCGACGAGGTCTCGGCTGCCGAAGGAAATATTTTCAACGAAGTCTCTGCTGCCGGGTACCTTTTCTTCGACGAGGGCTTGGCTGCGAAGAAAAAATTTTCGACGAGGGCTCGGCTGCCGGGTACCTTTTCTTCGACGAGGGCTCGGCTGCCCGGTACCTTTTCTTCGACGAGGGCTCGGCTGCCCGGTACCTTTTCTTCGACGAGGGCTCGGCTGCCGGGTACCTTTTCTTCGACGAGGGCTCGGCTGCCGAAGAAATAATTTTCGAAGAGGGCTCGGCTGCCGGGTGCATTTTCTTCGACGAGGGCTCGGCTGCCGGGTACATTTTCTTCGACGAGGGCTCGGCTGCCGGGTACCTTTTCTTCGACGAGGGCTCGGCTGTCGCAGAAAATATTTTCAACGAGGTCTCTGCTGCCGGGTACCTTTTCTTCGACGAGGGCTCGGCTGCCGGGTAGCTTTTCTTCGACGAGGGCTCGGCTGCCGGGTACCTTTTCTTCCAGGAGGGCTCGGCTGCCGGGTACCTTTTCTTCGACGAGGGCTCGGCTGCCGGGTACCTTTTCTTTGACGAGGGCTCGGCTGCCGAAGAAAATATTTTCAACGTGGTCTCGGCTGCCGGGTACCTTTTCTTCGACGAGGGCTCGTCTGCCGGGTACCTTTTCTTCGACGAGGTCTCGTCTGCGGGGTACCTTTTCTTCGACGAGGGCTCGTCTGCCGGGTACCTTTTCTTCGACGAGGTCTCGTCTGCGGGGTACCTTTTCTTCGACGAGTGCTCGTCTGCGGGGTACCTTTCCTTCGACGAGGGCTCGTCTGCGGGGGTACCTTTTCTTCGACGAGGGCTCGGCTGCCGGCTACCTTTTCTTCGACGAGGGCTCGGCTGCCGGGTACCTTTTCTTTGACGAGGGCTCGGCTGCCGGGTACCTTTTCTTCGACGAGGGCTCGGCTGCCGGGTACCTTTTCTTCGACGAGGGCTCGGCTGCCGGGGACCTTTTCTTCGACGAGGGCTCGGCTGCCGGGGACCTTTTCTTCGACGAGGGCTCGGCTGCCGGGGACCTTTTCTTCGACGAGGGCTCGGCTGCCGAAGGAAATATTTTCGACGAGAGCTCGGCTGCCGGGTACCTTTTCTTCGACGAGGGCTCGGCTGCCGGGTACCTTTTCTTCGACGAGGGCTCGGCTGCCGGGTACCTTTTCTTCAACGAGGGCTCGGCTGCCGGGTACCTTTTCTTCGACGAGGGCTCGGGTGCCGGGTACCTTTTCTTCGACGAGGGCTCGGCTTCCGGGTACCTTTCTTCGACGAGGGCTCGGCTGCCGGGTACCTTTTCTTCGACGAGGGCTCGGCTGCCGGGGTACCTATTCTTCGACGAGGGCTCGGCTGCGAAGAAACAATTTTTTACGAGGGCTCGGCTGCCGGGTACCTATTCTTCGACGAGGGCTCGGCTGCCGGGTACCTTTTCTTCGACGAGGGCTCGGCTGCCGGGTACCTATTCTTCGACGAGGGCTCGGCTGCCGGGTACCTTGTCTTCGACGAGGGCTCGGCTGCCGGGTACCTTGTCTTCGACGAGGGCTCGGATGCCGGGTACCTTGTCTTCGACGAGGGCTCGGATGCCGAAGGAAATATTTTCGGCGAGGGCTCGGCTGCCGAAGGAAATATTTTCGACGAGGTCTCGGCTGCCGAAGGAAATATTTTCAACGAAGTCTCTGCTGCCGGGTACCTTTTCTTCGACGAGGGCTTGGCTGCGAAGAAAAAATTTTCGACGAGGTCTCGGCTGCCGGGTACCTATTCTTCGACGAGGGCTCGGCTGCCGGGTACCTTTTCTTCGACGAGTGATCGGCTGCCGGGTACCTTTTCTTTGACGAGGGCTCGGCTGCCGGGTACCTTTTCTTCGACGAGTGATCGGCTGCCGGGTACCTATTCTTCGACGAGGGCTCGGCTGCCGGGTACCTTTTCTTCGAAGATGGCTCGGATGCCGGGGACCTTTTCTTCGACGAGGGCTCGGCTGCCGGGTACCTTTTCTTCGACGAGGGCTCGGCTGCCGGGTACCTTTTCTTCAACGAGGGCTCGGCTGCTGGGTACCTTTTCTTCGACGAGGGCTTGGCTGCCGAAGAAAATATTTTCAACGTGGTCTTGGCTGCCGGGTACCTATTCTTCGACGAGGGCTCGGCTGCGAAGAAAAAGTTTTCGACGAGGGCTCTGCTGCCGGGTACCTTTCTTCAACGAGGGCTCGGCTGCCGGGTACCTTTTCTTCGACGAGGGCTCGGCTGCCGGGTACCTTTTCTTCGACGAGGTCTCGGCTGCCGGGTACCTATTCTTCAACGAGGGCTCAGCTGCCGGGTACCTTTTCTTCGACGAGGGCTCGGCTGCCGGGTACCTTTTCTTCGACGAGGTCTCGGCTGCCGGGTACCTATTCTTCAACGAGGGCTCAGCTGCCGGGTACCTTTTCTTCGACGAGGGCTCGGCTGCCGGGTACCTTTTCTTCGACGAGGGCTCGGCTGCCGGGTACCATTACATCGACGAGGGCTTGGCTGCCGAAGAAAATATTTTCAAGGAGGACTCGGTTGCCGGGTACCTTTACTTCGACGAGGGCTCGGCTTCCGGGTACCTTTTCTTCGACGAGGGCTCGGCTGCCAAAGAAAAAATTTTCAACGACATCTCGGCTGCCGGGTACCTTTTCTTCGACGAGGGCTCGTGTCCCGGGTACCTTTTCTTCGACGAGGGCTCGGCTGCCGGGTACCTTTTCTTCGACGAGGGCTCGGCTGCCGAAGAAAAAATTTTCGACGAGGGCTCGGCTGCCGGGTACCTTTTCTTCGACGAGGGCTCGGCTGCCCGGTACCTTTTCTTCGACGAGGGCTCGGCTGCCCGGTACCTTTTCTTCGACGAGGGCTCGGCTGCCCGGTACCTTTTCTTCGACGAGGGCTCAGCTGCTGGGTACCTTTTCTTCGACGAGGGCTCGGCTGCCGGGTACCTTTTCTTCGACGAGGGCTCAGCTGCTGGGTACCTTTTCTTCGACGAGGGCTCGTGTCCCGGGTACCTTTTCTTCGACGAGGGCTCGGCTGCCGGGTACCTTTTCTTCGACGAGGGCTCGGCTGCCGGGTACCTTTTCTTCGACGAGGGCTCGGCTGCCGGGTACATTTTCTTCAACGAGGGCTCGGCTGCCGGGTACATTTTCTTCAACGAGGGCTCGGCTGTCGCAGGAAATATTTTCAACGAGGTCTCTGCTGCCGGGTACCTTTTCTTCGACGAGGGCTCGGCTGCCGGGTAGCTTTTCTTCGACGAGGGCTCGGCTGCCGGGTACCTTGTCTTCGACGAGGGCTCGGCTGCCCGGTACCTTTTCTTCGACGAGGGCTCGGCTGCCGGGTACCTTTTCTTCGACGAGGGCTCGGCTGCCGGGTACCTTTTCTTTGACGAGGGCTCGGCTGCCGAAAAAAATATTTTCAACGTGGTCTCGGCTGCCGGGTACCTTTTCTTCGACGAGGGCTCGTCTGCGGGGTACCTTTCCTTCGACGAGGGCTCGGCTGCGGGGTACCTTTTCTTCGACGAGGGCTCGTCTGCGGGGTACCTTTTCTTCGACGAGGGCTCGGCTGCCGGGGACCTTTTGTTCGACGAGGCCTCGGCTGCCGGGGAACATTTCTTCGACTAGGGCTCGTCTGCCGGGTACCTTTTCTTCGACGAGGGCTCGGCTGCCAGGTACCTTTTCTTCGACGAGGGCTCGGCTGCCGAAGAAAAAATTTTCGACGAGGGCTCGGCTGCCGGGTACCTTTTCTTTGACGAGGGCTCGGCTGCCGGGGACCTTTTCTTTGACGAGGGCTCGGCTGCCGGGGACCTTTTCTTTGACGAGGGCTCGGCTGCCGGGTACCTTTTCTTCGACGAGGGCTCGGCTGCCGGGTACCTTTTCTTCGACGAGGGCTCGGCTGCCGGGGACCTTTTCTTCGACGAGGGCTCGGCTGCCGGGGACCTTTTCTTTGACGAGGGCTCGGCTGCCGGGGACCTTTTCTTAGACGAGGGCTCGGCTGCCGGGTACCTTTTCTTCGACGAGGGCTCGGCTGCCGGGTACCTTTTCTTTGACGAGGGCTCGGCTGCCGAAAAAAATATTTTCAACGTGGTCTCGGCTGCCGGGTACCTTTTCTTCGACGAGGGCTCGGCTGCGGGGGTACCTTTTCTTCGACGAGGGCTCGTCTGCGGGGTACCTTTTCTTCGACGAGGGCTCGTCTGCGGGGTACTTTTCTTCGACGAGGGCTCGGCTGCCGGGGACCTTTTGTTCGACGAGGCCTCGGCTGCCGGGGAACATTTCTTCGACGAGGGCTCGTCTGCCGGGTACCTTTTCTTCGACGAGGGCTCGGCTGCCAGGTACCTTTTCTTCGACGAGGGCTCGGCTGCCGAAGAAAAAATTTTCGACGAGGGCTCGGCTGCCGGGTACCTTTTCTTTGACGAGGGCTCGGATGCCGGGGACCTTTTCTTTGACGAGGGCTCGGCTGCCGGGGACCTTTTCTTTGACGAGGGCTCGGCTGCCGGGTACCTTTTCTTCGACGAGGGCTCGGCTGCCGGGTACCTTTTCTTCGACGAGGGCTCGGCTGCCGGGGACCTTTTCTTCGACGAGGGCTCGGCTGCCGGGGACCTTTTCTTTGACGAGGGCTCGGCTGCCGGGGACCTTTTCTTCGACGAGGGCTCGGCTGCCGGGTACCTTTTCTTCGACGAGGGCTCGGCTTCCGGGTACCTTTCTTCGACGAGGGCTCGGCTGCCGGGTACCTTTTCTTCAACGAGGGCTCGGCTGCCGGGTACCTTTTCTTCGACGAGGGCTCGGCTGCTGGGTACCTATTCTTCGACGAGGGCTCGGCTGCGAAGAAACAATTTTTTACGAGGGCTCGGCTGCCGGGTACCTATTCTTCGACGAGGGCTCAGCTGCCGGGTACCTTTTCTTCGACGAGGGCTCGGCTGCCGGGTACCTTTTCTTTGACGAGGGCTCGGCTGCCGGGTACCTTGTCTTCGACGAGGGCTCGGCTGCCGGGTACCTTGTCTTCGACGAGGGCTCGGATGCCGGGTACCTTGTCTTCGACGAGGGCTCGGATGGCGAAGGAAATATTTTCGACGAGGGCTCGGCTGCCGAAGGAAATATTTTCAACGAAGTCTCTGCTGCCGGGTACCTTTTCTTCGACGAGGGCTTGGCTGCGAAGAAAAAATTTTAGACGAGGTCTCGGCTGCCGGGTACCTATTCTTCGACGAGGGCTCGGCTGCCGGGTACCTTTTCTTCGACGAGTGATCGGCTGCCGGGTACCTTTTCTTCGACGAGGGCTCGGCTGCCGGGTACCTTTTCTTCGACGAGTGATCGGCTGCCGGGTACCTATTCTTCGACGAGGGCTCGGCTGCCGGGTACCTTTTCTTTGACGATGGCTCGGCTGCCGGGGACCTTTTCTTCGACGAGGGCTCGGCTGCCGGGTACCTTTTCTTCGACGAGGGCTCGGCTGCCGGGTACCTTTTCTTCAACGAGGGCTCGGCTGCTGGGTACCTTTTCTTCGACGAGGGCTTGGCTGCCGAAGAAAATATTTTCAACGTGGTCTTGGCTGCCGGGTACCTATTCTTTGACGAGGGCTCGGCTGCGAAGAAAAAATTTTCGACGAGGGCTCTGCTGCCGGGTACCTTTCTTCAACGAGGGCTCGGCTGCCGGGTACCTTTTCTTCGACGAGGGCTCGGCTGCCGGGTACCTTTTCTTCGACGAGGTCTCGGCTGCCGGGTACCTATTCTTCAACTAGGGCTCAGCTGCCGGGTACCTTTTCTTCGACGAGGGCTCGGCTGCCGGGTACCTTTTCTTCGACGAGGGCTCGGCTGCCGGGTACTTTTTCTTCGACGAGGGCTTGGCTGCCGAAGAAAATATTTTCAAGGAGGACTCGGTTGCCGGGTACCTTTACTTCGACGAGGGCTCGGCTTCCGGGTACCTTTTCTTCGACGAGGGCTCGGCTGCCAAAGAAAAAATTTTCAACGACATCTCGGCTGCCGGGTACCTTTTCTTCGACGAGGGCTCGTGTCCCGGGTACCTTTTCTTCGACGAGGGCTCGGCTGCCGGGTACCTTTTCTTCGACGAGGGCTCGGCTGCCGAAGAAAAAATTTTCGACGAGGGCTCGGCTGCCGGGTACCTTTTCTTCGACGAGGGCTCGGCTGCCGAAGAAACAATTTTCGACGAGGGCTCGGCTGCCGGGTACCTTTTCTTCGATGAGGGCTCGGCTGCCGAAGAAAAAATTTTCGACGAGGGCTCGGCTGCCGGGTACCTTTTCTTCGACGAGGGCTCGGCTGCCCGGTACCTTTTCTTCGACGAGGGCTCGGCTGCCCGGTACCTTTTCTTCGAAGAGGGCTCGGCTGCCGGGTACCTTTTCTTCGACGAGGGCTCGGCTGCCGAAGAAATAATTTTCGAAGAGGGCTCGGCTGCCGGGTGCATTTTCTTCGACGAGGGCTCGGCTGCCGGGTACATTTTCTTCGACGAGGGCTCGGCTGCCGGGTACCTTTTCTTCGACGAGGGCTCGGCTGTCGCAGAAAATATTTTCAACGAGGTCTCTGCTGCCGGGTACCTTTTCTTCGACGAGGGCTCGGCTGCCGGGTAGCTTTTCTTCGACGAGGGCTCGGCTGCCGGGTACCTTTTCTTCGACGAGGGCTCGGCTGCCGGGTACCTTTTCTTCGACGAGGGCTCGGCTGCCGGGTACCTTTTCTTTGACGAGGGCTCGGCTGCCGAAGAAAATATTTTCAACGTGGTCTCGTCTGCCGGGTACCTTTTCTTCGACGAGGGCTCGTCTGCCGGGTACCTTTTCTTCGACGAGGTCTCGTCTGCGGGGTACCTTTTCTTCGACGAGTGCTCGTCTGCGGGGTACCTTTCCTTCGACGAGGGCTCGTCTGCGGGGTACCTTTTCTTCGACGAGGGCTCGGCTGCCGGCTACCTTTTCTTCGACGAGGGCTCGGCTGCCGGGTACCTTTTCTTCGACGAGGGCTCGGCTGCCGGGTACCTTTTCTTCGACGAGGGCTCGGCTGCCGGGGACCTTTTCTTCGACGAGGGCTCGGCTGCCGGGGACCTTTTCTTCGACGAGGGCTCGGCTGCCGGGTACCTTTTCTTCGACGAGGGCTCGGCTGCCGAAGGAAATATTTTCGACGAGAGCTCGGCTGCCGGGTACCTTTTCTTCGACGAGGGCTCGGCTGCCGGGTACCTTTTCTTCGACGAGGGCTCTGCTGCCGGGTACCTTTTCTTCAACGAGGGCTCGGCTGCCGGGTACCTTTTCTTCGACGAGGGCTCGGCTGCCGGGTACCTTTTCTTCGACGAGGGCTCGGCTTCCGGGTACCTTTCTTCGACGAGGGCTCGGCTGCCGGGTACCTTTTCTTCAACGAGGGCTCGGCTGCCGGGTACCTTTTCTTCGACGAGGGCTCGGCTGCCGGGTACCTATTCTTCGACGAGGGCTCGTCTGCCGGGTACCTTTTCTTCGACGAGGTCTCGTCTGCGGGGTACCTTTTCTTCGACGAGTGCTCGTCTGCGGGGTACCTTTCCTTCGACGAGGGCTCGTCTGCGGGGTACCTTTTCTTCGACGAGGGCTCGGCTGCCGGCTACCTTTTCTTCGACGAGGGCTCGGCTGCCGGGTACCTTTTCTTCGACGAGGGCTCGGCTGCCGGGTACCTTTTCTTCGACGAGGGCTCGGCTGCCGGGGACCTTTTCTTCGACGAGGGCTCGGCTGCCGAAGGAAATATTTTCGACGAGAGCTCGGCTGCCGGGTACCTTTTCTTCGACGAGGGCTCGGCTGCCGGGTACCTTTTCTTCGACGAGGGCTCTGCTGCCGGGTACCTTTTCTTCAACGAGGGCTCGGCTGCCGGGTACCTTTTCTTCGACGAGGGCTCGGCTGCCGGGTACCTTTTCTTCGACGAGGTCTCGTCTGCGGGGTACCTTTTCTTCGACGAGTGCTCGTCTGCGGGGTACCTTTCCTTCGACGAGGGCTCGTCTGCGGGGTACCTTTTCTTCGACGAGGGCTCGGCTGCCGGCTACCTTTTCTTCGACGAGGGCTCGGCTGCCGGGTACCTTTTCTTCGACGAGGGCTCGGCTGCCGGGGACCTTTTCTTCGACGAGGGCTCGGCTGCCGGGTACCTTTTCTTCGACGAGGGCTCGGCTGCCGAAGGAAATATTTTCGACGAGAGCTCGGCTGCCGGGTACCTTTTCTTCGACGAGGGCTCGGCTGCCGGGTACCTTTTCTTCGACGAGGGCTCTGCTGCCGGGTACCTTTTCTTCAACGAGGGCTCGGCTGCCGGGTACCTTTTCTTCGACGAGGGCTCGGCTGCCGGGTACCTTTTCTTCGACGAGGGCTCGGCTTCCGGGTACCTTTCTTCGACGAGGGCTCGGCTGCCGGGTACCTTTTCTTCAACGAGGGCTCGGCTGCCGGGTACCTTTTCTTCGACGAGGGCTCGGCTGCCGGGTACCTATTCTTCGACGAGGGCTCGGCTGCGAAGAAACAATTTTTTACGAGGGCTCGGCTGCCGGGTACCTATTCTTCGACGAGGGCTCGGCTGCCGGGTACCTTTTCTTCGACGAGGGCTCGGCTGCCGGGTACCTATTCTTCGACGAGGGCTCGGCTGCCGGGTACCTTGTCTTCGACGAGGGCTCGGCTGCCGGGTACCTTGTCTTCGACGAGGGCTCGGATGCCGGGTACCTTGTCTTCGACGAGGGCTCGGATGCCGAAGGAAATATTTTCGACGAGGTTTCGGCTGCCGGGTACCTTTTCTTCGGCGAGGGCTCGGCTGCCGAAGGAAATATTTTCGACGAGGTCTCGGCTGCCGAAGGAAATATTTTCAACGAAGTCTCTGCTGCCGGGTACCTTTTCTTCGACGAGGGCTTGGCTGCGAAGAAAAAATTTTCGACGAGGGCTCGGCTGCCGGGTACCTTTTCTTCAACGAGGGCTCGGCTGCTGGGTACCTTTTCTTCGACGAGGGCTTGGCTGCCGAAGAAAATATTTTCAACGTGGTCTTGGCTGCCGGGTACCTATTCTTTGACGAGGGCTCGGCTGCGAAGAAAAAATTTTCGACGAGGGCTCTGCTGCCGGGTACCTTTCTTCAACGAGGGCTCGGCTGCCGGGTACCTTTTCTTCGACGAGGGCTCGGCTGCCGGGTACCTTTTCTTCGACGAGGTCTCGGCTGCCGGGTACCTATTCTTCAACTAGGGCTCAGCTGCCGGGTACCTTTTCTTCGACGAGGGCTCGGCTGCCGGGTACCTTTTCTTCGACGAGGGCTCGGCTGCCGGGTACTTTTTCTTCGACGAGGGCTTGGCTGCCGAAGAAAATATTTTCAAGGAGGACTCGGTTGCCGGGTACCTTTACTTCGACGAGGGCTCGGCTTCCGGGTACCTTTTCTTCGACGAGGGCTCGGCTGCCAAAGAAAAAATTTTCAACGACATCTCGGCTGCCGGGTACCTTTTCTTCGACGAGGGCTCGTGTCCCGGGTACCTTTTCTTCGACGAGGGCTCGGCTGCCGGGTACCTTTTCTTCGACGAGGGCTCGGCTGCCGAAGAAAAAATTTTCGACGAGGGCTCGGCTGCCGGGTACCTTTTCTTCGACGAGGGCTCGGCTGCCGAAGAAACAATTTTCGACGAGGGCTCGGCTGCCGGGTACCTTTTCTTCGATGAGGGCTCGGCTGCCGAAGAAAAAATTTTCGACGAGGGCTCGGCTGCCGGGTACCTTTTCTTCGACGAGGGCTCGGCTGCCCGGTACCTTTTCTTCGACGAGGGCTCGGCTGCCCGGTACCTTTTCTTCGAAGAGGGCTCGGCTGCCGGGTACCTTTTCTTCGACGAGGGCTCGGCTGCCGAAGAAATAATTTTCGAAGAGGGCTCGGCTGCCGGGTGCATTTTCTTCGACGAGGGCTCGGCTGCCGGGTACATTTTCTTCGACGAGGGCTCGGCTGCCGGGTACCTTTTCTTCGACGAGGGCTCGGCTGTCGCAGAAAATATTTTCAACGAGGTCTCTGCTGCCGGGTACCTTTTCTTCGACGAGGGCTCGGCTGCCGGGTAGCTTTTCTTCGACGAGGGCTCGGCTGCCGGGTACCTTTTCTTCGACGAGGGCTCGGCTGCCGGGTACCTTTTCTTCGACGAGGGCTCGGCTGCCGGGTACCTTTTCTTTGACGAGGGCTCGGCTGCCGAAGAAAATATTTTCAACGTGGTCTCGTCTGCCGGGTACCTTTTCTTCGACGAGGGCTCGTCTGCCGGGTACCTTTTCTTCGACGAGGTCTCGTCTGCGGGGTACCTTTTCTTCGACGAGTGCTCGTCTGCGGGGTACCTTTCCTTCGACGAGGGCTCGTCTGCGGGGTACCTTTTCTTCGACGAGGGCTCGGCTGCCGGCTACCTTTTCTTCGACGAGGGCTCGGCTGCCGGGTACCTTTTCTTCGACGAGGGCTCGGCTGCCGGGTACCTTTTCTTCGACGAGGGCTCGGCTGCCGGGGACCTTTTCTTCGACGAGGGCTCGGCTGCCGAAGGAAATATTTTCGACGAGAGCTCGGCTGCCGGGTACCTTTTCTTCGACGAGGGCTCGGCTGCCGGGTACCTTTTCTTCGACGAGGGCTCTGCTGCCGGGTACCTTTTCTTCAACGAGGGCTCGGCTGCCGGGTACCTTTTCTTCGACGAGGGCTCGGCTGCCGGGTACCTTTTCTTCGACGAGGGCTCGGCTTCCGGGTACCTTTCTTCGACGAGGGCTCGGCTGCCGGGTACCTTTTCTTCAACGAGGGCTCGGCTGCCGGGTACCTTTTCTTCGACGAGGGCTCGGCTGCCGGGTACCTATTCTTCGACGAGGGATCGGCTGCGAAGAAACAATTTTTTACGAGGGCTCGGCTGCCGGGTACCTATTCTTCGACGAGGGCTCGGCTGCCGGGTACCTTTTCTTCGACGAGGGCTCGGCTGCCGGGTACCTATTCTTCGACGAGGGCTCGGCTGCCGGGTACCTTGTCTTCGACGAGGGCTCGGCTGCCGGGTACCTTGTCTTCGACGAGGGCTCGGATGCCGGGTACCTTGTCTTCGACGAGGGCTCGGATGCCGAAGGAAATATTTTCGACGAGGGTTCGGCTGCCGGGTACCTTTTCTTCGGCGAGGGCTCGGCTGCCGAAGGAAATATTTTCGACGAGGTCTCGGCTGCCGAAGGAAATATTTTCAACGAAGTCTCTGCTGCCGGGTACCTTTTCTTCGACGAGGGCTTGGCTGCGAAGAAAAAATTTTCGACGAGGGCTCAGCTGCCGGGTACCTTTTCTTCGACGAGGGCTCGGCTGCCCGGTACCTTTTCTTCGACGAGGGCTCGGCTGCCCGGTACCTTTTCTTCGACGAGGGCTCGGCTGCCGGGTACCTTTTCTTCGACGAGGGCTCGGCTGCCGAAGAAATAATTTTCGAAGAGGGCTTGGCTGCCGGGTGCATTTTCTTCGACGTGGGCTCGGCTGCCGGGTACATTTTCTTCGACGAGGGCTCTGCTGCCGGGTACCTTTTCTTCAACGAGGGCTCGGCTGCCGGGTACCTTTTCTTCGACGAGGGCTCGGCTGCCGGGTACCTTTTCTTCGACGAGGGCTCGGCTTCCGGGTACCTTTCTTCGACGAGGGCTCGGCTGCCGGGTACCTTTTCTTCAACGAGGGCTCGGCTGCCGGGTACCTTTTCTTCGACGAGGGCTCGGCTGCCGGGTACCTATTCTTCGACGAGGGCTCGGCTGCGAAGAAACAATTTTTTACGAGGGCTCGGCTGCCGGGTACCTATTCTTCGACGAGGGCTCGGCTGCCGGGTACCTTTTCTTCGACGAGGGCTCGGCTGCCGGGTACCTATTCTTCGACGAGGGCTCGGCTGCCGGGTACCTTGTCTTCGACGAGGGCTCGGCTGCCGGGTACCTTGTCTTCGACGAGGGCTCGGATGCCGGGTACCTTGTCTTCGACGAGGGCTCGGATGCCGAAGGAAATATTTTCGACGAGGGTTCGGCTGCCGGGTACCTTTTCTTCGGCGAGGGCTCGGCTGCCGAAGGAAATATTTTCGACGAGGTCTCGGCTGCCGAAGGAAATATTTTCAACGAAGTCTCTGCTGCCGGGTACCTTTTCTTCGACGAGGGCTTGGCTGCGAAGAAAAAATTTTCGACGAGGGCTCGGCTGCCGGGTACCTTTTCTTCAACGAGGGCTCGGCTGCTGGGTACCTTTTCTTCGACGAGGGCTTGGCTGCCGAAGAAAATATTTTCAACGTGGTCTTGGCTGCCGGGTACCTATTCTTTGACGAGGGCTCGGCTGCGAAGAAAAAATTTTCGACGAGGGCTCTGCTGCCGGGTACCTTTCTTCAACGAGGGCTCGGCTGCCGGGTACCTTTTCTTCGACGAGGGCTCGGCTGCCGGGTACCTTTTCTTCGACGAGGTCTCGGCTGCCGGGTACCTATTCTTCAACTAGGGCTCAGCTGCCGGGTACCTTTTCTTCGACGAGGGCTCGGCTGCCGGGTACCTTTTCTTCGACGAGGGCTCGGCTGCCGGGTACTTTTTCTTCGACGAGGGCTTGGCTGCCGAAGAAAATATTTTCAAGGAGGACTCGGTTGCCGGGTACCTTTACTTCGACGAGGGCTCGGCTTCCGGGTACCTTTTCTTCGACGAGGGCTCGGCTGCCAAAGAAAAAATTTTCAACGACATCTCGGCTGCCGGGTACCTTTTCTTCGACGAGGGCTCGTGTCCCGGGTACCTTTTCTTCGACGAGGGCTCGGCTGCCGGGTACCTTTTCTTCGACGAGGGCTCGGCTGCCGAAGAAAAAATTTTCGACGAGGGCTCGGCTGCCGGGTACCTTTTCTTCGACGAGGGCTCGGCTGCCGAAGAAACAATTTTCGACGAGGGCTCGGCTGCCGGGTACCTTTTCTTCGATGAGGGCTCGGCTGCCGAAGAAAAAATTTTCGACGAGGGCTCGGCTGCCGGGTACCTTTTCTTCGACGAGGGCTCGGCTGCCCGGTACCTTTTCTTCGACGAGGGCTCGGCTGCCCGGTACCTTTTCTTCGAAGAGGGCTCGGCTGCCGGGTACCTTTTCTTCGACGAGGGCTCGGCTGCCGAAGAAATAATTTTCGAAGAGGGCTCGGCTGCCGGGTGCATTTTCTTCGACGAGGGCTCGGCTGCCGGGTACATTTTCTTCGACGAGGGCTCGGCTGCCGGGTACCTTTTCTTCGACGAGGGCTCGGCTGTCGCAGAAAATATTTTCAACGAGGTCTCTGCTGCCGGGTACCTTTTCTTCGACGAGGGCTCGGCTGCCGGGTAGCTTTTCTTCGACGAGGGCTCGGCTGCCGGGTACCTTTTCTTCGACGAGGGCTCGGCTGCCGGGTACCTTTTCTTCGACGAGGGCTCGGCTGCCGGGTACCTTTTCTTTGACGAGGGCTCGGCTGCCGAAGAAAATATTTTCAACGTGGTCTCGTCTGCCGGGTACCTTTTCTTCGACGAGGGCTCGTCTGCCGGGTACCTTTTCTTCGACGAGGTCTCGTCTGCGGGGTACCTTTTCTTCGACGAGTGCTCGTCTGCGGGGTACCTTTCCTTCGACGAGGGCTCGTCTGCGGGGTACCTTTTCTTCGACGAGGGCTCGGCTGCCGGCTACCTTTTCTTCGACGAGGGCTCGGCTGCCGGGTACCTTTTCTTCGACGAGGGCTCGGCTGCCGGGTACCTTTTCTTCGACGAGGGCTCGGCTGCCGGGGACCTTTTCTTCGACGAGGGCTCGGCTGCCGAAGGAAATATTTTCGACGAGAGCTCGGCTGCCGGGTACCTTTTCTTCGACGAGGGCTCGGCTGCCGGGTACCTTTTCTTCGACGAGGGCTCTGCTGCCGGGTACCTTTTCTTCAACGAGGGCTCGGCTGCCGGGTACCTTTTCTTCGACGAGGGCTCGGCTGCCGGGTACCTTTTCTTCGACGAGGGCTCGGCTTCCGGGTACCTTTTCTTCGACGAGGGCTCGGCTGCCGGGTACCTTTTCTTCAACGAGGGCTCGGCTGCCGGGTACCTTTTCTTCGACGAGGGCTCGGCTGCCGGGTACCTATTCTTCGACGAGGGATCGGCTGCGAAGAAACAATTTTTTACGAGGGCTCGGCTGCCGGGTACCTATTCTTCGACGAGGGCTCGGCTGCCGGGTACCTTTTCTTCGACGAGGGCTCGGCTGCCGGGTACCTATTCTTCGACGAGGGCTCGGCTGCCGGGTACCTTGTCTTCGACGAGGGCTCGGCTGCCGGGTACCTTGTCTTCGACGAGGGCTCGGATGCCGGGTACCTTGTCTTCGACGAGGGCTCGGATGCCGAAGGAAATATTTTCGACGAGGGTTCGGCTGCCGGGTACCTTTTCTTCGGCGAGGGCTCGGCTGCCGAAGGAAATATTTTCGACGAGGTCTCGGCTGCCGAAGGAAATATTTTCAACGAAGTCTCTGCTGCCGGGTACCTTTTCTTCGACGAGGGCTTGGCTGCGAAGAAAAAATTTTCGACGAGGGCTCGGCTGCCGGGTACCTTTTCTTCGACGAGGGCTCGGCTGCCCGGTACCTTTTCTTCGACGAGGGCTCGGCTGCCCGGTACCTTTTCTTCGACGAGGGCTCGGCTGCCGGGTACCTTTTCTTCGACGAGGGCTCGGCTGCCGAAGAAATAATTTTCGAAGAGGGCTTGGCTGCCGGGTGCATTTTCTTCGACGTGGGCTCGGCTGCCGGGTACATTTTCTTCGACGAGGGCTCGGCTGCCGGGTACCTTTTCTTCAACGAGGGCTCGGCTGTCGCAGAAAATATTTTCAACGAGGTCTCTGCTGCCGGGTACCTTTTCTTCGACGAGGGCTCGGCTGCCGGGTACCTTTTCTTCGACGAGGGCTCGGCTGCCGGGTACCTTTTCTTCAACGAGGGCTCGGCTGCCGGGTACCTTTTCTTCGACGAGGGCTCGGCTGCCGGGTACCTTTTCTTCGACGAGGGCTCGGCTTCCGGGTACCTTTCTTCGACGAGGGCTCGGCTGCCGGGTACCTTTTCTTCAACGAGGGCTCGGCTGCCGGGTACCTTTTCTTCGACGAGGGCTCGGCTGCCGGGTACCTATTCTTCGACGAGGGCTCGGCTGCGAAGAAACAATTTTTTACGAGGGCTCGGCTGCCGGGTACCTATTCTTCGACGAGGGCTCGGCTGCCGGGTACCTTTTCTTCGACGAGGGCTCGGCTGCCGGGTACCTATTCTTCGACGAGGGCTCGGCTGCCGGGTACCTTGTCTTCGACGAGGGCTCGGATGCCGGGTACCTTGTCTTCGACGAGGGCTCGGATGCCGAAGGAAATATTTTCGACGAGGGTTCGGCTGCCGGGTACCTTTTCTTCGGCGAGGGCTCGGCTGCCGAAGGAAATATTTTCGACGAGGTCTCGGCTGCCGAAGGAAATATTTTCAACGAAGTCTCTGCTGCCGGGTACCTTTTCTTCGACGAGGGCTTGGCTGCGAAGAAAAAATTTTCGACGAGGGCTCGGCTGCCGGGTACCTTTTCTTCGACGAGGGCTCGGCTGCCCGGTACCTTTTCTTCGACGAGGGCTCGGCTGCCCGGTACCTTTTCTTCGACGAGGGCTCGGCTGCCGGGTACCTTTTCTTCGACGAGGGCTCGGCTGCCGAAGAAATAATTTTCGAAGAGGGCTCGGCTGCCGGGTGCATTTTCTTCGACGAGGGCTCGGCTGCCGGGTACATTTTCTTCGACGAGGGCTCGGTTGCCGGGTACCTTTTCTTCGACGAGGGCTCGGCTGTCGCAGAAAATATTTTCAACGAGGTCTCTGCTGCCGGGTACCTTTTCTTCGACGAGGGCTCGGCTGCCGGGTAGCTTTTCTTCGACGAGGGCTCGGCTGCCGGGTACCTTTTCTTCGACGAGGGCTCGGGTGCCGGGTACCTTTTCTTCGACGAGGGCTCGGCTGCCGGGTACCTTTTCTTTGACGAGGGCTCGGCTGCCGAAGAAAATATTTTCAACGTGGTCTCGGCTGCCGGGTACCTTTTCTTCGACGAGGGCTCGTCTGCCGGGTACCTTTTCTTCGACGAGGTCTCGTCTGCGGGGTACCTTTTCTTCGACGAGGGCTCGTCTGCCGGGTACCTTTTCTTCGACGAGGTCTCGTCTGCGGGGTACCTTTTCTTCGACGAGTGCTCGTCTGCGGGGTACCTTTCCTTCGACGAGGGCTCGTCTGCGGGGTACCTTTTCTTCGACGAGGGCTCGGCTGCCGGCTACCTTTTCTTCGACGAGGGCTCGGCTGCCGGGTACCTTTTCTTTGACGAGGGCTCGGCTGCCGGGTACCTTTTCTTCGACGAGGGCTCGGCTGCCGGGTACCTTTTCTTCGACGAGGGCTCGGCTGCCGGGGACCTTTTCTTCGACGAGGGCTCGGCTGCCGGGTACCTTGTCTTCGACGAGGGCTCGGATGCCGGGTACCTTGTCTTCGACGAGGGCTCGGATGCCGGGTACCTTGTCTTCGACGAGGGCTCGGATGCCGAAGGAAATATTTTCGACGAGGGTTCGGCTGCCGGGTACCTTTTCTTCGGCGAGGGCTCGGCTGCCGAAGGAAATATTTTCGACGAGGACTCGGCTGCCGAAGGAAATATTTTCAACGAAGTCTCTGCTGCCGGGTACCTTTTCTTCGACGAGGGCTTGGCTGCGAAGAAAAAATTTTCGACGAGGGCTCGGCTGCCGGGTACCTTTTCTTCGACGAGGGCTCGGCTGCCCGGTACCTTTTCTTCGACGAGGGCTCGGCTGCCCGGTACCTTTTCTTCGACGAGGGCTCGGCTGCCGGGTACCTTTTCTTCGACGAGGGCTCGGCTGCCGAAGAAATAATTTTCGAAGAGGGCTTGGCTGCCGGGTGCATTTTCTTCGACGAGGGCTCGGCTGCCGGGTACATTTTCTTCGACGAGGGCTCGGCTGCCGGGTACCTTTTCTTCGACGAGGGCTCGGCAGTCGCAGAAAATATTTTCAACGAGGTCTCTGCTGCCGGGTACCTTTTCTTCGACAAGGGCTCGGCTGCCGGGTACCTTTTCTTCGACGAGGGCTGGGCTGCCGTGTACCTTTTCTTCGACGAGGGCTCGGCTGCCGGGTACCTTTTCTTCGACGAGGGCTCGGCTGCCGGGTACCTTTTCTTCGACGAGGGCTCGGCTTCCGGGTACCTTTCTTCGACGAGGGCTCGGCTGCCGGGTACCTTTTCTTCAACGAGGGCTCGGCTGCCGGGTACCTTTTCTTCGACGAGGGCTCGGCTGCCGGGTACCTATTCTTCGACGAGGGCTCGGCTGCGAAGAAACAATTTTTTACGAGGGCTCGGCTGCCGGGTACCTATTCTTCGACGAGGGCTCGGCTGCCGGGTACCTTTTCTTCGACGAGGGCTCGGCTGCCGGGTACCTATTCTTCGACGAGGGCTCGGCTGCCGGGTACCTTGTCTTCGACGAGGGCTCGGATGCCGGGTACCTTGTCTTCGACGAGGGCTCGGATGCCGAAGGAAATATTTTCGACGAGGGTTCGGCTGCCGGGTACCTTTTCTTCGGCGAGGGCTCGGCTGCCGAAGGAAATATTTTCGACGAGGTCTCGGCTGCCGAAGGAAATATTTTCAACGAAGTCTCTGCTGCCGGGTACCTTTTCTTCGACGAGGGCTTGGCTGCGAAGAAAAAATTTTCGACGAGGGCTCGGCTGCCGGGTACCTTTTCTTCGACGAGGGCTCGGCTGCCCGGTACCTTTTCTTCGACGAGGGCTCGGCTGCCCGGTACCTTTTCTTCGACGAGGGCTCGGCTGCCGGGTACCTTTTCTTCGACGAGGGCTCGGCTGCCGAAGAAATAATTTTCGAAGAGGGCTCGGCTGCCGGGTGCATTTTCTTCGACGAGGGCTCGGCTGCCGGGGACCTTTTCTTCGACGAGGGCTCGGCTGCCGAAGGAAATATTTTCGACGAGAGCTCGGCTGCCGGGTACCTTTTCTTCGACGAGGGCTCGGCTGCCGGGTACCTTTTCTTCGACGAGGGCTCGGCTGCCGGGTACCTTTTCTTCAACGAGGGCTCGGCTGCCGGGTACCTTTTCTTTGACGATGGCTCGGCTGCCGGGGACCTTTTCTTCGACGAGGGCTCGGCTGCCGGGTACCTTTTCTTCGACGAGGGCTCGGCTGCCGGGTACCTTTTCTTCAACGAGGGCTCGGCTGCTGGGTACCTTTTCTTCGACGAGGGCTTGGCTGCCGAAGAAAATATTTTCAACGTGGTCTTGGCTGCCGGGTACCTATTCTTTGACGAGGGCTCGGCTGCGAAGAAAAAATTTTCGACGAGGGCTCTGCTGCCGGGTACCTTTCTTCAACGAGGGCTCGGCTGCCGGGTACCTTTTCTTCGACGAGGGCTCGTCTGCCGGGTACCTTTTCTTCGACGAGGTCTCGGCTGCCGGGTACCTATTCTTCAACTAGGGCTCAGCTGCCGGGTACCTTTTCTTCGACGAGGGCTCGGCTGCCGGGTACCTTTTCTTCGACGAGGGCTCGGCTGCCGGGTACTTTTTCTTCGACGAGGGCTTGGCTGCCGAAGAAAATATTTTCAAGGAGGACTCGGTTGCCGGGTACCTTTACTTCGACGAGGGCTCGGCTTCCGGGTACCTTTTCTTCGACGAGGGCTCGGCTGCCAAAGAAAAAATTTTCAACGACATCTCGGCTGCCGGGTACCTTTTCTTCGACGAGGGCTCGTGTCCCGGGTACCTTTTCTTCGACGAGGGCTCGGCTGCCGGGTACCTTTTCTTCGACGAGGGCTCGGCTGCCGAAGAAAAAATTTTCGACGAGGGCTTCGGCTGCCGGGTACCTTTTCTTCGACGAGGGCTCGGCTGCCGAAGAAACAATTTTCGACGAGGGCTCGGCTGCCGGGTACCTTTTCTTCGATGAGGGCTCGGCTGCCGAAGAAAAAATTTTCGACGAGGGCTCGGCTGCCGGGTACCTTTTCTTCGACGAGGGCTCGGCTGCCCGGTACCTTTTCTTCGACGAGGGCTCGGCTGCCCGGTACCTTTTCTTCGAAGAGGGCTCGGCTGCCGGGTACCTTTTCTTCGACGAGGGCTCGGCTGCCGAAGAAATAATTTTCGAAGAGGGCTCGGCTGCCGGGTGCATTTTCTTCGACGAGGGCTCGGCTGCCGGGTACATTTTCTTCGACGAGGGCTCGGCTGCCGGGTACCTTTTCTTCGACGAGGGCTCGGCTGTCGCAGAAAATATTTTCAACGAGGTCTCTGCTGCCGGGTACCTTTTCTTCGACGAGGGCTCGGCTGCCGGGTAGCTTTTCTTCGACGAGGGCTCGGCTGCCGGGTACCTTTTCTTCGACGAGGGCTCGGCTGCCGGGTACCTTTTCTTCGACGAGGGCTCGGCTGCCGGGTACCTTTTCTTTGACGAGGGCTCGGCTGCCGAAGAAAATATTTTCAACGTGGTCTCGTCTGCCGGGTACCTTTTCTTCGACGAGGGCTCGTCTGCCGGGTACCTTTTCTTCGACGAGGTCTCGTCTGCGGGGTACCTTTTCTTCGACGAGTGCTCGTCTGCGGGGTACCTTTCCTTCGACGAGGGCTCGTCTGCGGGGTACCTTTTCTTCGACGAGGGCTCGGCTGCCGGCTACCTTTTCTTCGACGAGGGCTCGGCTGCCGGGTACCTTTTCTTCGACGAGGGCTCGGCTGCCGGGTACCTTTT
Source organism: Harpia harpyja (assembly GCF_026419915.1). NCBI lineage: Eukaryota > Metazoa > Chordata > Aves > Accipitriformes > Accipitridae > Harpia > Harpia harpyja. The sequence goes on along the minus strand of NC_068947.1, from coordinate 25,096,113 downwards.
CTTCGACGAGGGCTCGGCTGCCGGGGACCTTTTCTTCGACGAGGGCTCGGCTGCCGGGTACCTTTTCTTCGACGAGGGCTCGGCTGCCGGGGACCTTTTCTTCGACGAGGGCTCGGCTGCCGGGTACCTTTTCTTCGACGAGGGCTCGGCTGCCGAAGGAAATATTTTCGACGAGAGCTCGGCTGCCGGGTACCTTTTCTTCGACGAGGGCTCGGCTGCCGGGTACCTTTTCTTCGACGAGGGCTCTGCTGCCGGGTACCTTTTCTTCAACGAGGGCTCGGCTGCCGGGTACCTTTTCTTCGACGAGGGCTCGGCTGCCGGGTACCTTTTCTTCGACGAGGGCTCGGCTTCCGGGTACCTTTCTTCGACGAGGGCTCGGCTGCCGGGTACCTTTTCTTCAACGAGGGCTCGGCTGCCGGGTACCTTTTCTTCGACGAGGGCTCGGCTGCCGGGTACCTATTCTTCGACGAGGGCTCGGCTGCGAAGAAACAATTTTTTACGAGGGCTCGGCTGCCGGGTACCTATTCTTCGACGAGGGCTCGGCTGCCGGGTACCTTTTCTTCGACGAGGGCTCGGCTGCCGGGTACTTTTTCTTCGACGAGGGCTTGGCTGCCGAAGAAAATATTTTCAAGGAGGACTCGGTTGCCGGGTACCTTTACTTCGACGAGGGCTCGGCTTCCGGGTACCTTTTCTTCGACGAGGGCTCGGCTGCCAAAGAAAAAATTTTTCAACGACATCTCGGCTGCCGGGTACCTTTTCTTCGACGAGGGCTCGTGTCCCGGGTACCTTTTCTTCGACGAGGGCTCGGCTGCCGGGTACCTTTTCTTCGACGAGGGCTCGGCTGCCGAAGAAAAAATTTTCGACGAGGGCTCGGCTGCCGGGTACCTTTTCTTCGACGAGGGCTCGGCTGCCGAAGAAACAATTTTCGACGAGGGCTCGGCTGCCGGGTACCTTTTCTTCGATGAGGGCTCGGCTGCCGAAGAAAAAATTTTCGACGAGGGCTCGGCTGCCGGGTACCTTTTCTTCGACGAGGGCTCGGCTGCCCGGTACCTTTTCTTCGACGAGGGCTCGGCTGCCCGGTACCTTTTCTTCGAAGAGGGCTCGGCTGCCGGGTACCTTTTCTTCGACGAGGGCTCGGGCTGCCGAAGAAATAATTTTCGAAGAGGGCTCGGCTGCCGGGTGCATTTTCTTCGACGAGGGCTCGGCTGCCGGGTACATTTTCTTCGACGAGGGCTCGGCTGCCGGGTACCTTTTCTTCGACGAGGGCTCGGCTGTCGCAGAAAATATTTTCAACGAGGTCTCTGCTGCCGGGTACCTTTTCTTCGACGAGGGCTCGGCTGCCGGGTAGCTTTTCTTCGACGAGGGCTCGGCTGCCGGGTACCTTTTCTTCGACGAGGGCTCGGCTGCCGGGTACCTTTTCTTCGACGAGGGCTCGGCTGCCGGGTACCTTTTCTTTGACGAGGGCTCGGCTGCCGAAGAAAATATTTTCAACGTGGTCTCGTCTGCCGGGTACCTTTTCTTCGACGAGGGCTCGTCTGCCGGGTACCTTTTCTTCGACGAGGTCTCGTCTGCGGGGTACCTTTTCTTCGACGAGTGCTCGTCTGCGGGGGTACCTTTCCTTCGACGAGGGCTCGTCTGCGGGGTACCTTTTCTTCGACGAGGGCTCGGCTGCCGGCTACCTTTTCTTCGACGAGGGCTCGGCTGCCGGGTACCTTTTCTTCGACGAGGGCTCGGCTGCCGGGTACCTTTTCTTCGACGAGGGCTCGGCTGCCGGGGACCTTTTCTTCGACGAGGGCTCGGCTGCCGGGTACCTTTTCTTCGACGAGGGCTCGGCTGCCGGGGACCTTTTCTTCGACGAGGGCTCGGCTGCCGGGTACCTTTTCTTCGACGAGGGCTCGGCTGCCGAAGGAAATATTTTCGACGAGAGCTCGGCTGCCGGGTACCTTTTCTTCGACGAGGGCTCGGCTGCCGGGTACCTTTTCTTCGACGAGGGCTCTGCTGCCGGGTACCTTTTCTTCAACGAGGGCTCGGCTGCCGGGTACCTTTTCTTCGACGAGGGGCTCGGCTGCCGGGTACCTTTTCTTCGACGAGGGCTCGGCTTCCGGGTACCTTTCTTCGACGAGGGCTCGGCTGCCGGGTACCTTTTCTTCAACGAGGGCTCGGCTGCCGGGTACCTTTTCTTCGACGAGGGCTCGGCTGCCGGGGTACCTATTCTTCGACGAGGGCTCGGCTGCGAAGAAACAATTTTTTACGAGGGCTCGGCTGCCGGGTACCTATTCTTCGACGAGGGCTCGGCTGCCGGGTACCTTTTCTTCGACGAGGGCTCGGCTGCCGGGTACCTATTCTTCGACGAGGGCTCGGCTGCCGGGTACCTTGTCTTCGACGAGGGCTCGGCTGCCGGGTACCTTGTCTTCGACGAGGGCTCGGATGCCGGGTACCTTGTCTTCGACGAGGGCTCGGATGCCGAAGGAAATATTTTCGACGAGGGTTCGGCTGCCGGGTACCTTTTCTTCGGCGAGGGCTCGGCTGCCGAAGGAAATATTTTCGACGAGGTCTCGGCTGCCGAAGGAAATATTTTCAACGAAGTCTCTGCTGCCGGGTACCTTTTCTTCGACGAGGGCTTGGCTGCGAAGAAAAAATTTTCGACGAGGGCTCGGCTGCCGGGTACCTTTTCTTCGACGAGGGCTCGGCTGCCCGGTACCTTTTCTTCGACGAGGGCTCGGCTGCCCGGTACCTTTTCTTCGACGAGGGCTCGGCTGCCGGGTACCTTTTCTTCGACGAGGGCTCGGCTGCCGAAGAAATAATTTTCGAAGAGGGCTTGGCTGCCGGGTGCATTTTCTTCGACGTGGGCTCGGCTGCCGGGTACATTTTCTTCGACGAGGGCTCGGCTGCCGGGTACCTTTTCTTCGACGAGGGCTCGGCTGTCGCAGAAAATATTTTCAACGAGGTCTCTGCTGCCGGGTACCTTTTCTTCGACGAGGGCTCGGCTGCCGGGTACCTTTTCTTCGACGAGGGCTCGGCTGCCGGGTACCTTTTCTTCAACGAGGGCTCGGCTGCCGGGTACCTTTTCTTCGACGAGGGCTCGGCTGCCGGGTACCTTTTCTTCGACGAGGGCTCGGCTTCCGGGTACCTTTCTTCGACGAGGGCTCGGCTGCCGGGTACCTTTTCTTCAACGAGGGCTCGGCTGCCGGGTACCTTTTCTTCGACGAGGGCTCGGCTGCCGGGTACCTATTCTTCGACGAGGGCTCGGCTGCGAAGAAACAATTTTTTACGAGGGCTCGGCTGCCGGGTACCTATTCTTCGACGAGGGCTCGGCTGCCGGGTACCTTTTCTTCGACGAGGGCTCGGCTGCCGGGTACCTATTCTTCGACGAGGGCTCGGCTGCCGGGTACCTTGTCTTCGACGAGGGCTCGGATGCCGGGTACCTTGTCTTCGACGAGGGCTCGGATGCCGAAGGAAATATTTTCGACGAGGGTTCGGCTGCCGGGTACCTTTTCTTCGGCGAGGGCTCGGCTGCCGAAGGAAATATTTTCGACGAGGTCTCGGCTGCCGAAGGAAATATTTTCAACGAAGTCTCTGCTGCCGGGTACCTTTTCTTCGACGAGGGCTTGGCTGCGAAGAAAAAATTTTCGACGAGGGCTCGGCTGCCGGGTACCTTTTCTTCGACGAGGGCTCGGCTGCCCGGTACCTTTTCTTCGACGAGGGCTCGGCTGCCCGGTACCTTTTCTTCGACGAGGGCTCGGCTGCCGGGTACCTTTTCTTCGACGAGGGCTCGGCTGCCGAAGAAATAATTTTCGAAGAGGGCTCGGCTGCCGGGTGCATTTTCTTCGACGAGGGCTCGGCTGCCGGGGACCTTTTCTTCGACGAGGGCTCGGCTGCCGAAGGAAATATTTTCGACGAGAGCTCGGCTGCCGGGTACCTTTTCTTCGACGAGGGCTCGGCTGCCGGGTACCTTTTCTTCGACGAGGGCTCGGCTGCCGGGTACCTTTTCTTCAACGAGGGCTCGGCTGCCGGGTACCTTTTCTTCGACGAGGGCTCGGGTGCCGGGTACCTTTTCTTCGACGAGGGCTCGGCTTCCGGGTACCTTTCTTCGACGAGGGCTCGGCTGCCGGGTACCTTTTCTTCGACGAGGGCTCGGCTGCCGGGTACCTATTCTTCGACGAGGGCTCGGCTGCGAAGAAACAATTTTTTACGAGGGCTCGGCTGCCGGGTACCTATTCTTCGACGAGTGCTCGTCTGCGGGGTACCTTTCCTTCGACGAGGGCTCGTCTGCGGGGTACCTTTTCTTCGACGAGGGCTCGGCTGCCGGCTACCTTTTCTTCGACGAGGGCTCGGCTGCCGGGTACCTTTTCTTTGACGAGGGCTCGGCTGCCGGGTACCTTTTCTTCGACGAGGGCTCGGCTGCCGGGTACCTTTTCTTCGACGAGGGCTCGGCTGCCGGGGACCTTTTCTTCGACGAGGGCTCGGCTGCCGGGTACCTTTTCTTCGACGAGGGCTCGGCTGCCGGGGACCTTTTCTTCGACGAGGGCTCGGCTGCCGGGGACCTTTTCTTCGACGAGGGCTCGGCTGCCGAAGGAAATATTTTCGACGAGAGCTCGGCTGCCGGGTACCTTTTCTTCGACGAGGGCTCGGCTGCCGGGTACCTTTTCTTCGACGAGGGCTCGGCTGCCGGGTACCTTTTCTTCAACGAGGGCTCGGCTGCCGGGTACCTTTTCTTCGACGAGGGCTCGGGTGCCGGGTACCTTTTCTTCGACGAGGGCTCGGCTTCCGGGTACCTTTCTTCGACGAGGGCTCGGCTGCCGGGTACCTTTTCTTCGACGAGGGCTCGGCTGCCGGGTACCTATTCTTCGACGAGGGCTCGGCTGCGAAGAAACAATTTTTTACGAGGGCTCGGCTGCCGGGTACCTATTCTTCGACGAGGGGCTCGGCTGCCGGGTACCTTTTCTTCGACGAGGGCTCGGCTGCCGGGTACCTATTCTTCGACGAGGGCTCGGCTGCCGGGTACCTTGTCTTCGACGAGGGCTCGGCTGCCGGGTACCTTGTCTTCGACGAGGGCTCGGATGCCGGGTACCTTGTCTTCGACGAGGGCTCGGATGCCGGGTACCTTGTCTTCGACGAGGGCTCGGATGCCGAAGGAAATATTTTCGACGAGGGTTCGGCTGCCGGGTACCTTTTCTTCGGCGAGGGCTCGGCTGCCGAAGGAAATATTTTCGACGAGGACTCGGCTGCCGAAGGAAATATTTTCAACGAAGTCTCTGCTGCCGGGTACCTTTTCTTCGACGAGGGCTTGGCTGCGAAGAAAAAATTTTCGACGAGGGCTCGGCTGCCGGGTACCTTTTCTTCGACGAGGGCTCGGCTGCCCGGTACCTTTTCTTCGACGAGGGCTCGGCTGCCCGGTACCTTTTCTTCGACGAGGGCTCGGCTGCCGGGTACCTTTTCTTCGACGAGGGCTCGGCTGCCGAAGAAATAATTTTCGAAGAGGGCTTGGCTGCCGGGTGCATTTTCTTCGACGAGGGCTCGGCTGCCGGGTACATTTTCTTCGACGAGGGCTCGGCTGCCGGGTACCTTTTCTTCGACGAGGGCTCGGCAGTCGCAGAAAATATTTTCAACGAGGTCTCTGCTGCCGGGTACCTTTTCTTCGACGAGGGCTCGGCTGCCGGGTACCTTTTCTTCGACGAGGGCTGGGCTGCCGTGTACCTTTTCTTCGACGAGGGCTCGGCTGCCGGGTACCTTTTCTTCGACGAGGGCTCGGCTGCCGGGTACCTTTTCTTCGACGAGGGCTCGGCTTCCGGGTACCTTTCTTCGACGAGGGCTCGGCTGCCGGGTACCTTTTCTTCAACGAGGGCTCGGCTGCCGGGTACCTTTTCTTCGACGAGGGCTCGGCTGCCGGGGTACCTATTCTTCGACGAGGGCTCGGCTGCGAAGAAACAATTTTTTACGAGGGCTCGGCTGCCGGGTACCTATTCTTCGACGAGGGCTCGGCTGCCGGGTACCTTTTCTTCGACGAGGGCTCGGCTGCCGGGTACCTATTCTTCGACGAGGGCTCGGCTGCCGGGTACCTTGTCTTCGACGAGGGCTCGGATGCCGGGTACCTTGTCTTCGACGAGGGCTCGGATGCCGAAGGAAATATTTTCGACGAGGGTTCGGCTGCCGGGTACCTTTTCTTCGGCGAGGGCTCGGCTGCCGAAGGAAATATTTTCGACGAGGTCTCGGCTGCCGAAGGAAATATTTTCAACGAAGTCTCTGCTGCCGGGTACCTTTTCTTCGACGAGGGCTTGGCTGCGAAGAAAAAATTTTCGACGAGGGCTCGGCTGCCGGGTACCTTTTCTTCGACGAGGGCTCGGCTGCCCGGTACCTTTTCTTCGACGAGGGCTCGGCTGCCCGGTACCTTTTCTTCGACGAGGGCTCGGCTGCCGGGTACCTTTTCTTCGACGAGGGGCTCGGCTGCCGAAGAAATAATTTTCGAAGAGGGCTCGGCTGCCGGGTGCATTTTCTTCGACGAGGGCTCGGCTGCCGGGTACATTTTCTTCGACGAGGGCTCGGCTGCCGGGTACCTTTTCTTCGACGAGGGCTCGGCTGTCGCAGAAAATATTTTCAACGAGGTCTCTGCTGCCGGGTACCTTTTCTTCGACGAGGGCTCGGCTGCCGGGTAGCTTTTCTTCGACGAGGGCTCGGCTGCCGGGTACCTTTTCTTCCAGGAGGGCTCGGCTGCCGGGTACCTTTTCTTCGACGAGGGCTCGTCTGCGGGGGTACCTTTTCTTCGACGAGTGCTCGTCTGCGGGGTACCTTTCCTTCGACGAGGGCTCGTCTGCGGGGTACCTTTTCTTCGACGAGGGCTCGGCTGCCGGCTACCTTTTCTTCGACGAGGGCTCGGCTGCCGGGTACCTTTTCTTTGACGAGGGCTCGGCTGCCGGGTACCTTTTCTTCGACGAGGGCTCGGCTGCCGGGTACCTTTTCTTCGACGAGGGCTCGGCTGCCGGGGACCTTTTCTTCGACGAGGGCTCGGCTGCCGGGGACCTTTTCTTCGACGAGGGCTCGGCTGCCGGGGACCTTTTCTTCGACGAGGGCTCGGCTGCCGGGGACCTTTTCTTCGACGAGGGCTCGGCTGCCGAAGGAAATATTTTCGACGAGAGCTCGGCTGCCGGGTACCTTTTCTTCGACGAGGGCTCGGCTGCCGGGTACCTTTTCTTCGACGAGGGCTCGGCTGCCGGGTACCTTTTCTTCAACGAGGGCTCGGCTGCCGGGTACCTTTTCTTCGACGAGGGCTCGGGTGCCGGGTACCTTTTCTTCGACGAGGGCTCGGCTTCCGGGTACCTTTCTTCGACGAGGGCTCGGCTGCCGGGTACCTTTTCTTCGACGAGGGCTCGGCTGCCGGGTACCTATTCTTCGACGAGGGCTCGGCTGCGAAGAAACAATTTTTTACGAGGGCTCGGCTGCCGGGTACCTATTCTTCGACGAGGGCTCGGCTGCCGGGTACCTTTTCTTCGACGAGGGCTCGGCTGCCGGGTACCTATTCTTCGACGAGGGCTTGGCTGCCGGGTACCTTGTCTTCGACGAGGGCTCGGCTGCCGGGTACCTTGTCTTCGACGAGGGCTCGGATGCTGGGTACCTTGTCTTCGACGAGGGCTCGGATGCCGAAGGAAATATTTTCGACGAGGGTTCGGCTGCCGGGTACCTTTTCTTCGGCGAGGGCTCGGCTGCCGAAGGAAATATTTTCGACGAGGTCTCGGCTGCCGAAGGAAATATTTTCAACGAAGTCTCTGCTGCCGGGTACCTTTTCTTCGACGAGGGCTTGGCTGCGAAGAAAAAATTTTCGACGAGGTCTCGGCTGCCGGGTACCTATTCTTCGACGAGGGCTCGGCTGCCGGGTACCTTTTCTTCGACGAGTGATCGGCTGCCGGGTACCTTTTCTTTGACGAGGGCTCGGCTGCCGGGTACCTTTTCTTCGACGAGTGATCGGCTGCCGGGTACCTATTCTTCGACGAGGGCTCGGCTGCCGGGTACCTTTTCTTCGAAGATGGCTCGGCTGCCGGGGACCTTTTCTTCGACGAGGGCTCGGCTGCCGGGTACCTTTTCTTCGACGAGGGCTCGGCTGCCGGGTACCTTTTCTTCAACGAGGGCTCGGCTGCTGGGTACCTTTTCTTCGACGAGGGCTTGGCTGCCGAAGAAAATATTTTCAACGTGGTCTTGGCTGCCGGGGTACCTATTCTTCGACGAGGGCTCGGCTGCGAAGAAAAAGTTTTCGACGAGGGCTCTGCTGCCGGGTACCTTTCTTCAACGAGGGCTCGGCTGCCGGGTACCTTTTCTTCGACGAGGTCTCGGCTGCCGGGTACCTATTCTTCAACGAGGGCTCAGCTGCCGGGTACCTTTTCTTCGACGAGGGCTCGGCTGCCGGGTACCTTTTCTTCGACGAGGTCTCGGCTGCCGGGTACCTATTCTTCAACGAGGGCTCAGCTGCCGGGTACCTTTTCTTCGACGAGGGCTCGGCTGCCGGGTACCTTTTCTTCGACGAGGGCTCGGCTGCCGGGTACCATTACATCGACGAGGGCTTGGCTGCCGAAGAAAATATTTTCAAGGAGGACTCGGTTGCCGGGTACCTTTACTTCGACGAGGGCTCGGCTTCCGGGTACCTTTTCTTCGACGAGGGCTCGGCTGCCAAAGAAAAAATTTTCAACGACATCTCGGCTGCCGGGTACCTTTTCTTCGACGAGGGCTCGTGTCCCGGGTACCTTTTCTTCGAGGAGGGCTCGGCTGCCGGGTACCTTTTCTTCGACGAGGGCTCGGCTGCCGGGTACCTTTTCTTCGACGAGGGCTCGGCTGCCGAAGAAAAAATTTTCGACGAGGGCTCGGCTGACGGGTACCTTTTCTTCGACGAGGGCTCGGCTGCCGAAGAAACAATTTTCGACGAGGGCTCGGCTGCCGGGTACCTTTTCTTCGACGAGGGCTCGGCTGCCGAAGAAAAAATTTTCGACGAGGGCTCGGCTGCCGGGTACCTTTTCTTCGACGAGGGCTCGGCTGCCCGGTACCTTTTCTTCGACGAGGGCTCGGCTGCCCGGTACCTTTTCTTCGACGAGGGCTCGGCTGCCCGGTACCTTTTCTTCGACGATGGCTCGGCTGCCGGGTATCTTTTCTTCGACGAGGGCTCGGCTGCCGGGTACCTTTTCTTCGACGAGGGCTCGGCTGCAGGGGACCTTTTATTCGACGAGGGCTCGGCTGCCGAAGAAATAATTTTCGAAGAGGGCTCGGCTGCCGGGTGCATTTTCTTCGACGAGGGCTCGGCTGCCTGGTACATTTTCTTCGACGAGGGCTCGGCTGCCGGGTACTTTTTCTTCAACGAGGGCTCGGCTGTCGCAGGAAATATTTTCAACGAGGTCTCTGCTGCCGGGTACCTTTTCTTCGACGAGGGCTCGGCTGCCGGGTAGCTTTTCTTCGACGAGGGCTCGGCTGCCGGGTACCTTTTCTTCGACGAGGGCTCGGCTGCCCGGTACCTTTTCTTCGACGAGGGCTCGGCTGCCGGGTACCTTTTCTTTGACGAGGGCTCGGCTGCCGAAGAAAATATTTTCAACCTGGTCTCGGCTGCCGGGTACCTTTTATTCGACGAGGGCTCGTCTGCCGGGTACCTTTTCTTCGGCGAGGGCTCGTCTGCGGGGTACCTTTTCTTCGACGAGGGCTCGTCTGCGGGGTACCTTTCCTTCGACGAGGGCTCGTCTGCGGGGTACCTTTTCTTCGACGAGGGCTCGGCTGCCGGGTACCTTTTCTTCGACGAGGGCTCGGCTGCCGGGTACCTTTTCTTCGACGAGGGCTCGGCTGCCGGGTACCTTTTCTTCGACGAGGGCTCGGCTGCCGGCTACCTTTTCTTCGACGAGGGCTCGGCTGCCGGCTACCTTTTCTTCTACGAGGGCTCGGCTGCCGGCTACCTTTTCTTCGACAAGGGCTCAGCTGCCGGGTACCTTTTCTTCGACGAGGGCTCGGCTGCCGAAGAAAAAATTTTCGACGAGGGCTCGGCTGCCGGGTACCTTTTCTTCGACGAGGGCTCGGCTGCCGGGTACCTTTTCTTCGACGAGGGCTCGGATGCCGAAGAAAAAATTTTCGATGAGTGCTCGGCTGCCGGGTACCTTTTCTTCGACGAGGGCTCGGCTGCCGAAAAAAAAATTTTCGACGAGGGCTCGGCTGCCGGGTACCTTTTCTTCGACGATGGCTCGGCTGCCAGGTACCTTTTCTTCGACGATGGCTCGGCTGCCGGGTACCTTTTCTTCGACGAGGGCTCGGCTGCCGGATACCTTTTCTTCGACGAGGGCTCGGCTGCTGGGTACCTTTTCTTCGACGAGGGCTCGGCTGCCGGGTACCTTTTCTTCGACGAGGGCTCGGCTGCCGGATACCTTTTCTTCGACGAGGGCTCGGCTGCTGGGTACCTTTTCTTCGACGAGGGCTCCCCTGCCGGGTACCTTTTCTTCGACGAGGGCTCGGCTGCCAACGAAACAATTTTCGACGAGTGCTCGGCTGCCGGGTACCTATTCTTCGACGAGGGCTCGTCTGCCGGCTACCTTTTCTTCGACGAAGGTTCGTCAGCCGGGTATCTTTTCTTCGACGAGGGCTCGTCTGCCGGCTACCTTTTCTTCGACGAAGGTTCGTCAGCCGGGTATCTTTTCTTCGACGAGGGCTCGTCTGCCGGCTACCTTTTCTTCGACGAAGGTTCGTCAGCCGGGTATCTTTTCTTCGACGAGGGCTCGTCTGCCGGCTACCTTTTCTTCGACGAAGGTTCGTCAGCCGGGTATCTTTTCTTCGACGAGGGCTCGTCTGCCGGCTACCTTTTCTTCGACGAAGGTTCGTCAGCCGGGTATCTTTTCTTCGACGAGGGCTCGTCTGCCGGCTACCTTTTCTTCGACGAAGGTTCGTCAGCCGGGTATCTTTTCTTCGACGAGGGCTCGTCTGCCGGCTACCTTTTCTTCGACGAAGGTTCGTCAGCCGGGTATCTTTTCTTCGACGAGGGCTCGTCTGCCGGCTACCTTTTCTTCGACGAAGGTTCGTCAGCCGGGTATCTTTACTTCGACGAGGGCTCGTCTGCCGGGTACCTTTTCTTTGACGAGGGCTCGGCTGCCGGGTAGCTTTTCTTCGACGAGGGCTCGGCTGCCGGGTACCTTTTCTTCGACGAGGGCTCGGCTGCCGGGTACCTTTTCTTCGAGGAGGGCTCGGCTGCCGGGGACCTTTTCTTCGACGAGGGCTCGGCTGCCGGGTACCTTTTCTTTGACGAGGGCTCGGCTGCCGAAGAAAATATTTTCAACGTGGTCTCGTCTGCCGGGTACCTTTTCTTCGAGGAGGGCTCGGCTGCCGGGTACCTTTTCTTCGACGAGGTCTCCTTGCCGGGTACCTTTTCTTCGACGAGGGCTCGGCTGCCGACGAAAAAATTTTCGACGAGGGCTCGGCTGCCAGGTACCTTTTCTTCGAGGAGGGCTCGGCTGCCGGGTACCTTTTCTTCGACGAGGGCTCGGCTGCCGGGTACCTTTTCTTTGACGAGGGCTCGGCTTCCGAAGAAACAATTTTCGACGATGGCTCGGCTGCCGGGTACCTTTTTTTCGAGGAGGGCTCGTCTGCTGGGTACCTTTTCTTCGAGGAGGGCTCGGCTGCCGGGTACCTTTTCTTCGAGGAGGGCTCGGCTGCCGGGTACCTTTTCTTCGAGGAGGGCTCGGCTGCCGGGTACCTTTTCTTCGAGGAGGGCTCGTGTGCCGGGTACCTTTTCTTCAAGGAGGGCTCGGCTGCCGGTACCTTTTCTTCGAGGAGGTCTCGGCAGCGTGGTATCTTTTGTTCGACGAGGGCTCGGCTTCCGGGTACCTTTTCTTCAACGAGGGCTCGGCTGCCGGGTACCTTTTCCTCGACGAGGGCTCCTTGCCGGGTACCTTTTCTTCGACGAGGGCTCCTTGCCGGGTACCTTTTCTTCGACGAGGGCTCGTCTGCCGACGAAAAAATTTTCGACGAAGGCTCGGCTGCCGGGTACCTTTTCTTCGACAAGGGTTCGGCTGCCGGGTACCTTTTCTTCGACGAGGGCTCGGCTGCCGGGTACCTTTTCTTCAAGGAGTGCTCGTCTGCCGGGTACCTTTTCTTCGAGGAGGGCTCGGCTGCCGGGTACCTTTTCTTCGAGGAGGGCTCGGCTGCGTGGTACCTTTTCTTCGCGGAGGGCTCGGCTGCGTGGTACCTTTTCTTCGCGGAGGGTTCGGCTGCGTGGTATCTTTTGTTCGACGAGGGCTCGGCTTCCGGGTACCTTTTCTTCAACGAGGGCTCGGCTTCCGGGTACCTTTTCTTCGACGAGGTCTCCTTGCCGGGTACCTTTTCTTCGACGAGGGCTCGGCTGCCGACGAAAAAATTTTCGACGAGGGCTCGGCTGCCGGGTACCTTTTCTTCGACAAGGGCTCGGCTGCCGGGTACCTATTCTTCGACGAGGGCTCGGCTGCCGGGTACCTTTTCTTCGAGGAGGTCTCGGCTGCCGGGTACCTTTTCTTCGAGGAGGGCTCGGCTGCCGAAGAGAAAATTTTCGACGAGGGCTCGGCTGCCGGGTACCTTTTCTTCGACGAGGGCTTGGCTGCCGAAGAAAAAATTTTCGACGAGGGCTCGGCTGCCGAAGAAAAAATTTTCGACGAGGGCTCGGCTGCCGGGTACCTTTTCTTCGACGAGGGCTCGGCTGCCGGGTACCTTTTCTTCGACGAGGGCTCGGCTGCCGGGTACCTTTTCTTTGACGAGGGCTCGGCTGCCGAAGAAAAAATTTTCGACGAGGGCTCGGCTGCCGGGTACCTTTTATTCGACGAGGGCTCGGCTGCCGAAGAAAAAATTTTCGACGAGGGCTCGGCTGCCGGGTACCTTTTCTTCGACGAGGGCTCGCCTGCCGGGTACCTTTTCTTCGACAAGGGCTCGGCTGCCGGGTACCTTTTCTTCGACGAGGGCTCGGCTGCCGGGTACCTTTTCTTCGACGAGGGCTCGGCTGCCGGGTACCTTTTCTTCCAGGAGGGCTCGGCTGCCGGGTACCTTTTCTTCGACGAGGGCTCGGCTGCCGGGTACCTTTTCTTCGATGAGGGCTCGGCTGCCGAAGAGAAAATTTTCGACGAGGGCTCGGCTGCCGGGTACCTTTTCTTCGACGAGGGCTCGGCTGCCGAAGAAAAAATTTTCGACGAGGGCTCGTCTGCCGGGTACCTTTTCTTCGAGGAGGGCTCGTCTGCCGGGTACCTTTTCTTCCACGAGGGCTCGGCTGCCGGGTACCTTTTCTTCGAGGAGGGCTCGGCTGCGTGGTACCTTTTCTTCGAGGAGGGCTCGGCTGCGTGGTACCTTTTCTTCGAGGAGGGCTCGGCTGCCGGGTACCTTTTCTTCGACGAGGGCTCGCCTGCCGGGTACCTTTTCTTCGACGAGGGCTCGCCTGCCGGGTACCTTTTCTTCGACGAGGGCTCGGCTGCCGAAGAGAAAATTTTCGACGAGGGCTCGGCTGCCGGGTACCTTTTCTTCGACGAGGGCTCGGCTGCCGAAGAAAAAATTTTCGACGAGGGCTCGGCTGCCGAAGAAAAAATTTTCGACGAGGGCTCGGCTGCCGGGTACCTTTTCTTCGACGAGGGCTCGGCTGCCGGGTACCTTTTCTTCGACGAGGGCTCGGCTGCCGAAGAAAAAATTTTCGACGAGGGCTCGTCTGCCGGGTACCTTTTCTTCGACGAGGGTTCGTCTGCCGGGTACCTTTTCTTCGACGAGGGCTCGGCTGCCGGGTACCTTTTCTTCGACGAGGGACCGGCTGCCGGGTACCTTTTCTTCGACGAGGGCTCGGCTGCCGGGTACCTTTTCTTCGACGAGGGCTCGGCTGCCGGGTACCTTTTCTTCGACGAGGGCTCGGCTGCCGGGTACCTTTTGTTCGAGGAGGTCTCGGCTGCCGGGTACCTTTTCTTCGAGGAGGGCTCGGCTGCCGAAGAGAAAATTTTCGACGAGGGCTCGGCTGCCGGGTACCTTTTCTTCGACGAGGGCTCGGCTGCCGAAGAAAAAATTTTCGACGAGGGCTCGTCTGCCGGGTACATTTTCTTCGACGAGGGCTCGGCTGCCGGGTACCTTTTCTTCGACGAGGGATCGGCTGCCGGGTACCTTTTCTTCGACGAGGGCTCGGCTGCCGGGTACCTTTTATTCGACGAGGTCTCGGCTGCCGAAGAAATAATTTTCGACGAGGGCTCGTCTGCCGGGTACCTTTTCTTCGACGAGGGTTCGGCTGCCGGGTACCTTTTCTTCGACGAGCGATCGGCTGCCGAGTACCTTTTCTTCGACGAGGGATCGGATGCCGAGTACGTTTTCTTCGACGAGGGATCGGCTGCCAAAGAAACAATTTTCGACGAGGGCTTGGCTGCCGGGTACCTTTTATTCGACGAGAGCTCGGCTGCCGAAGAAAAAATTTTCGACGAGGGCTCGGCTGCTGGGTACCTTTTCTTCGACGAGGGCTTGGCTGCCGGGTACGTTTTCTTCGACGTGGGCTCGGCTGCCGAAGGAACAATTTTCGACGAGGGCTCGGATGCCGGGTACCTTTTCTTCGACGAGGGCTCGGCTGCGAAGAAAAAATTTTCGACGAGGCCTCGGCTGCCGGGTACCTTGTCTTCGACGAGGGCTCGGCTGCGAAGAAAAAATTTTCGACGAGGGCTCGGCTGCCGGGTATCTTTTCTTCGACGAGGGCTCGGCTGCCGAAGAAAAAATTTTAGACGAGGGCTCGGCTGCCGGGTACCTTTTCTTCGACGAGGGCTCGGCTGCCGGGTACCTTTTCTTCGACGAGGGCTCGGCTGCCGGGTACCTTTTCTTCGACGAGGGCTCGGAAGCCGGGTACCTTTTCTTCGACGAGGGCTCGGCTGCCGGGTACCTTTTCTTCGACGAGGGCTCGGCTGCCGGGTACCTTTTCTTCGACGAGGGCTCGGCTGCCGGGTACCTTTTCTTCGACGAGGGCTCGGCTGCTGGGTACCTATTCTTCGACGAGGGCTCGGCTGCGAAGAAACAATTTTTTACGAGGGCTCGGCTGCCGGGTACCTATTCTTCGACGAGGGCTCAGCTGCCGGGTACCTTTTCTTCGACGAGGGCTCGGCTGCCGGGTACCTTTTCTTTGACGAGGGCTCGGCTGCCGGGTACCTTGTCTTCGACGAGGGCTCGGCTGCCGGGTACCTTGTCTTCGACGAGGGCTCGGATGCCGGGTACCTTGTCTTCGACGAGGGCTCGGATGCCGAAGGAAATATTTTCGACGAGGGCTCAGCTGCCGAAGGAAATATTTTCAACGAAGTCTCTGCTGCCGGGTACCTTTTCTTCGACGAGGGCTTGGCTGCGAAGAAAAAATTTTAGACGAGGTCTCGGCTGCCGGGTACCTATTCTTCGACGAGGGCTCGGCTGCCGGGTACCTTTTCTTCGACGAGTGATCGGCTGCCGGGTACCTTTTCTTCGACGAGGGCTCGGCTGCCGGGTACCTTTTCTTCGACGAGTGATCGGCTGCCGGGTACCTATTCTTCGACGAGGGCTCGGCTGCCGGGTACCTTTTCTTCGAAGATGGCTCGGCTGCCGGGGACCTTTTCTTCGACGAGGGCTCGGCTGCCGGGTACCTTTTCTTCGACGAGGGCTCGGCTGCCGGGTACCTTTTCTTCAACGAGGGCTCGGCTGCTGGGTACCTTTTCTTCGACGAGGGCTTGGCTGCCGAAGAAAATATTTTCAACGTGGTCTTGGCTGCCGGGTACCTATTCTTTGACGAGGGCTCGGCTGCGAAGAAAAAATTTTCGACGAGGGCTCTGCTGCCGGGTACCTTTCTTCAACGAGGGCTCGGCTGCCGGGTACCTTTTCTTCGACGAGGGCTCGGCTGCCGGGTACCTTTTCTTCGACGAGGTCTCGGCTGCCGGGTACCTATTCTTCAACTAGGGCTCAGCTGCCGGGTACCTTTTCTTCGACGAGGGCTCGGCTGCCGGGTACCTTTTCTTCGACGAGGGCTCGGCTGCCGGGTACTTTTTCTTCGACGAGGGCTTGGCTGCCGAAGAAAATATTTTCAAGGAGGACTCGGTTGCCGGGTACCTTTACTTCGACGAGGGCTCGGCTTCCGGGTACCTTTTCTTCGACGAGGGCTCGGCTGCCAAAGAAAAAATTTTCAACGACATCTCGGCTGCCGGGTACCTTTTCTTCGACGAGGGCTCGTGTCCCGGGTACCTTTTCTTCGACGAGGGCTCGGCTGCCGGGTACCTTTTCTTCGACGAGGGCTCGGCTGCCGAAGAAAAAATTTTCGACGAGGGCTCGGCTGCCGGGTACCTTTTCTTCGACGAGGGCTCGGCTGCCGAAGAAACAATTTTCGACGAGGGCTCGGCTGCCGGGTACCTTTTCTTCGATGAGGGCTCGGCTGCCGAAGAAAAAATTTTCGACGAGGGCTCGGCTGCCGGGTACCTTTTCTTCGACGAGGGCTCGGCTGCCCGGTACCTTTTCTTCGACGAGGGCTCGGCTGCCCGGTACCTTTTCTTCGAAGAGGGCTCGGCTGCCGGGTACCTTTTCTTCGACGAGGGCTCGGCTGCCGAAGAAATAATTTTCGAAGAGGGCTCGGCTGCCGGGTGCATTTTCTTCGACGAGGGCTCGGCTGCCGGGTACATTTTCTTCGACGAGGGCTCGGCTGCCGGGTACCTTTTCTTCGACGAGGGCTCGGCTGTCGCAGAAAATATTTTCAACGAGGTCTCTGCTGCCGGGTACCTTTTCTTCGACGAGGGCTCGGCTGCCGGGTAGCTTTTCTTCGACGAGGGCTCGGCTGCCGGGTACCTTTTCTTCGACGAGGGCTCGGCTGCCGGGTACCTTTTCTTCGACGAGGGCTCGGCTGCCGGGTACCTTTTCTTTGACGAGGGCTCGGCTGCCGAAGAAAATATTTTCAACGTGGTCTCGTCTGCCGGGTACCTTTTCTTCGACGAGGGCTCGTCTGCCGGGTACCTTTTCTTCGACGAGGGCTCGGCTGCCGGGTACCTTTTCTTCGACGAGGGCTCGGCTGCCGGGTACCTTTTCTTCAACGAGGGCTCGGCTGCCGGGTACCTTTTCTTCGACGAGGGCTCGGGTGCCGGGTACCTTTTCTTCGACGAGGGCTCGGCTTCCGGGTACCTTTCTTCGACGAGGGCTCGGCTGCCGGGTACCTTTTCTTCAACGAGGGCTCGGCTGCCGGGTACCTTTTCTTCGACGAGGGCTCGGCTGCCGGGTACCTATTCTTCGACGAGGGCTCGGCTGCGAAGAAACAATTTTTTACGAGGGCTCGGCTGCCGGGTACCTATTCTTCGACGAGGGCTCGGCTGCCGGGTACCTTTTCTTCGACGAGGGCTCGGCTGCCGGGTACCTTGTCTTCGACGAGGGCTCGGCTGCCGGGTACCTTGTCTTCGACGAGGGCTCGGATGCCGGGTACCTTGTCTTCGACGAGGGCTCGGATGCCGAAGGAAATATTTTCGACGAGGGTTCGGCTGCCGGGTACCTTTTCTTCGGCGAGGGCTCGGCTGCCGAAGGAAATATTTTCGACGAGGACTCGGCTGCCGAAGGAAATATTTTCAGCGAAGTCTCTGCTGCCGGGTACCTTTTCTTCGACGAGGGCTTGGCTGCGAAGAAAAAATTTTCGACGAGGGCTCGGCTGCCGGGTACCTTTTCTTCGACGAGGGCTCGGCTGCCGGGTACCTATTCTTCGACGAGGGCTCGGCTGCCGGGTACCTTGTCTTCGACGAGGGCTCGGATGCCGGGTACCTTGTCTTCGACGAGGGCTCGGATGCCGAAGGAAATATTTTCGACGAGGGTTCGGCTGCCGGGTACCTTTTCTTCGGCGAGGGCTCGGCTGCCGAAGGAAATATTTTCGACGAGGTCTCGGCTGCCGAAGGAAATATTTTCAACGAAGTCTCTGCTGCCGGGTACCTTTTCTTCGACGAGGGCTTGGCTGCGAAGAAAAAATTTTCGACGAGGGCTCGGCTGCCGGGTACCTTTTCTTCGACGAGGGCTCGGCTGCCCGGTACCTTTTCTTCGACGAGGGCTCGGCTGCCCGGTACCTTTTCTTCGACGAGGGCTCGGCTGCCGGGTACCTTTTCTTCGACGAGGGCTCGGCTGCCGAAGAAATAATTTTCGAAGAGGGCTCGGCTGCCGGGTGCATTTTCTTCGAGGAGGGCTCGGCTGCCGGGTACATTTTCTTCGACGAGGGCTCGGCTGCCGGGTACCTTTTCTTCGACGAGGGCTCGGCTGTCGCAGAAAATATTTTCAACGAGGTCTCTGCTGCCGGGTACCTTTTCTTCGACGAGGGCTCGGCTGCCGGGTAGCTTTTCTTCGACGAGGGCTCGGCTGCCGGGTACCTTTTCTTCGACGAGGGCTCGGCTGCCGGGTACCTTTTCTTCGACGAGGGCTCGGCTGCCGGGTACCTTTTCTTTGACGAGGGCTCGGCTGCCGAAGAAAATATTTTCAACGTGGTCTCGGCTGCCGGGTACCTTTTCTTCGACGAGGGCTCGTCTGCCGGGTACCTTTTCTTCGACGAGGTCTCGTCTGCGGGGTACCTTTTCTTCGACGAGGGCTCGTCTGCCGGGTACCTTTTCTTCGACGAGGTCTCGTCTGCGGGGTACCTTTTCTTCGACGAGTGCTCGTCTGCGGGGTACCTTTCCTTCGACGAGGGCTCGTCTGCGGGGTACCTTTTCTTCGACGAGGGCTCGGCTGCCGGCTACCTTTTCTTCGACGAGGGCTCGGCTGCCGGGTACCTTTTCTTCGACGAGGGCTCGGCTGCCGGGTACCTTTTCTTCGACGAGGGCTCGGCTGCCGGGTACCTTTTCTTCGACGAGGGCTCGGCTGCCGGGGACCTTTTCTTCGACGAGGGCTCGGCTGCCGGGTACCTTTTCTTCGACGAGGGCTCGGCTGCCGGGGACCTTTTCTTCGACGAGGGCTCGGCTGCCGGGGACCTTTTCTTCGACGAGGGCTCGGCTGCCGAAGGAAATATTTTCGACGAGAGCTCGGCTGCCGGGTACCTTTTCTTCGACGAGGGCTCGGCTGCCGGGTACCTTTTCTTCGACGAGGGCTCGGCTGCCGGGTACCTTTTCTTCAACGAGGGCTCGGCTGCCGGGTACCTTTTCTTCGACGAGGGCTCGGGTGCCGGGTACCTTTTCTTCGACGAGGGCTCGGCTTCCGGGTACCTTTCTTCGACGAGGGCTCGGCTGCCGGGTACCTTTTCTTCGACGAGGGCTCGGCTGCCGGGTACCTATTCTTCGACGAGGGCTCGGCTGCGAAGAAACAATTTTTTACGAGGGCTCGGCTGCCGGGTACCTATTCTTCGACGAGGGCTCGGCTGCCGGGTACCTTTTCTTCGACGAGGGCTCGGCTGCCGGGTACCTATTCTTCGACGAGGGCTCGGCTGCCGGGTACCTTGTCTTCGACGAGGGCTCGGCTGCCGGGTACCTTGTCTTCGACGAGGGCTCGGATGCCGGGTACCTTGTCTTCGACGAGGGCTCGGATGCCGGGTACCTTGTCTTCGACGAGGGCTCGGATGCCGAAGGAAATATTTTCGACGAGGGTTCGGCTGCCGGGTACCTTTTCTTCGGCGAGGGCTCGGCTGCCGAAGGAAATATTTTCGACGAGGACTCGGCTGCCGAAGGAAATATTTTCAACGAAGTCTCTGCTGCCGGGTACCTTTTCTTCGACGAGGGCTTGGCTGCGAAGAAAAAATTTTCGACGAGGGCTCGGCTGCCGGGTACCTTTTCTTCGACGAGGGCTCGGCTGCCCGGTACCTTTTCTTCGACGAGGGCTCGGCTGCCCGGTACCTTTTCTTCGACGAGGGCTCGGCTGCCGAGTACCTTTTCTTCGACGAGGGCTCGGCTGCCGAAGAAATAATTTTCGAAGAGGGCTTGGCTGCCGGGTGCATTTTCTTCGACGTGGGCTCGGCTGCCGGGTACATTTTCTTCGACGAGGGCTCGGCTGCCGGGTACCTTTTCTTCGACGAGGGCTCGGCTGCCGGGTACCTTTTATTCGACGAGGTCTCGGCTGCCGAAGAAATAATTTTCGACGAGGGCTCGTCTGCCGGGTACCTTTTCTTCGACGAGGGTTCGGCTGCCGGGTACCTTTTCTTCGACGAGCGATCGGCTGCCGAGTACCTTTTCTTCGACGAGGGATCGGATGCCGAGTACGTTTTCTTCGACGAGGGATCGGCTGCCAAAGAAACAATTTTCGACGAGGGCTTGGCTGCCGGGTACCTTTTATTCGACGAGAGCTCGGCTGCCGAAGAAAAAATTTTCGACGAGGGCTCGGCTGCTGGGTACCTTTTCTTCGACGAGGGCTTGGCTGCCGGGTACGTTTTCTTCGACGTGGGCTCGGCTGCCGAAGGAACAATTTTCGACGAGGGCTCGGATGCCGGGTACCTTTTCTTCGACGAGGGCTCGGCTGCGAAGAAAAAATTTTCGACGAGGCCTCGGCTGCCGGGTACCTTGTCTTCGACGAGGGCTCGGCTGCGAAGAAAAAATTTTCGACGAGGGCTCGGCTGCCGGGTATCTTTTCTTCGACGAGGGCTCGGCTGCCGAAGAAAAAATTTTAGACGAGGGCTCGGCTGCCGGGTACCTTTTCTTCGACGAGGGCTCGGCTGCCGGGTACCTTTTCTTCGACGAGGGCTCGGCTGCCGGGTACCTTTTCTTCGACGAGGGCTCGGAAGCCGGGTACCTTTTCTTCGACGAGGGCTCGGCTGCCGGGTACCTTTTCTTCGACGAGGGCTCGGCTGCCGGGTACCTTTTCTTCGACGAGGGCTCGGCTGCCGGGTACCTTTTCTTCGACGAGGGCTCGGCTGCTGGGTACCTATTCTTCGACGAGGGCTCGGCTGCGAAGAAACAATTTTTTACGAGGGCTCGGCTGCCGGGTACCTATTCTTCGACGAGGGCTCAGCTGCCGGGTACCTTTTCTTCGACGAGGGCTCGGCTGCCGGGTACCTTTTCTTTGACGAGGGCTCGGCTGCCGGGTACCTTGTCTTCGACGAGGGCTCGGCTGCCGGGTACCTTGTCTTCGACGAGGGCTCGGATGCCGGGTACCTTGTCTTCGACGAGGGCTCGGATGCCGAAGGAAATATTTTCGACGAGGGCTCGGCTGCCGAAGGAAATATTTTCAACGAAGTCTCTGCTGCCGGGTACCTTTTCTTCGACGAGGGCTTGGCTGCGAAGAAAAAATTTTAGACGAGGTCTCGGCTGCCGGGTACCTATTCTTCGACGAGGGCTCGGCTGCCGGGTACCTTTTCTTCGACGAGTGATCGGCTGCCGGGTACCTTTTCTTCGACGAGGGCTCGGCTGCCGGGTACCTTTTCTTCGACGAGTGATCGGCTGCCGGGTACCTATTCTTCGACGAGGGCTCGGCTGCCGGGTACCTTTTCTTTGACGATGGCTCGGCTGCCGGGGACCTTTTCTTCGACGAGGGCTCGGCTGCCGGGTACCTTTTCTTCGACGAGGGCTCGGCTGCCGGGTACCTTTTCTTCAACGAGGGCTCGGCTGCTGGGTACCTTTTCTTCGACGAGGGCTTGGCTGCCGAAGAAAATATTTTCAACGTGGTCTTGGCTGCCGGGTACCTATTCTTTGACGAGGGCTCGGCTGCGAAGAAAAAATTTTCGACGAGGGCTCTGCTGCCGGGTACCTTTCTTCAACGAGGGCTCGGCTGCCGGGTACCTTTTCTTCGACGAGGGCTCGGCTGCCGGGTACCTTTTCTTCGACGAGGTCTCGGCTGCCGGGTACCTATTCTTCAACTAGGGCTCAGCTGCCGGGTACCTTTTCTTCGACGAGGGCTCGGCTGCCGGGTACCTTTTCTTCGACGAGGGCTCGGCTGCCGGGTACTTTTTCTTCGACGAGGGCTTGGCTGCCGAAGAAAATATTTTCAAGGAGGACTCGGTTGCCGGGTACCTTTACTTCGACGAGGGCTCGGCTTCCGGGTACCTTTTCTTCGACGAGGGCTCGGCTGCCAAAGAAAAAATTTTCAACGACATCTCGGCTGCCGGGTACCTTTTCTTCGACGAGGGCTCGTGTCCCGGGTACCTTTTCTTCGACGAGGGCTCGGCTGCCGGGTACCTTTTCTTCGACGAGGGCTCGGCTGCCGAAGAAAAAATTTTCGACGAGGGCTCGGCTGCCGGGTACCTTTTCTTCGACGAGGGCTCGGCTGCCGAAGAAACAATTTTCGACGAGGGCTCGGCTGCCGGGTACCTTTTCTTCGATGAGGGCTCGGCTGCCGAAGAAAAAATTTTCGACGAGGGCTCGGCTGCCGGGTACCTTTTCTTCGACGAGGGCTCGGCTGCCCGGTACCTTTTCTTCGACGAGGGCTCGGCTGCCCGGTACCTTTTCTTCGAAGAGGGCTCGGCTGCCGGGTACCTTTTCTTCGACGAGGGCTCGGCTGCCGAAGAAATAATTTTCGAAGAGGGCTCGGCTGCCGGGTGCATTTTCTTCGACGAGGGCTCGGCTGCCGGGTACATTTTCTTCGACGAGGGCTCGGCTGCCGGGTACCTTTTCTTCGACGAGGGCTCGGCTGTCGCAGAAAATATTTTCAACGAGGTCTCTGCTGCCGGGTACCTTTTCTTCGACGAGGGCTCGGCTGCCGGGTAGCTTTTCTTCGACGAGGGCTCGGCTGCCGGGTACCTTTTCTTCGACGAGGGCTCGGCTGCCGGGTACCTTTTCTTCGACGAGGGCTCGGCTGCCGGGTACCTTTTCTTTGACGAGGGCTCGGCTGCCGAAGAAAATATTTTCAACGTGGTCTCGTCTGCCGGGTACCTTTTCTTCGACGAGGGCTCGTCTGCCGGGTACCTTTTCTTCGACGAGGTCTCGTCTGCGGGGTACCTTTTCTTCGACGAGTGCTCGTCTGCGGGGTACCTTTCCTTCGACGAGGGCTCGTCTGCGGGGTACCTTTTCTTCGACGAGGGCTCGGCTGCCGGCTACCTTTTCTTCGACGAGGGCTCGGCTGCCGGGTACCTTTTCTTCGACGAGGGCTCGGCTGCCGGGTACCTTTTCTTCGACGAGGGCTCGGCTGCCGGGGACCTTTTCTTCGACGAGGGCTCGGCTGCCGGGTACCTTTTCTTCGACGAGGGCTCGGCTGCCGGGGACCTTTTCTTCGACGAGGGCTCGGCTGCCGGGTACCTTTTCTTCGACGAGGGCTCGGCTGCCGAAGGAAATATTTTCGACGAGAGCTCGGCTGCCGGGTACCTTTTCTTCGACGAGGGCTCGGCTGCCGGGTACCTTTTCTTCGACGAGGGCTCGGCTGCCGGGTACCTTTTCTTCAACGAGGGCTCGGCTGCCGGGTACCTTTTCTTCGACGAGGGCTCGGGTGCCGGGTACCTTTTCTTCGACGAGGGCTCGGCTTCCGGGTACCTTTCTTCGACGAGGGCTCGGCTGCCGGGTACCTTTTCTTCAACGAGGGCTCGGCTGCCGGGTACCTTTTCTTCGACGAGGGCTCGGCTGCCGGGTACCTATTCTTCGACGAGGGCTCGGCTGCGAAGAAACAATTTTTTACGAGGGCTCGGCTGCCGGGTACCTATTCTTCGACGAGGGCTCGGCTGCCGGGTACCTTTTCTTCGACGAGGGCTCGGCTGCCGGGTACCTTGTCTTCGACGAGGGCTCGGCTGCCGGGTACCTTGTCTTCGACGAGGGCTCGGATGCCGGGTACCTTGTCTTCGACGAGGGCTCGGATGCCGAAGGAAATATTTTCGACGAGGGTTCGGCTGCCGGGTACCTTTTCTTCGGCGAGGGCTCGGCTGCCGAAGGAAATATTTTCGACGAGGACTCGGCTGCCGAAGGAAATATTTTCAACGAAGTCTCTGCTGCCGGGTACCTTTTCTTCGACGAGGGCTTGGCTGCGAAGAAAAAATTTTCGACGAGGGCTCGGCTGCCGGGTACCTTTTCTTCGACGAGGGCTCGGCTGCCGGGTACCTATTCTTCGACGAGGGCTCGGCTGCCGGGTACCTTGTCTTCGACGAGGGCTCGGATGCCGGGTACCTTGTCTTCGACGAGGGCTCGGATGCCGAAGGAAATATTTTCGACGAGGGTTCGGCTGCCGGGTACCTTTTCTTCGGCGAGGGCTCGGCTGCCGAAGGAAATATTTTCGACGAGGTCTCGGCTGCCGAAGGAAATATTTTCAACGAAGTCTCTGCTGCCGGGTACCTTTTCTTCGACGAGGGCTTGGCTGCGAAGAAAAAATTTTCGACGAGGGCTCGGCTGCCGGGTACCTTTTCTTCGACGAGGGCTCGGCTGCCCGGTACCTTTTCTTCGACGAGGGCTCGGCTGCCCGGTACCTTTTCTTCGACGAGGGCTCGGCTGCCGGGTACCTTTTCTTCGACGAGGGCTCGGCTGCCGAAGAAATAATTTTCGAAGAGGGCTCGGCTGCCGGGTGCATTTTCTTCGACGAGGGCTCGGCTGCCGGGTACATTTTCTTCGACGAGGGCTCGGCTGCCGGGTACCTTTTCTTCGACGAGGGCTCGGCTGTCGCAGAAAATATTTTCAACGAGGTCTCTGCTGCCGGGTACCTTTTCTTCGACGAGGGCTCGGCTGCCGGGTAGCTTTTCTTCGACGAGGGCTCGGCTGCCGGGTACCTTTTCTTCGACGAGGGCTCGGCTGCCGGGTACCTTTTCTTCGACGAGGGCTCGGCTGCCGGGTACCTTTTCTTTGACGAGGGCTCGGCTGCCGAAGAAAATATTTTCAACGTGGTCTCGGCTGCCGGGTACCTTTTCTTCGATGAGGGCTCGTCTGCCGGGTACCTTTTCTTCGACGAGGTCTCGTCTGCGGGGTACCTTTTCTTCGACGAGGGCTCGTCTGCCGGGTACCTTTTCTTCGACGAGGTCTCGTCTGCGGGGTACCTTTTCTTCGACGAGTGCTCGTCTGCGGGGTACCTTTCCTTCGACGAGGGCTCGTCTGCGGGGTACCTTTTCTTCGACGAGGGCTCGGCTGCCGGCTACCTTTTCTTCGACGAGGGCTCGGCTGCCGGGTACCTTTTCTTCGACGAGGGCTCGGCTGCCGGGTACCTTTTCTTCGACGAGGGCTCGGCTGCCGGGTACCTTTTCTTCGACGAGGGCTCGGCTGCCGGGGACCTTTTCTTCGACGAGGGCTCGGCTGCCGGGTACCTTTTCTTCGACGAGGGCTCGGCTGCCGGGGACCTTTTCTTCGACGAGGGCTCGGCTGCCGGGGACCTTTTCTTCGACGAGGGCTCGGCTGCCGAAGGAAATATTTTCGACGAGAGCTCAGCTGCCGGGTACCTTTTCTTCGACGAGGGCTCGGCTGCCGGGTACCTTTTCTTCGACGAGGGCTCGGCTGCCGGGTACCTTTTCTTCAACGAGGGCTCGGCTGCCGGGTACCTTTTCTTCGACGAGGGCTCGGGTGCCGGGTACCTTTTCTTCGACGAGGGCTCGGCTTCCGGGTACCTTTCTTCGACGAGGGCTCGGCTGCCGGGTACCTTTTCTTCGACGAGGGCTCGGCTGCCGGGTACCTATTCTTCGACGAGGGCTCGGCTGCGAAGAAACAATTTTTTACGAGGGCTCGGCTGCCGGGTACCTATTCTTCGACGAGGGCTCGGCTGCCGGGTACCTTTTCTTCGACGAGGGCTCGGCTGCCGGGTACCTATTCTTCGACGAGGGCTCGGCTGCCGGGTACCTTGTCTTCGACGA
This sequence comes from Harpia harpyja, assembly GCF_026419915.1. Taxonomy (NCBI): domain Eukaryota; kingdom Metazoa; phylum Chordata; class Aves; order Accipitriformes; family Accipitridae; genus Harpia; species Harpia harpyja. The sequence goes on along the minus strand of NC_068947.1, from coordinate 25,070,504 downwards.
GGGCTCGGCTGCCGGGTACCTTGTCTTCGACGAGGGCTCGGATGCCGGGTACCTTGTCTTCGACGAGGGCTCGGATGCCGGGTACCTTGTCTTCGACGAGGGCTCGGATGCCGAAGGAAATATTTTCGACGAGGGTTCGGCTGCCGGGTACCTTTTCTTCGGCGAGGGCTCGGCTGCCGAAGGAAATATTTTCGACGAGGACTCGGCTGCCGAAGGAAATATTTTCAACGAAGTCTCTGCTGCCGGGTACCTTTTCTTCGACGAGGGCTTGGCTGCGAAGAAAAAATTTTCGACGAGGGCTCGGCTGCCGGGTACCTTTTCTTCGACGAGGGCTCGGCTGCCCGGTACCTTTTCTTCGACGAGGGCTCGGCTGCCCGGTACCTTTTCTTCGACGAGGGCTCGGCTGCCGGGTACCTTTTCTTCGACGAGGGCTCGGCTGCCGAAGAAATAATTTTCGAAGAGGGCTTGGCTGCCGGGTGCATTTTCTTCGACGAGGGCTCGGCTGCCGGGTACATTTTCTTCGACGAGGGCTCGGCTGCCGGGTACCTTTTCTTCGACGAGGGCTCGGCTGTCGCAGAAAATATTTTCAACGAGGTCTCTGCTGCCGGGTACCTTTTCTTCGACGAGGGCTCGGCTGCCGGGTACCTTTTCTTCGACGAGGGCTCGGCTGCCGGGTACCTTTTCTTCAACGAGGGCTCGGCTGCCGGGTACCTTTTCTTCGACGAGGGCTCGGCTGCCGGGTACCTTTTCTTCGACGAGGGCTCGGCTTCCGGGTACCTTTCTTCGACGAGGGCTCGGCTGCCGGGTACCTTTTCTTCAACGAGGGCTCGGCTGCCGGGTACCTTTTCTTCGACGAGGGCTCGGCTGCCGGGTACCTATTCTTCGACGAGGGCTCGGCTGCGAAGAAACAATTTTTTACGAGGGCTCGGCTGCCGGGTACCTATTCTTCGACGAGGGCTCGGCTGCCGGGTACCTTTTCTTCGACGAGGGCTCGGCTGCCGGGTACCTATTCTTCGACGAGGGCTCGGCTGCCGGGTACCTTGTCTTCGACGAGGGCTCGGATGCCGGGTACCTTGTCTTCGACGAGGGCTCGGATGCCGAAGGAAATATTTTCGACGAGGGTTCGGCTGCCGGGTACCTTTTCTTCGGCGAGGGCTCGGCTGCCGAAGGAAATATTTTCGACGAGGTCTCGGCTGCCGAAGGAAATATTTTCAACGAAGTCTCTGCTGCCGGGTACCTTTTCTTCGACGAGGGCTTGGCTGCGAAGAAAAAATTTTCGACGAGGGCTCGGCTGCCGGGTACCTTTTCTTCGACGAGGGCTCGGCTGCCCGGTACCTTTTCTTCGACGAGGGCTCGGCTGCCCGGTACCTTTTCTTCGACGAGGGCTCGGCTGCCGGGTACCTTTTCTTCGACGAGGGCTCGGCTGCCGAAGAAATAATTTTCGAAGAGGGCTCGGCTGCCGGGTGCATTTTCTTCGACGAGGGCTCGGCTGCCGGGTACATTTTCTTCGACGAGGGCTCGGCTGCCGGGTACCTTTTCTTCGACGAGGGCTCGGCTGTCGCAGAAAATATTTTCAACGAGGTCTCTGCTGCCGGGTACCTTTTCTTCGACGAGGGCTCGGCTGCCGGGTAGCTTTTCTTCGACGAGGGCTCGGCTGCCGGGTACCTTTTCTTCGACGAGGGCTCGGCTGCCGGGTACCTTTTCTTCGACGAGGGCTCGGCTGCCGGGTACCTTTTCTTTGACGAGGGCTCGGCTGCCGAAGAAAATATTTTCAACGTGGTCTCGGCTGCCGGGTACCTTTTCTTCGACGAGGGCTCGTCTGCCGGGTACCTTTTCTTCGACGAGGTCTCGTCTGCGGGGTACCTTTTCTTCGACGAGGGCTCGTCTGCCGGGTACCTTTTCTTCGACGAGGTCTCGTCTGCGGGGTACCTTTTCTTCGACGAGTGCTCGTCTGCGGGGTACCTTTCCTTCGACGAGGGCTCGTCTGCGGGGTACCTTTTCTTCGACGAGGGCTCGGCTGCCGGCTACCTTTTCTTCGACGAGGGCTCGGCTGCCGGGTACCTTTTCTTCGACGAGGGCTCGGCTGCCGGGTACCTTTTCTTCGACGAGGGCTCGGCTGCCGGGTACCTTTTCTTCGACGAGGGCTCGGCTGCCGGGGACCTTTTCTTCGACGAGGGCTCGGCTGCCGGGTACCTTTTCTTCGACGAGGGCTCGGCTGCCGGGGACCTTTTCTTCGACGAGGGCTCGGCTGCCGGGGACCTTTTCTTCGACGAGGGCTCGGCTGCCGAAGGAAATATTTTCGACGAGAGCTCGGCTGCCGGGTACCTTTTCTTCGACGAGGGCTCGGCTGCCGGGTACCTTTTCTTCGACGAGGGCTCGGCTGCCGGGTACCTTTTCTTCAACGAGGGCTCGGCTGCCGGGTACCTTTTCTTCGACGAGGGCTCGGGTGCCGGGTACCTTTTCTTCGACGAGGGCTCGGCTTCCGGGTACCTTTCTTCGACGAGGGCTCGGCTGCCGGGTACCTTTTCTTCGACGAGGGCTCGGCTGCCGGGTACCTATTCTTCGACGAGAGCTCGGCTGCGAAGAAACAATTTTTTACGAGGGCTCGGCTGCCGGGTACCTATTCTTCGACGAGGGCTCGGCTGCCGGGTACCTTTTCTTCGACGAGGGCTCGGCTGCCGGGTACCTATTCTTCGACGAGGGCTCGGCTGCCGGGTACCTTGTCTTCGACGAGGGCTCGGCTGCCGGGTACCTTGTCTTCGACGAGGGCTCGGATGCCGGGTACCTTGTCTTCGACGAGGGCTCGGATGCCGGGTACCTTGTCTTCGACGAGGGCTCGGATGCCGAAGGAAATATTTTCGACGAGGGTTCGGCTGCCGGGTACCTTTTCTTCGGCGAGGGCTCGGCTGCCGAAGGAAATATTTTCGACGAGGACTCGGCTGCCGAAGGAAATATTTTCAACGAAGTCTCTGCTGCCGGGTACCTTTTCTTCGACGAGGGCTTGGCTGCGAAGAAAAAATTTTCGACGAGGGCTCGGCTGCCGGGTACCTTTTCTTCGACGAGGGCTCGGCTGCCCGGTACCTTTTCTTCGACGAGGGCTCGGCTGCCCGGTACCTTTTCTTCGACGAGGGCTCGGCTGCCGGGTACCTTTTCTTCGACGAGGGCTCGGCTGCCGAAGAAATAATTTTCGAAGAGGGCTTGGCTGCCGGGTGCATTTTCTTCGACGAGGGCTCGGCTGCCGGGTACATTTTCTTCGACGAGGGCTCGGCTGCCGGGTACCTTTTCTTCGACGAGGGCTCGGCTGTCGCAGAAAATATTTTCAACGAGGTCTCTGCTGCCGGGTACCTTTTCTTCGACGAGGGCTCGGCTGCCGGGTACCTTTTCTTCGACGAGGGCTCGGCTGCCGGGTACCTTTTCTTCAACGAGGGCTCGGCTGCCGGGTACCTTTTCTTCGACGAGGGCTCGGCTGCCGGGTACCTTTTCTTCGACGAGGGCTCGGCTTCCGGGTACCTTTCTTCGACGAGGGCTCGGCTGCCGGGTACCTTTTCTTCAACGAGGGCTCGGCTGCCGGGTACCTTTTCTTCGACGAGGGCTCGGCTGCCGGGTACCTATTCTTCGACGAGGGCTCGGCTGCGAAGAAACAATTTTTTACGAGGGCTCGGCTGCCGGGTACCTATTCTTCGACGAGGGCTCGGCTGCCGGGTACCTTTTCTTCGACGAGGGCTCGGCTGCCGGGTACCTATTCTTCGACGAGGGCTCGGCTGCCGGGTACCTTGTCTTCGACGAGGGCTCGGATGCCGGGTACCTTGTCTTCGACGAGGGCTCGGATGCCGAAGGAAATATTTTCGACGAGGGTTCGGCTGCCGGGTACCTTTTCTTCGGCGAGGGCTCGGCTGCCGAAGGAAATATTTTCGACGAGGTCTCGGCTGCCGAAGGAAATATTTTCAACGAAGTCTCTGCTGCCGGGTACCTTTTCTTCGACGAGGGCTTGGCTGCGAAGAAAAAATTTTCGACGAGGGCTCGGCTGCCGGGTACCTTTTCTTCGACGAGGGCTCGGCTGCCCGGTACCTTTTCTTCGACGAGGGCTCGGCTGCCCGGTACCTTTTCTTCGACGAGGGCTCGGCTGCCGGGTACCTTTTCTTCGACGAGGGCTCGGCTGCCGAAGAAATAATTTTCGAAGAGGGCTCGGCTGCCGGGTGCATTTTCTTCGACGAGGGCTCGGCTGCCGGGTACATTTTCTTCGACGAGGGCTCGGCTGCCGGGTACCTTTTCTTCGACGAGGGCTCGGCTGTCGCAGAAAATATTTTCAACGAGGTCTCTGCTGCCGGGTACCTTTTCTTCGACGAGGGCTCGGCTGCCGGGTAGCTTTTCTTCGACGAGGGCTCGGCTGCCGGGTACCTTTTCTTCGACGAGGGCTCGGCTGCCGGGTACCTTTTCTTCGACGAGGGCTCGGCTGCCGGGTACCTTTTCTTTGACGAGGGCTCGGCTGCCGAAGAAAATATTTTCAACGTTGTCTCGGCTGCCGGGTACCTTTTCTTCGACGAGGGCTCGTCTGCCGGGTACCTTTTCTTCGACGAGGTCTCGTCTGCGGGGTACCTTTTCTTCGACGAGGGCTCGTCTGCCGGGTACCTTTTCTTCGACGAGGTCTCGCCTGCGGGGTACCTTTTCTTCGACGAGTGCTCGTCTGCGGGGTACCTTTCCTTCGACGAGGGCTCGTCTGCGGGGTACCTTTTCTTCGACGAGGGCTCGGCTGCCGGCTACCTTTTCTTCGACGAGGGCTCGGCTGCCGGGTACCTTTTCTTTGACGAGGGCTCGGCTGCCGGGTACCTTTTCTTCGACGAGGGCTCGGCTGCCGGGGACCTTTTCTTTGACGAGGGCTCGGCTGCCGGGGACCTTTTCTTCGACGAGGGCTCGGCTGCCGGGTACCTTTTCTTCGACGAGGGCTCGGCTGCCGGGGACCTTTTCTTCGACGAGGGCTCGGCTGCCGGGGACCTTTTCTTCGACGAGGGCTCGGCTGCCGAAGGAAATATTTTCGACGAGAGCTCGGCTGCCGGGTACCTTTTCTTCGACGAGGGCTCGGCTGCCGGGTACCTTTTCTTCGACGAGGGCTCGGCTGCCGGGTACCTTTTCTTCAACGAGGGCTCGGCTGCCGGGTACCTTTTCTTCGACGAGGGCTCGGGTGCCGGGTACCTTTTCTTCGACGAGGGCTCGGCTTCCGGGTACCTTTCTTCGACGAGGGCTCGGCTGCCGGGTACCTTTTCTTCGACGAGGGCTCGGCTGCCGGGTACCTATTCTTCGACGAGGGCTCGGCTGCGAAGAAACAATTTTTTACGAGGGCTCGGCTGCCGGGTACCTATTCTTCGACGAGGGCTCGGCTGCCGGGTACCTTTTCTTCGACGAGGGCTCGGCTGCCGGGTACCTATTCTTCGACGAGGGCTCGGCTGCCGGGTACCTTGTCTTCGACGAGGGCTCGGCTGCCGGGTACCTTGTCTTCGACGAGGGCTCGGATGCCGGGTACCTTGTCTTCGACGAGGGCTCGGATGCCGAAGGAAATATTTTCGACGAGGGTTCGGCTGCCGGGTACCTTTTCTTCGGCGAGGGCTCGGCTGCCGAAGGAAATATTTTCGACGAGGTCTCGGCTGCCGAAGGAAATATTTTCAACGAAGTCTCTGCTGCCGGGTACCTTTTCTTCGACGAGGGCTTGGCTGCGAAGAAAAAATTTTCGACGAGGTCTCGGCTGCCGGGTACCTATTCTTCGACGAGGGCTCGGCTGCCGGGTACCTTTTCTTCGACGAGTGATCGGCTGCCGGGTACCTTTTCTTTGACGAGGGCTCGGCTGCCGGGTACCTTTTCTTCGACGAGTGATCGGCTGCCGGGTACCTATTCTTCGACGAGGGCTCGGCTGCCGGGTACCTTTTCTTCGAAGATGGCTCGGCTGCCGGGGACCTTTTCTTCGACGAGGGCTCGGCTGCCGGGTACCTTTTCTTCGACGAGGGCTCGGCTGCCGGGTACCTTTTCTTCAACGAGGGCTCGGCTGCTGGGTACCTTTTCTTCGACGAGGGCTTGGCTGCCGAAGAAAATATTTTCAACGTGGTCTTGGCTGCCGGGTACCTATTCTTCGACGAGGGCTCGGCTGCGAAGAAAAAGTTTTCGACGAGGGCTCTGCTGCCGGGTACCTTTCTTCAACGAGGGCTCGGCTGCCGGGTACCTTTTCTTCGACGAGGGCTCGGCTGCCGGGTACCTTTTCTTCGACGAGGTCTCGGCTGCCGGGTACCTATTCTTCAACGAGGGCTCAGCTGCCGGGTACCTTTTCTTCGACGAGGGCTCGGCTGCCGGGTACCTTTTCTTCGACGAGGTCTCGGCTGCCGGGTACCTATTCTTCAACGAGGGCTCAGCTGCCGGGTACCTTTTCTTCGACGAGGGCTCGGCTGCCGGGTACCTTTTCTTCGACGAGGGCTCGGCTGCCGGGTACCATTACATCGACGAGGGCTTGGCTGCCGAAGAAAATATTTTCAAGGAGGACTCGGTTGCCGGGTACCTTTACTTCGACGAGGGCTCGGCTTCCGGGTACCTTTTCTTCGACGAGGGCTCGGCTGCCAAAGAAAAAATTTTCAACGACATCTCGGCTGCCGGGTACCTTTTCTTCGACGAGGGCTCGTGTCCCGGGTACCTTTTCTTCGACGAGGGCTCGGCTGCCGGGTACCTTTTCTTCGACGAGGGCTCGGCTGCCGAAGAAAAAATTTTCGACGAGGGCTCGGCTGACGGGTACCTTTTCTTCGACGAGGGCTCGGCTGCCGAAAAAACAATTTTCGACGAGGGCTCGGCTGCCGGGTACCTTTTCTTCGACGAGGGCTCGGCTGCCGAAGAAAAAATTTTCGACGAGGGCTCGGCTGCCGGGTACCTTTTCTTCGACGAGGGCTCGGCTGCCCGGTACCTTTTCTTCGACGAGGGCTCGGCTGCCCGGTACCTTTTCTTCGACGAGGGCTCGGCTGCCCGGTACCTTTTCTTCGACGATGGCTCGGCTGCCGGGTATCTTTTCTTCGACGAGGGCTCGGCTGCCGGGTACCTTTTCTTCGACGAGGGCTCGGCTGCAGGGGACCTTTTATTCGACGAGGGCTCGGCTGCCGAAGAAATAATTTTCGAAGAGGGCTCGGCTGCCGGGTGCATTTTCTTCGACGAGGGCTCGGCTGCCTGGTACATTTTCTTCGACGAGGGCTCGGCTGCCGGGTACTTTTTCTTCAACGAGGGCTCGGCTGTCGCAGGAAATATTTTCAACGAGGTCTCTGCTGCGGGTACCTTTTCTTCGACGAGGGCTCGGCTGCCGGGTAGCTTTTCTTCGACGAGGGCTCGGCTGCCGGGTACCTTTTCTTCGACGAGGGCTCGGCTGCCCGGTACCTTTTCTTCGACGAGGGCTCGGCTGCCGGGTACCTTTTCTTTGACGAGGGCTCGGCTGCCGAAGAAAATATTTTCAACCTGGTCTCGGCTGCCGGGTACCTTTTATTCGACGAGGGCTCGTCTGCCGGGTACCTTTTCTTCGGCGAGGGCTCGTCTGCGGGGTACCTTTTCTTCGACGAGGGCTCGTCTGCGGGGTACCTTTCCTTCGACGAGGGCTCGTCTGCGGGGTACCTTTTCTTCGACGAGGGCTCGGCTGCCGGGTACCTTTTCTTCGACGAGGGCTCGGCTGCCGGGTACCTTTTCTTCGACGAGGGCTCGGCTGCCGGGTACCTTTTCTTCGACGAGGGCTCGGCTGCCGGCTACCTTTTCTTCGACGAGGGCTCGGCTGCCGGCTACCTTTTCTTCTACGAGGGCTCGGCTGCCGGCTACCTTTTCTTCGACAAGGGCTCGGCTGCCGGGTACCTTTTCTTCGACGAGGGCTCGGCTGCCGAAGAAAAAATTTTCGACGAGGGCTCGGCTGCCGGGTACCTTTTCTTCGACGAGGGCTCGGCTGCCGGGTACCTTTTCTTCGACGAGGGCTCGGATGCCGAAGAAAAAATTTTCGACGAGTGCTCGGCTGCCGGGTACCTTTTCTTCGACGAGGGCTCGGCTGCCGAAAAAAAAATTTTCGACGAGGGCTCGGCTGCCGGGTACCTTTTCTTCGACGATGGCTCGGCTGCCGGGTACCTTTTCTTCGACGATGGCTCGGCTGCCGGGTACCTTTTCTTCGACGAGGGCTCGGCTGCCGGATACCTTTTCTTCGACGAGGGCTCGGCTGCTGGGTACCTTTTCTTCGACGAGGGCTCGGCTGCCGGGTACCTTTTCTTCGACGAGGGCTCGGCTGCCGGATACCTTTTCTTCGACGAGGGCTCGGCTGCTGGGTACCTTTTCTTCGACGAGGGCTCCCCTGCCGGGTACCTTTTCTTCGACGAGGGCTCGGCTGCCAACGAAACAATTTTCGACGAGTGCTCGGCTGCCGGGTACCTATTCTTCGACGAGGGCTCGTCTGCCGGCTACCTTTTCTTCGACGAAGGTTCGTCAGCCGGGTATCTTTTCTTCGACGAGGGCTCGTCTGCCGGCTACCTTTTCTTCGACGAAGGTTCGTCAGCCGGGTATCTTTTCTTCGACGAGGTCTCGTCTGCCGGCTACCTTTTCTTCGACGAAGGTTCGTCAGCCGGGTATCTTTTCTTCGACGAGGTCTCGTCTGCCGGCTACCTTTTCTTCGACGAAGGTTCGTCAGCCGGGTATCTTTTCTTCGACGAGGGCTCGTCTGCCGGCTACCTTTTCTTCGACGAAGGTTCGTCAGCCGGGTATCTTTTCTTCGACGAGGGCTCGTCTGCCGGCTACCTTTTCTTCGACGAAGGTTCGTCAGCCGGGTATCTTTTCTTCGACGAGGGCTCGTCTGCCGGCTACCTTTTCTTCGACGAAGGTTCGTCAGCCGGGTATCTTTTCTTCGACGAGGGCTCGTCTGCCGGCTATCTTTTCTTCGACGAAGGTTCGTCAGCCGGGTATCTTTACTTCGACGAGGGCTCGTCTGCCGGGTACCTTTTCTTTGACGAGGGCTCGGCTGCCGGGTAGCTTTTCTTCGACGAGGGCTCGGCTGCCGGGTACCTTTTCTTCGACGAGGGCTCGGCTGCCCGGTACCTTTTCTTCGACGAGGGCTCGGCTGCCGGGGACCTTTTCTTCGACGAGGGCTCGGCTGCCGGGTACCTTTTCTTTGACGAGGGCTCGGCTGCCGAAGAAAATATTTTCAACGTGGTCTCGTCTGCCGGGTACCTTTTCTTCGAGGAGGGCTCGGCTGCCGGGTACCTTTTCTTCGACGAGGTCTCCTTGCCGGGTACCTTTTCTTCGACGAGGGCTCGGCTGCCGACGAAAAAATTTTCGACGAGGGCTCGGCTGCCAGGTACCTTTTCTTCGAGGAGGGCTCGGCTGCCGGGTACCTTTTCTTCGACGAGGGCTCGGCTGCCGGGTACCTTTTCTTTGACGAGGGCTCGGCTTCCGAAGAAACAATTTTCGACGATGGCTCGGCTGCCGGGTACCTTTTTTTCGAGGAGGGCTCGTCTGCTGGGTACCTTTTCTTCGAGGAGGGCTCGGCTGCCGGGTACCTTTTCTTCGAGGAGGGCTCGGCTGCCGGGTACCTTTTCTTCGAGGAGGGCTCGGCTGCCGGGTACCTTTTCTTCGAGGAGGGCTCGTGTGCCGGGTACCTTTTCTTCAAGGAGGGCTCGGCTGCCGGTACCTTTTCTTCGAGGAGGTCTCGGCAGCGTGGTATCTTTTGTTCGACGAGGGCTCGGCTTCCGGGTACCTTTTCTTCAACGAGGGCTCGGCTGCCGGGTACCTTTTCCTCGACGAGGGCTCCTTGCCGGGTACCTTTTCTTCGACGAGGGCTCGTCTGCCGACGAAAAAATTTTCGACGAAGGCTCGGCTGCCGGGTACCTTTTCTTCGACAAGGGTTCGGCTGCCGGGTACCTTTTCTTCGACGAGGGCTCGGCTGCCGGGTATCTTTTCTTCAAGGAGTGCTCGTCTGCCGGGTACCTTTTCTTCGAGGAGGGCTCGGCTGCCGGGTACCTTTTCTTCGAGGAGGGCTCGGCTGCGTGGTACCTTTTCTTCGCGGAGGGCTCGGCTGCGTGGTACCTTTTCTTCGCGGAGGGCTCGGCTGCGTGGTATCTTTTGTTCGACGAGGGCTCGGCTTCCGGGTACCTTTTCTTCAACGAGGGCTCGGCTTCCGGGTACCTTTTCTTCGACGAGGTCTCCTTGCCGGGTACCTTTTCTTCGACGAGGGCTCGGCTGCCGACGAAAAAATTTTCGACGAGGGCTCGGCTGCCGGGTACCTTTTCTTCGACAAGGGCTCGGCTGCCGGGTACCTATTCTTCGACGAGGGCTCGGCTGCCGGGTACCTTTTCTTCGAGGAGGTCTCGGCTGCCGGGTACCTTTTCTTCGAGGAGGGCTCGGCTGCCGAAGAGAAAATTTTCGACGAGGGCTCGGCTGCCGGGTACCTTTTCTTCGACGAGGGCTTGGCTGCCGAAGAAAAAATTTTCGACGAGGGCTCGGCTGCCGAAGAAAAAATTTTCGACGAGGGCTCGGCTGCCGGGTACCTTTTCTTCGACGAGGGCTCGGCTGCCGGGTACCTTTTCTTCGACGAGGGCTCGGCTGCCGGGTACCTTTTCTTTGACGAGGGCTCGGCTGCCGAAGAAAAAATTTTCGACGAGGGCTCGGCTGCCGGGTACCTTTTATTCGACGAGGGCTCGGCTGCCGAAGAAAAAATTTTCGACGAGGGCTCGGCTGCCGGGTACCTTTTCTTCGACGAGGGCTCGCCTGCCGGGTACCTTTTCTTCGACAAGGGCTCGGCTGCCGGGTACCTTTTCTTCGACGAGGGCTCGGCTGCCGGGTACCTTTTCTTCGACGAGGGCTCGGCTGCCGGGTACCTTTTCTTCCAGGAGGGCTCGGCTGCCGGGTACCTTTTCTTCGACGAGGGCTCGGCTGCCGGGTACCTTTTCTTCGATGAGGGCTCGGCTGCCGAAGAGAAAATTTTCGACGAGGGCTCGGCTGCCGGGTACCTTTTCTTCGACGAGGGCTCGGCTGCCGAAGAAAAAATTTTCGACGAGGGCTCGTCTGCCGGGTACCTTTTCTTCGAGGAGGGCTCGTCTGCCGGGTACCTTTTCTTCCATGAGGGCTCGGCTGCCGGGTACCTTTTCTTCGAGGAGGGCTCGGCTGCGTGGTACCTTTTCTTCGAGGAGGGCTCGGCTGCGTGGTACCTTTTCTTCGAGGAGGGCTCGGCTGCCGGGTACCTTTTCTTCGACGAGGGCTCGCCTGCCGGGTACCTTTTCTTCGACGAGGGCTCGCCTGCCGGGTACCTTTTCTTCGACGAGGGCTCGGCTGCCGAAGAGAAAATTTTCGACGAGGGCTCGGCTGCCGGGTACCTTTTCTTCGACGAGGGCTCGGCTGCCGAAGAAAAAATTTTCGACGAGGGCTCGGCTGCCGAAGAAAAAATTTTCGACGAGGGCTCGGCTGCCGGGTACCTTTTCTTCGACGAGGGCTCGGCTGCCGGGTACCTTTTCTTCGACGAGGGCTCGGCTGCCGAAGAAAAAATTTTCGACGAGGGCTCGTCTGCCGGGTACCTTTTCTTCGACGAGGGTTCGTCTGCCGGGTACCTTTTCTTCGACGAGGGCTCGGCTGCCGGGTACCTTTTCTTCGACGAGGGACCGGCTGCCGGGTACCTTTTCTTCGACGAGGGCTCGGCTGCCGGGTACCTTTTCTTCGACGAGGGCTCGGCTGCCGGGTACCTTTTCTTCGACGAGGGCTCGGCTGCCGGGTACCTTTTGTTCGAGGAGGTCTCGGCTGCCGGGTACCTTTTCTTCGAGGAGGGCTCGGCTGCCGAAGAGAAAATTTTCGACGAGGGCTCGGCTGCCGGGTACCTTTTCTTCGACGAGGGCTCGGCTGCCGAAGAAAAAATTTTCGACGAGGGCTCGTCTGCCGGGTACATTTTCTTCGACGAGGGCTCGGCTGCCGGGTACCTTTTCTTCGACGAGGGATCGGCTGCCGGGTACCTTTTCTTCGACGAGGGCTCGGCTGCCGGGTACCTTTTCTTCGACGAGGGCTCGGCTGCCGGGTACCTTTTATTCGACGAGGTCTCGGCTGCCGAAGAAATAATTTTCGACGAGGGCTCGTCTGCCGGGTACCTTTTCTTCGACGAGGGTTCGGCTGCCGGGTACCTTTTCTTCGACGAGCGATCGGCTGCCGAGTACCTTTTCTTCGACGAGGGATCGGATGCCGAGTACGTTTTCTTCGACGAGGGATCGGCTGCCAAAGAAACAATTTTCGACGAGGGCTTGGCTGCCGGGTACCTTTTATTCGACGAGAGCTCGGCTGCCGAAGAAAAAATTTTCGACGAGGGCTCGGCTGCTGGGTACCTTTTCTTCGACGAGGGCTTGGCTGCCGGGTACGTTTTCTTCGACGTGGGCTCGGCTGCCGAAGGAACAATTTTCGACGAGGGCTCGGATGCCGGGTACCTTTTCTTCGACGAGGGCTCGGCTGCGAAGAAAAAATTTTCGACGAGGCCTCGGCTGCCGGGTACCTTGTCTTCGACGAGGGCTCGGCTGCGAAGAAAAAATTTTCGACGAGGGCTCGGCTGCCGGGTATCTTTTCTTCGACGAGGGCTCGGCTGCCGAAGAAAAAATTTTAGACGAGGGCTCGGCTGCCGGGTACCTTTTCTTCGACGAGGGCTCGGCTGCCGGGTACCTTTTCTTCGACGAGGGCTCGGCTGCCGGGTACCTTTTCTTCGACGAGGGCTCGGAAGCCGGGGTACCTTTTCTTCGACGAGGGCTCGGCTGCCGGGTACCTTTTCTTCGACGAGGGCTCGGCTGCCGGGTACCTTTTCTTCGACGAGGGCTCGGCTGCCGGGTACCTTTTCTTCGACGAGGGCTCGGCTGCGAAGAAAAAATTTTCGACGAGGGCTCGGCTGCCGGGTACCTTTTCTTCGACGAGGGCTCGGCTGCCGAAGAAAAAATTTTCGACGAGGGCTCGGATGCCGAAGAAAAAATTTTCGACGAGGGCTCGGCTGCCGGGTACCTTTTCTTCGACGAGGGCTCGGCTGCCGAAGAAAAAATTTTCAACGAGGACTCGGCTGCAGGGTACCTTTTATTCGACGAGGGCTCGGCTGCCGAAGAAAAAATTTTCGACGAGGGCTCGTCTGCCGGGTACCTTTTCTTCGACGAGGGTTCGTCTGCCGGGTACCTTTTCTTCGACGAGGGCTCGGCTGCCGGGTACCTTTTCTTCGACGAGGGCTCGGCTGCCGGGTACCTTTTCTTCGACGAGGGCTCGGCTGCCGGGTACCTTTTCTTCGACGAGGGCTCGGTTGCCGGGTACCTTTTCTTCGACGAGGGCTCGGCTGCCGGGTACCTTTTCTTCGACGAGGGCTCGGCTGCCAAAGAAACAATTTTCGACGAGGGCTTGGATGCCGGGTACCTTTTCTTCGACGAGAGCTCGGCTGCCGGGTACGTTTTCTTCGACGTGGGCTCGGCTGCCGAAGAAACAATTTTCGAAGAGGGCTCGTCTGCCGAAGAAACAATTTTCGAAGAGGGCTCGGCTGCCGAAGAAACAATTTTCGATGAGGGCTCGGCTGCCGGGTACCTTTTCTTCGACGAGGGCTCGGCTGCGAAGAAAAAATTTTCGACGAGGGCTCGGCTGCCGGGTACCTTTTCTTCGACGAGGGCTCGGCTGCGAAGAAAAAATTTTCGACGAGGGCTCGGCTGCCGGGTATCTTTTCTTCGACGAGGGCTAGGCTGCCGAAGAAAAAATTTTAGACGAGGGCTCGGCTGCCGGGTACCTTTTGTTCGACGAGGGCTCGTCTGCCGGGTACCTTTTGTTCGACGAGGGCTCGTCTGCCGGGTACCTTTTCTTCGACGAGGGCTCGGCTGCCGGGTACCTTTTCTTCGACGAGGGCTCGTCTGCCGGGTACCTTTTCTTCGACGAGGGCTCGTCTGCCGGGTACCTTTTCTTCGACGAGGGCTCGCCTGCCGGGTACCTTTTCTTCGACGAGGGCTCGCCTGCCGGGTACCTTTTCTTCGACGAGGGCTCGGCTGCCGGGTACCTTTTCTTCGACGAGGGCTCGGCTGCCGGGTACCTTTTCTTCGACGAGGGCTCGGCTGCCGGGTACCTTTTCTTCCACGAGGGCTCGGCTGCCGGGTACCTTTTCTTCGACGAGGTCTCGGGTGCCGGGTACCTTTTCTTCGAAGAGGGCTCGGCTGCCGGGTACCTTTTTTTCGACGAGGGCTCTGCTGCCGGGTACCTTTTCTTCGACGAGGGCTCGGCTGCGAAGAAAAAATTTTCGACGAGGGCTCGGCTGCCAGGTACCTTTTCTTCGACGAGGGCTCGGCTGCGAAGAAAAAATTTTCGACGAGGGCTCGGCTGCCGGGTATCTTTTCTTCGACAAGGGCTCGGCTGCCGGGTACCTTTTCTTCGACGAGGGCTCGCCTGCCGGGTACCTTTTCTTCGACGAGGGCTCGGCTGCCGGGTACCTTTTCTTCGACGAGGGCTCGGCTGCCGGGTACCTTTTCTTCGACGAGGGCTCGGCTGCCGGGTACCTTTTCTTCGACGAGGGCTCGGCTGCCGGGTACCTTTTCTTCGACGAGGGCTCGGCTGCCGGGTACCTTTTCTTCGACGAGGGCTCGGCTGCCGGGTACCTTTTCTTCGACGAGGGCTCGGCTGCCGGGTACCTTTTCTTCGACGAGGGCTCGGCTGCCGGGTACCTTTTCTTCGACGAGGGCTCGGCTGCCGGGTACCTTTTCTTCGACGAGGGCTCGGCTGCCGGGTACCTTTTCTTCGACGAGGGCTCGGCTGCCGGGTACCTTTTCTTCGACGAGGGCTCGGCTGCCGGGTACCTTTTCTTCGACGAGGGCTCGGCTGCCGGGTACCTTTTCTTCGACGAGGGCTCGGCTGCCAGGTACCTTTTATTCGACGAGGGCTCGGCTGCCGAAGAAAAAATTTTTGACGAGGGCTCGTCTGCCGGGTACCTTTTCTTCGACGAGGGTTCGGCTGCCGGGTACCTTTTCTTCGACGAGGGATCGGCTGCCGAGTACCTTTTCTTCGACGAGGGCTCGGCTGCCAAAGAAACAATTTTCGACGAGGTCTTGGCTGCCGGGTACCTTTTATTCGACGAGAGCTCGGCTGCCGAAGAAAAAATTTTCGACGAGGGCTCGGCTGCTGGGTACCTTTTCTTCGACGAGGGCTTGGCTGCCGGGTACGTTTTCTTCGACGTGGGCTCGGCTGCCGAAGGAACAATTTTCGACGAGGGCTCGGCTGCCGGGTACCTTTTCTTCGACGAGGGCTCGGCTGCGAAGAAAAAATTTTCGACGAGGCCTCGGCTGCCGGGTACCTTGTCTTCGACGAGGGCTCGGCTGCGAAGAAAAAATTTTCGACGAGGGCTCGGCTGCCGGGTATCTTTTCTTCGACGAGGGCTCGGCTGCCGAAGAAAAAATTTTAGACGAGGGCTCGGCTGCCGGGTACCTTTTCTTTGACGAGGGCTCGGCTGCCGGGTACCTTTTCTTCGACGAGGGCTCGGCTGCCGGGTACCTTTTCTTCGACAAGGGCTCGGCTGCCGGGTACCTTTTCTTCGACGAGGGCTCGGCTGCCGGGTACCTTTTCTTCGACGAGGGCTCGGCTGCCGGGTACCTTTTCTTCGACGAGGGCTCGGCTGCCGGGTACCTTTTCTTCGACGATGGCTCGGCTGCCGGGTACCTTTTCTTCGACGAGGGCTCGGCTGCCGGGTACCTTTTCTTCGAAGAGGGCTCGGCTGCCGGGTACCTTTTCTTCGACGAGGGCTCGGCTGCCGGGTACCTTTTCTTCGACGAGGGCTCGGCTGCGAAGAAAAAATTTTCGACGAGGGCTCGGCTGCCGGGTACCTTTTCTTCGACGAGGGCTCGGCTGCCGAAGAAAAAATTTTCGACGAGGGCTCGGATGCCGAAGAAAAAATTTTCGACGAGGGCTCGGCTGCCGGGTACCTTTTCTTCGACGAGGGCTCGGCTGCCTAAGAAAATATTTTCAACGAGGACTCGGCTGCAGGGTATCTTTTATTCGACGAGGGCTCGGCTGCCGAAGAAAAAATTTTCGACGAGGGCTCGGCTGCCAGGTACCTTTTCTTCGACGAGGGCTCGGCTGCGAAGAAAAAATTTTCGACGAGGGCTCGGCTGCCGGGTATCTTTTCTTCGACGAGGGCTCGGCTGCCGAAGAAAAAATTTTAGACGAGGGCTCGTCTGCCGGGTACCTTTTCTTCGACGAGGGCTCGTCTGCCGGGTACCTTTTCTTCGACGAGGGCTCGGCTGCCGGGTACCTTTTCTTCGACGAGGGCTCGGCTGCCGGGTACCTTTTCTTCGACGAGGGCTCGGCTGCCGGGTACCTTTTCTTCGACGAGGGCTCGGCTGCCGGGTACCTTTTCTTCGACGAGGGCTCGTCTGCCGGGTACCTTTTCTTCGACGAGGGCTCGGCTGCCGGGTACCTTTTCTTCGACGAGGGCTCGGCTGCCGGGTACCTTTTCTTCGACGAGGGCTCGGCTGCCGGGTACCTTTTCTTCGACGAGGGCTCGGCTGCCAGGTACCTTTTCTTCGACGAGGGCTCGGCTGCGAAAAAAAAATTTTCGACGAGGGCTCGGCTTCCGGGTACCTTTTCTTCGACGAGGGCTCGGCTGCCGAAGAAAAAATTTTTGACGAGGGCTCGTCTGCCGGGTACCTTTTCTTCGACGAGGGTTCGGCTGCCGGGTACCTTTTCTTCGACGAGGGATCGGCTGCCGAGTACCTTTTCTTCGACGAGGGCTCGGCTGCCAAAGAAACAATTTTTGACGAGGGCTTGGCTGCCGGGTACCTTTTATTCGACGAGAGCTCGGCTGCCGAAGAAAAAATTTTCGACGAGGGCTCGTCTGCCGGGTACCTTTTCTTCGACGAGGGTTCGTCTGCCGGGTACCTTTTCTTCGACGAGGGCTCGGCTGCCGGGTACCTTTTCTTCGATGAGGGCTCGGCTGCCGGGTACCTTTTCTTCGACGAGGGCTCGGCTGCCGGGTACCTTTTCTTCGACGAGGGCTCGGTTGCCGGGTACCTTTTCTTCGACGAGGGCTCGGCTGCCGGGTACCTTTTCTTCGACGAGGGCTCGGCTGCCAAAGAAACAATTTTCGACGAGGGCTTGGATGCCGGGTACCTTTTCTTCGACGAGAGCTCGGCTGCCGGGTACGTTTTCTTCGACGTGGGCTCGGCTGCCGAAGAAACAATTTTCGAAGAGGGCTCGTCTGCCGAAGAAACAATTTTCGAAGAGGGCTCGGCTGCCGAAGAAACAATTTTCGATGAGGGCTCGGCTGCCGGGTACCTTTTCTTCGACGAGGGCTCGGCTGCGAAGAAAAAATTTTCGACGAGGGCTCGGCTGCCGGGTACCTTTTCTTCGACGAGGGCTCGGCTGCGAAGAAAAAATTTTCGACGAGGGCTCGGCTGCCGGGTATCTTTTCTTCGACGAGGGCTAGGCTGCCGAAGAAAAAATTTTAGACGAGGGCTCGGCTGCCGGGTACCTTTTGTTCGACGAGGGCTCGTCTGCCGGGTACCTTTTGTTCGACGAGGGCTCGTCTGCCGGGTACCTTTTCTTCGACGAGGGCTCGGCTGCCGGGTACCTTTTCTTCGACGAGGGCTCGGCTGCCGGGTACCTTTTCTTCGACGAGGGCTCGTCTGCCGGGTACCTTTTCTTCGACGAGGGCTCGCCTGCCGGGTACCTTTTCTTCGACGAGGGCTCGGCTGCCGGGTACCTTTTCTTCGACGAGGGCTCGGCTGCCGGGTACCTTTTCTTCGACGAAGGCTCGGCTGCCGGGTACCTTTTCTTCGACGAGGGCTCGGCTGCCGGGTACCTTTTCTTCCACGAGGGCTCGGCTGCCGGGTACCTTTTCTTCGACGAGGTCTCGGGTGCCGGGTACCTTTTCTTCGAAGAGGGCTCGGCTGCCGGGTACCTTTTTTTCGACGAGGGCTCTGCTGCCGGGTACCTTTTCTTCGACGAGGGCTCGGCTGCGAAGAAAAAATTTTCGACGAGGGCTCGGCTGCCAGGTACCTTTTCTTCGACGAGGGCTCGGCTGCGAAGAAAAAATTTTCGACGAGGGCTCGGCTGCCGGGTATCTTTTCTTCGACAAGGGCTCGGCTGCCGGGTACCTTTTCTTCGACGAGGGCTCGCCTGCCGGGTACCTTTTCTTCGACGAGGGCTCGGCTGCCGGGTACCTTTTCTTCGACGAGGGCTCGGCTGCCGGGTACCTTTTCTTCGACGAGGGCTCGGCTGCCGGGTACCTTTTCTTCGACGAGGGCTCGGCTGCCGGGTACCTTTTCTTCGACGAGGGCTCGGCTGCCGGGTACCTTTTGTTCGACGAGGGCTCGGCTGCCGGGTACCTTTTCTTCGACGAGGGCTCGGCTGCCGGGTACCTTTTCTTCGACGAGGGCTCGGCTGCCGGGTACCTTTTCTTCGACGAGGGCTCGGCTGCCGGGTACCTTTTCTTCGACGAGGGCTCGGCTGCCGGGTACCTTTTCTTCGACGAGGGCTCGGCTGCCGGGTACCTTTTCTTCGACGAGGGCTCGGCTGCCGGGTACCTTTTCTTCGACGAGGGCTCGGCTGCCGGGTACCTTTTCTTCGACGAGGGCTCGGCTGCCGGGTACCTTTTCTTCGACGAGGGCTCGGCTGCCGGGTACCTTTTCTTCGACGAGGGCTCGGCTGCCGGGTACCTTTTCTTCGACGAGGGCTCGGCTGCCGGGTACCTTTTCTTCGACGAGGGCTCGGCTGCCGGGTACCTTTTCTTCGACGAGGGCTCGGCTGCCGGGTACCTTTTCTTCGACGAGGGCTCGGCTGCCGGGTACCTTTTATTCGACGAGGGCTCGGCTGCCGAAGAAAAAATTTTTGACGAGGGCTCGTCTGCCGGGTACCTTTTCTTCGACGAGGGTTCGGCTGCCGGGTACCTTTTCTTCGACGAGGGATCGGCTGCCGAGTACCTTTTCTTCGACGAGGGCTCGGCTGCCAAAGAAACAATTTTCGACGAGGTCTTGGCTGCCGGGTACCTTTTATTCGACGAGAGCTCGGCTGCCGAAGAAAAAATTTTCGACGAGGGCTCGGCTGCTGGGTACCTTTTCTTCGACGAGGGCTTGGCTGCCGGGTACGTTTTCTTCGACGTGGGCTCGGCTGCCGAAGGAACAATTTTCGACGAGGGCTCGGCTGCCGGGTACCTTTTCTTCGACGAGGGCTCGGCTGCGAAGAAAAAATTTTCGACGAGGCCTCGGCTGCCGGGTACCTTGTCTTCGACGAGGGCTCGGCTGCGAAGAAAAAATTTTCGACGAGGGCTCGGCTGCCGGGTATCTTTTCTTCGACGAGGGCTCGGCTGCCGAAGAAAAAATTTTAGACGAGGGCTCGGCTGCCGGGTACCTTTTCTTTGACGAGGGCTCGGCTGCCGGGTACCTTTTCTTCGACGAGGGCTCGGCTGCCGGGTACCTTTTCTTCGACAAGGGCTCGGCTGCCGGGTACCTTTTCTTCGACGAGGGCTCGGCTGCCGGGTACCTTTTCTTCGACGAGGGCTCGGCTGCCGGGTACCTTTTCTTCGACGAGGGCTCGGCTGCCGGGTACCTTTTCTTCGACGATGGCTCGGCTGCCAGGTACCTTTTCTTCGACGAGGGCTCGGCTGCCGGGTACCTTTTCTTCGAAGAGGGCTCGGCTGCCGGGTACCTTTTCTTCGACGAGGGCTCGGCTGCCGGGTACCTTTTCTTCGACGAGGGCTCGGCTGCGAAGAAAAAATTTTCGACGAGGGCTCGGCTGCCGGGTACCTTTTCTTCGACGAGGGCTCGGCTGCCGAAGAAAAAATTTTCGACGAGGGCTCGGATGCCGAAGAAAAAATTTTCGACGAGGGCTCGGCTGCCGGGTACCTTTTCTTCGACGAGGGCTCGGCTGCCTAAGAAAATATTTTCAACGAGGACTCGGCTGCAGGGTACCTTTTATTCGACGAGGGCTCGGCTGCCGAAGAAAAAATTTTCGACGAGGGCTCGGCTGCCAGGTACCTTTTCTTCGACGAGGGCTCGGCTGCGAAGAAAAAATTTTCGACGAGGGCTCGGCTGCCGGGTATCTTTTCTTCGACGAGGGCTCGGCTGCCGAAGAAAAAATTTTCGACGAGGGCTCGTCTGCCGGGTACCTTTTCTTCGACGAGGGCTCGTCTGCCGGGTACCTTTTCTTCGACGAGGGCTCGGCTGCCGGGTACCTTTTCTTCGACGAGGGCTCGGCTGCCGGGTACCTTTTCTTCGACGAGGGCTCGGCTGCCGGGTACCTTTTCTTCGACAAGGGCTCGTCTGCCGGGTACCTTTTCTTCGACGAGGGCTCGTCTGCCGGGTACCTTTTCTTCGACGAGGGCTCGGCTGCCGGGTACCTTTTCTTCGACGAGGGCTCGGCTGCCGGGTACCTTTTCTTCGACGAGGGCTCGGCTGCCGGGTACCTTTTCTTCGACGAGGGCTCGGCTGCCAGGTACCTTTTCTTCGACGAGGGCTCGGCTGCGAAAAAAAAATTTTCGACGAGGGCTCGGCTTCCGGGTACCTTTTCTTCGACGAGGGCTCGGCTGCCGAAGAAAAAATTTTTGACGAGGGCTCGTCTGCCGGGTACCTTTTCTTCGACGAGGGTTCGGCTGCTGGGTACCTTTTCTTCGACGAGGGATCGGCTGCCGAGTACCTTTTCTTCGACGAGGGCTCGGCTGCCAAAGAAACAATTTTTGACGAGGGCTTGGCTGCCGGGTACCTTTTATTCGACGAGAGCTCGGCTGCCGAAGAAAAAATTTTCGACGAGGGCTCGGCTGCTGGGTACCTTTTCTTCGACGAGGGCTTGGCTGCCGGGTACGTTTTCTTCGACGTGGGCTCGGCTGCCGAAGGAACAATTTTCGACGAGGGCTCGGATGCCGGGTACCTTTTCTTCGACGAGGGCTCGGCTGCGAAGAAAAAATTTTCGACGAGGCCTCGGCTGCCGGGTACCTTGTCTTCGACGAGGGCTCGGCTGCGAAGAAAAAATTTTCGACGAGGGCTCGGCTGCCGGGTATCTTTTCTTCGACGAGGGCTCGGCTGCCGAAGGAAAAATTTTAGACGAGGGCTCGGCTGCCGGGTACCTTTTCTTCGACGAGGGCTCGGCTGCCGGGTACCTTTTCTTCGACGAGGGCTCGGCTGCCGGGTACCTTTTCTTCGACGAGGGCTCGGCTGCCGGGTACCTTTTCTTCGACGAGGGCTCGGCTGCCGGGTACCTTTTCTTCGACGAGGGCTCGGCTGCCGGGTACCTTTTCTTCGACGAGGGCTCGGCTGCCGGGTACCTTTTCTTCGACGAGGGCTCGGCTGCCGGGTACCTTTTATTCGAAGAGGGCTCGGCTGCCGGGTACCTTTTCTTCGAAGAGGGCTCGGCTGCCGGGTACCTTTTCTTCGACGAGGGCTCGGCTGCCGGGTACCTTTTCTTCGACGAGGGCTCGGCTGCGAAGAAAAAATTTTCGACGAGGGCTCGGCTGCCGGGTACCTTTTCTTCGACGAGGGCTCGGCTGCTGAAGAAAAAATTTTCGACGAGGGCTCGGATGCCGAAGAAAAAATTTTCGACGAGGGCTCGGCTGCCGGGTACCTTTTCTTCGACGAGGGCTCGGCTGCCGAAGAAAATATTTTCAACGAGGACTCGGCTGCAGGGTACCTTTTATTCGACGAGGGCTCGGCTGCCGAAGAAAAAATTTTCGACGAGGGCTCGTCTGCCGGGTACCTTTTCTTCGACGAGGGTTCGTCTGCCGGGTACCTTTTCTTCGACGAGGGCTCGGCTGCCGGGCACCTTTTCTTCGACGAGGGCTCGGCTGCCGAAGAAACAATTTTCGAAGAGGGCTCGGCTGCCAAAGAAACAATTTTCGAAGAGGGCTCGGCTGCCGAAGAAACAATTTTCGATGAGGGCTCGGCTGCCGGGTACCTTTTCTTCGACGAGGGCTCGGCTGCGAAGAAAAAATTTTCGACGAGGGCTCGGCTGCCGGGTACCTTTTCTTCGACGAGGGCTCGGCTGCGAAGAAAAAATTTTCGACGAGGGCTCGGCTGCCGGGTATCTTTTCTTCGACGAGGGCTAGGCTGCCGAAGAAAAAATTTTAGACGAGGGCTCGGCTGCCGGGTACCTTTTGTTCGACGAGGGCTCGTCTGCCGGGTACCTTTTGTTCGACGAGGGCTCGTCTGCCGGGTACCTTTTGTTCGACGAGGGCTCGTCTGCCGGGTACCTTTTCTTCGACGATGGCTCGGCTGCCGGGTACCTTTTCTTCGACGAGGGCTCGGCTGCCGGGTACCTTTTCTTCGACGAGGGCTCGGCTGCCGGGTACCTTTTCTTCGACGAGGGCTCGGCTGCCGGGTACCTTTTCTTCGACGAGGGCTCGGCTGCCGGGTACCTTTTCTTCGACGAGGGCTCGGCTGCCGGGTACCTTTTCTTCCACGAGGGCTCGGCTGCCGGGTACCTTTTCTTCGACGAGGTCTCGGGTGCCGGGTACCTTTTCTTCAAAGAGGGCTCGGCTGCCGGGTACCTTTTCTTCGATGAGGGCTCGGTTGCCGGGTACCTTTTCTTCGACGAGGGCTCGGCTGCGAAGAAAAAATTTTCGACGAGGGCTCGGCTGCCAGGTACCTTTTCTTCGACGAGGGCTCGGCTGCGAAGAAAAAATTTTCGACGAGGGCTCGGCTGCCGGGTATCTTTTCTTCGACGAGGGCTCGGCTGCCGAAGAAAAAATTTTAGACGAGGGCTCGGCTGCCGGGTACCTTTTCTTCGACGAGGGCTCGGCTGCCGGGTACCTTTTCTTCGACGAGGGCTCGGCTGCCGGGTACCTTTTCTTCGACGAGGGCTCGGCTGCCGGGTACCTTTTCTTCGACGAGGGCTCGGCTGCCGGGTACCTTTTCTTCGACGAGGGCTCGGCTGCCGGGTACCTTTTCTTCGACGAGGGCTCGTCTGCCGGGTACCTTTTCTTCGACGAGGGCTCGGCTGCCGGGTACCTTTTCTTCGACGAGGGCTCGTCTGCCGGGTACCTTTTCTTCGACGAGGGCTCGGCTGCCAGGTACCTTTTCTTCGACGAGGGCTCGGCTGCGAAAAAAAAATTTTCGACGAGGGCTCGGCTTCCGTGTACCTTTTCTTCGACGAGGGCTCGGCTGCCGAAGAAAAAATTTTCGACGAGGGCTCGGATGCCGAAGAAAAAATTTTCGACGAGGGCTCGGCTGCCGGGTACCTTTTCTTCGATGAGGGCTCGGCTGCCGGGTACCTTTTCTTCGACGAGGGCTCGGCTGCCGGGTACCTTTTATTCGACGAGGGCTCGGCTGCCGAAGAAAAAATTTTTGACGAGGGCTCGTCTGT
The DNA here is from genome assembly GCF_026419915.1 of Harpia harpyja. Lineage (NCBI taxonomy): Eukaryota > Metazoa > Chordata > Aves > Accipitriformes > Accipitridae > Harpia > Harpia harpyja. The sequence continues at coordinate 25,047,209 of NC_068947.1, read as the reverse complement.
CGGGTACCTTTTCTTCGACGAGGGTTCGGCTGCCGGGTACCTTTTCTTCGACGAGGGATCGGCTGCCGAGTACCTTTTCTTCGACGAGGGCTCGGCTGCCGGGTACCTTTTCTTCGACGAGGGCTCGGCTGCCGGGTACCTTTTCTTCGACGAGGGCTCGGCTGCCGGGTACCTTTTCTTCGACGATGGCTCGGCTGCCGGGTACCTTTTCTTCGACGAGGGCTCGGCTGCCGGGTACCTTTTCTTCGAAGAGGGCTCGGCTGCCGGGTACCTTTTCTTCGACGAGGGCTCGGCTGCCGGGTACCTTTTCTTCGACGAGGGCTCGGCTGCGAAGAAAAAATTTTCGACGAGGGCTCGGCTGCCGGGTACCTTTTCTTCGACGAGGGCTCGGCTGCCGAAGAAAAAATTTTCGACGAGGGCTCGGATGCCGAAGAAAAAATTTTCGACGAGGGCTCGGCTGCCGGGTACCTTTTCTTCGACGAGGGCTCGGCTGCCTAAGAAAATATTTTCAACGAGGACTCGGCTGCAGGGTACCTTTTATTCGACGAGGGCTCGGCTGCCGAAGAAAAAATTTTCGACGAGGGCTCGGCTGCCAGGTACCTTTTCTTCGACGAGGGCTCGGCTGCGAAGAAAAAATTTTCGACGAGGGCTCGGCTGCCGGGTATCTTTTCTTCGACGAGGGCTCGGCTGCCGAAGAAAAAATTTTCGACGAGGGCTCGTCTGCCGGGTACCTTTTCTTCGACGAGGGCTCGTCTGCCGGGTACCTTTTCTTCGACGAGGGCTCGGCTGCCGGGTACCTTTTCTTCGACGAGGGCTCGGCTGCCGGGTACCTTTTCTTCGACGAGGGCTCGGCTGCCGGGTACCTTTTCTTCGACAAGGGCTCGTCTGCCGGGTACCTTTTCTTCGACGAGGGCTCGTCTGCCGGGTACCTTTTCTTCGACGAGGGCTCGGCTGCCGGGTACCTTTTCTTCGACGAGGGCTCGGCTGCCGGGTACCTTTTCTTCGACGAGGGCTCGGCTGCCGGGTACCTTTTCTTCGACGAGGGCTCGGCTGCCAGGTACCTTTTCTTCGACGAGGGCTCGGCTGCGAAAAAAAAATTTTCGACGAGGGCTCGGCTTCCGGGTACCTTTTCTTCGACGAGGGCTCGGCTGCCGAAGAAAAAATTTTTGACGAGGGCTCGTCTGCCGGGTACCTTTTCTTCGACGAGGGTTCGGCTGCCGGGTACCTTTTCTTCGACGAGGGATCGGCTGCCGAGTACCTTTTCTTCGACGAGGGCTCGGCTGCCAAAGAAACAATTTTTGACGAGGGCTTGGCTGCCGGGTACCTTTTATTCGACGAGAGCTCGGCTGCCGAAGAAAAAATTTTCGACGAGGGCTCGGCTGCTGGGTACCTTTTCTTCGACGAGGGCTTGGCTGCCGGGTACGTTTTCTTCGACGTGGGCTCGGCTGCCGAAGGAACAATTTTCGACGAGGGCTCGGATGCCGGGTACCTTTTCTTCGACGAGGGCTCGGCTGCGAAGAAAAAATTTTCGACGAGGCCTCGGCTGCCGGGTACCTTGTCTTCGACGAGGGCTCGGCTGCGAAGAAAAAATTTTCGACGAGGGCTCGGCTGCCGGGTATCTTTTCTTCGACGAGGGCTCGGCTGCCGAAGGAAAAATTTTAGACGAGGGCTCGGCTGCCGGGTACCTTTTCTTCGACGAGGGCTCGGCTGCCGGGTACCTTTTCTTCGACGAGGGCTCGGCTGCCGGGTACCTTTTCTTCGACGAGGGCTCGGCTGCCGGGTACCTTTTCTTCGACGAGGGCTCGGCTGCCGGGTACCTTTTCTTCGACGAGGGCTCGGCTGCCGGGTACCTTTTCTTCGACGAGGGCTCGGCTGCCGGGTACCTTTTCTTCGACGAGGGCTCGGCTGCCGGGTACCTTTTATTCGAAGAGGGCTCGGCTGCCGGGTACCTTTTCTTCGAAGAGGGCTCGGCTGCCGGGTACCTTTTCTTCGACGAGGGCTCGGCTGCCGGGTACCTTTTCTTCGACGAGGGCTCGGCTGCGAAGAAAAAATTTTCGACGAGGGCTCGGCTGCCGGGTACCTTTTCTTCGACGAGGGCTCGGCTGCTGAAGAAAAAATTTTCGACGAGGGCTCGGATGCCGAAGAAAAAATTTTCGACGAGGGCTCGGCTGCCGGGTACCTTTTCTTCGACGAGGGCTCGGCTGCCGAAGAAAATATTTTCAACGAGGACTCGGCTGCAGGGTACCTTTTATTCGACGAGGGCTCGGCTGCCGAAGAAAAAATTTTCGACGAGGGCTCGTCTGCCGGGTACCTTTTCTTCGACGAGGGTTCGTCTGCCGGGTACCTTTTCTTCGACGAGGGCTCGGCTGCCGGGCACCTTTTCTTCGACGAGGGCTCGGCTGCCGAAGAAACAATTTTCGAAGAGGGCTCGGCTGCCAAAGAAACAATTTTCGAAGAGGGCTCGGCTGCCGAAGAAACAATTTTCGATGAGGGCTCGGCTGCCGGGTACCTTTTCTTCGACGAGGGCTCGGCTGCGAAGAAAAAATTTTCGACGAGGGCTCGGCTGCCGGGTACCTTTTCTTCGACGAGGGCTCGGCTGCGAAGAAAAAATTTTCGACGAGGGCTCGGCTGCCGGGTATCTTTTCTTCGACGAGGGCTAGGCTGCCGAAGAAAAAATTTTAGACGAGGGCTCGGCTGCCGGGTACCTTTTGTTCGACGAGGGCTCGTCTGCCGGGTACCTTTTGTTCGACGAGGGCTCGTCTGCCGGGTACCTTTTGTTCGACGAGGGCTCGTCTGCCGGGTACCTTTTCTTCGACGATGGCTCGGCTGCCGGGTACCTTTTCTTCGACGAGGGCTCGGCTGCCGGGTACCTTTTCTTCGACGAGGGCTCGGCTGCCGGGTACCTTTTCTTCGACGAGGGCTCGGCTGCCGGGTACCTTTTCTTCGACGAGGGCTCGGCTGCCGGGTACCTTTTCTTCGACGAGGGCTCGGCTGCCGGGTACCTTTTCTTCCACGAGGGCTCGGCTGCCGGGTACCTTTTCTTCGACGAGGTCTCGGGTGCCGGGTACCTTTTCTTCAAAGAGGGCTCGGCTGCCGGGTACCTTTTCTTCGATGAGGGCTCGGTTGCCGGGTACCTTTTCTTCGACGAGGGCTCGGCTGCGAAGAAAAAATTTTCGACGAGGGCTCGGCTGCCAGGTACCTTTTCTTCGACGAGGGCTCGGCTGCGAAGAAAAAATTTTCGACGAGGGCTCGGCTGCCGGGTATCTTTTCTTCGACGAGGGCTCGGCTGCCGAAGAAAAAATTTTAGACGAGGGCTCGGCTGCCGGGTACCTTTTCTTCGACGAGGGCTCGGCTGCCGGGTACCTTTTCTTCGACGAGGGCTCGGCTGCCGGGTACCTTTTCTTCGACGAGGGCTCGGCTGCCGGGTACCTTTTCTTCGACGAGGGCTCGGCTGCCGGGTACCTTTTCTTCGACGAGGGCTCGGCTGCCGGGTACCTTTTCTTCGACGAGGGCTCGTCTGCCGGGTACCTTTTCTTCGACGAGGGCTCGGCTGCCGGGTACCTTTTCTTCGACGAGGGCTCGTCTGCCGGGTACCTTTTCTTCGACGAGGGCTCGGCTGCCAGGTACCTTTTCTTCGACGAGGGCTCGGCTGCGAAAAAAAAATTTTCGACGAGGGCTCGGCTTCCGTGTACCTTTTCTTCGACGAGGGCTCGGCTGCCGAAGAAAAAATTTTCGACGAGGGCTCGGATGCCGAAGAAAAAATTTTCGACGAGGGCTCGGCTGCCGGGTACCTTTTCTTCGATGAGGGCTCGGCTGCCGGGTACCTTTTCTTCGACGAGGGCTCGGCTGCCGGGTACCTTTTATTCGACGAGGGCTCGGCTGCCGAAGAAAAAATTTTTGACGAGGGCTCGTCTGTCGGGTACCTTTTCTTCGACGAGGGTTCGGCTGCCGGGTACCTTTTCTTCGACGAGGGATCGGCTGCCGAGTACCTTTTCTTCGACGAGGGCTCGGCTGCCAAAGAAACAATTTTCGACGAGGTCTTGGCTGCCGGGTACCTTTTATTCGACGAGAGCTCGGCTGCCGAAGAAAAAATTTTCGACGAGGGCTCGGCTGCTGGGTACCTTTTCTTCGACGAGGGCTTGGCTGCCGGGTACGTTTTCTTCGACGTGGGCTCGGCTGCCGAAGGAACAATTTTCGACGAGGGCTCGGCTGCCGGGTACCTTTTCTTCGACGAGGGCTCGGCTGCGAAGAAAAAATTTTCGACGAGGCCTCGGCTGCCGGGTACCTTGTCTTCGACGAGGGCTCGGCTGCGAAGAAAAAATTTTCGACGAGGGCTCGGCTGCCGGGTATCTTTTCTTCGACGAGGGCTCGGCTGCCGAAGAAAAAATTTTAGACGAGGGCTCGGCTGCCGGGTACCTTTTCTTTGACGAGGGCTCGGCTGCCGGGTACCTTTTCTTCGACGAGGGCTCGGCTGCCGGGTACCTTTTCTTCGACGAGGGCTCGGCTGCCGGGTACCTTTTATTCGACGAGGGCTCGGCTGCCGAAGAAAAAATTTTCGACGAGGGCTCGGCTGCCAGGTACCTTTTCTTCGACGAGGGCTCGGCTGCGAAGAAAAAATTTTCGACGAGGGCTCGGCTGCCGGGTATCTTTTCTTCGACGAGGGCTCGGCTGCCGAAGAAAAAATTTTAGACGAGGGCTCGGCTGCCGGGTACCTTTTCTTCGACGAGGGCTCGGCTGCCGGGTATCTTTTCTTCGACGAGGGCTCGGCTGCCGAAGAAAAAATTTTAGACGAGGGCTCGGCTGCCGGGTACCTTTTCTTTGACGAGGGCTCGGCTGCCGGGTACCTTTTCTTCGACGAGGGCTCGGCTGCCGGGTACCTTTTCTTCGACGAGGGCTCGGCTGCCGGGTACCTTTTCTTCGACGAGGGCTCGGCTGCCGGGTACCTTTTCTTCGACGAGGGCTCGGCTGCCGGGTACCTTTTCTTCGAAGAGGGCTCGGCTGCCGGGTACCTTTTCTTCGACGAGGGCTCGGCTGCCGGGTACCTTTTCTTCGACGAGGGCTCGGCTGCCGGGTACCTTTTCTTCGACGAGGGCTCGGCTGCCGGGTACCTTTTCTTCGACGAGGGCTCGGCTGCGAAGAAAAAATTTTCGACGAGGGCTCGGCTGCCGGGTACCTTTTCTTCGACGAGGGCTCGGCTGCCGAAGAAAAAATTTTCGACGAGGGCTCGGATGCCGAAGAAAAAATTTTCGACGAGGGCTCGGCTGCCGGGTACCTTTTCTTCGACGAGGGCTCGGCTGCCGAAGAAAATATTTTCAACGAGGACTCGGCTGCAGGGTACCTTTTATTCGACGAGGGCTCGGCTGCCGAAGAAAAAATTTTCGACGAGGGCTCGGCTGCCAGGTACCTTTTCTTCGACGAGGGCTCTGCTGCGAAGAAAAAATTTTCGACGAGGGCTCGGCTGCCGGGTATCTTTTCTTCGACGAGGGCTCGGCTGCCGAAGAAAAAATTTTAGACGAGGGCTCGGCTGCCGGGTACCTTTTCTTCGACGAGGGCTCGGCTGCCGGGTACCTTTTCTTCGACGAGGGCTCGGCTGCCGGGTACCTTTTCTTCGACGAGGGCTCGGCTGCCGGGTACCTTTTCTTCGACGAGGGCTCGTCTGCCGGGTACCTTTTCTTCGACGAGGGCTCGTCTGCCGGGTACCTTTTCTTCGACGAGGGCTCGGCTGCCGGGTACCTTTTCTTCGACGAGGGCTCGGCTGCCGGGTACCTTTTCTTCGACGAGGGCTCGGCTGCCGGGTACCTTTTCTTCGACGAGGGCTCGGCTGCCGAAGGAACAATTTTCGACGAGGGCTCGGCTGCCGGGTACCTTTTCTTCGACGAGGGCTCGGCTGCGAAGAAAAAATTTTCGACGAGGCCTCGGCTGCCGGGTACCTTGTCTTCGACGAGGGCTCGGCTGCGAAGAAAAAATTTTCGACGAGGGCTCGGCTGCCGGGTACCTTTTCTTCGACGAGGGCTCGGCTGCCGAAGAAAAAATTTTCGACGAGGGCTCGGATGCCGAAGAAAAAATTTTCGACGAGGGCTCGGCTGCCGGGTACATTTTCTTCGACGAGGGCTCGGCTGCCGGGTACCTTTTCTTCGACGAAGTCTCGGCTGCCGGGTACCTTTTCTTCGACGAGGGATCGGCTGCCGGGTACCTTTTCTTCGACGAGGGCTCGGCTGCCGGGTACCTTTTATTCGACGAGGGCTCGGCTGCCGAAGAAAAAATTTTTGACGAGGGCTCGTCTGCCGGGTACCTTTTCTTCGACGAGGGTTCGGCTGCCGGGTACCTTTTCTTCGACGAGGGATCGGCTGCCGAGTACCTTTTCTTCGACGAGGGCTCGGCTGCCAAAGAAACAATTTTTGACGAGGGCTTGGCTGCCGGGTACCTTTTATTCGACGAGAGCTCGGCTGCCGAAGAAAAAATTTTCGACGAGGGCTCGGCTGCTGGGTACCTTTTCTTCGACGAGGGCTTGGCTGCCGGGTACCTTTTCTTCGACGAGGGCTCGGCTGCCGAAGGAACAATTTTCGACGAGGGCTCGGCTGCCGGGTACCTTTTCTTCGACGAGGGCTCGGCTGCGAAGAAAAAATTTTCGACGAGGCCTCGGCTGCCGGGTACCTTGTCTTCGACGAGGGCTCGGCTGCGAAGAAAAAATTTTCGACGAGGGCTCGGCTGCCGGGTATCTTTTCTTCGACGAGGGCTCGGCTGCCGAAGAAAAAATTTTAGACGAGGGCTCGGCTGCCGGGTACCTTTTCTTTGACGAGGGCTCGGCTGCCGGGTACCTTTTCTTCGACGAGGGCTCGGCTGCCGGGTACCTTTTCTTCGACGAGGGCTCGGCTGCCGGGTACCTTTTCTTCGACGAGGGCTCGGCTGCCGGGTACCTTTTCTTCGACGAGGGCTCGGCTGCCGGGTACCTTTTCTTCGACGAGGGCTCGGCTGCCGGGTACCTTTTCTTCGACGAGGGCTCGGCTGCCGGGTACCTTTTATTCGAAGAGGGCTCGGCTGCCGGGTACCTTTTCTTCGAAGAGGGCTCGGCTGCCGGGTACCTTTTCTTCGACGAGGGCTCGGCTGCCGGGTACCTTTTCTTCGACGAGGGCTCGGCTGCGAAGAAAAAATTTTCGACGAGGGCTCGGCTGCCGGGTACCTTTTCTTCGATGAGGGCTCGGCTGCTGAAGAAAAAATTTTCGACGAGGGCTCGGATGCCGAAGAAAAAATTTTCGACGAGGGCTCGGCTGCCGGGTACCTTTTCTTCGACGAGGGCTCGGCTGCCGAAGAAAATATTTTCAACGAGGACTCGGCTGCAGGGTACCTTTTATTCGACGAGGGCTCGGCTGCCGAAGAAAAAATTTTCGACGAGGGCTCGTCTGCCGGGTACCTTTTCTTCGACGAGGGTTCGTCTGCCGGGTACCTTTTCTTCGACGAGGGCTCGGCTGCCGGGTACCTTTTCTTCGACGAGGGCTCGGCTGCCGGGTACCTTTTCTTCGACGAGGGCTCGGCTGCCGGGTACCTTTTCTTCGACGAGGGCTGGGCTGCCGTGTACCTTTTCTTCGACGAGGGCTCGGCTGCCGGGTACCTTTTCTTCGACGAGGGCTCGGCTGCCGGGTACCTTTTCTTCGACGAGGGCTCGGCTGCCAAAGAAACAATTTTCGACGAGGGCTTGGATGCCGGGTACCTTTTATTCGACGAGAGCTCGGCTGCCGGGTACGTTTTCTTCGACGTGGGCTCGGCTGCCGAAGAAACAATTTTCGAAGAGGGCTCGGCTGCCGAAGAAACAATTTTCGATGAGGGCTCGGCTGCCGTGTACCTTTTCTTCGACGAGTGCTCGGCTGCGAAGAAAAAATTTTCGACGAGGGCTCGGCTGCCGGGTACCTTTTCTTCGACGAGGGCTCGGCTGCGAAGAAAAAATTTTCGACGAGGGCTCGGCTGCCGGGTATCTTTTCTTCGACGAGGGCTAGGCTGCCGAAGAAAAAATTTTCGACGAGGGCTCGGCTGCCGGGTACCTTTTCTTCGACGAGGGCTCGGCTGCCGAAGAAAAAATTTTCGACGAGGGCTCGGATGCCGAAGAAAAAATTTTCGACGAGGGCTCGGCTGCCGGGTACATTTTCTTCGACGAGGGCTCGGCTGCCGGGTACCTTTTCTTCGACGAAGTCTCGGCTGCCGGGTACCTTTTCTTCGACGAGGGATCGGCTGCCGGGTACCTTTTCTTCGACGAGGGCTCGGCTGCCGGGTACCTTTTATTCGACGAGGGCTCGGCTGCCGAAGAAAAAATTTTTGACGAGGGCTCGTCTGCCGGGTACCTTTTCTTCGACGAGGGTTCGGCTGCCGGGTACCTTTTCTTCGACGAGGGATCGGCTGCCGAGTACCTTTTCTTCGACGAGGGCTCGGCTGCCAAAGAAACAATTTTTGACGAGGGCTTGGCTGCCGGGTACCTTTTATTCGACGAGAGCTCGGCTGCCGAAGAAAAAATTTTCGACGAGGGCTCGGCTGCTGGGTACCTTTTCTTCGACGAGGGCTTGGCTGCCGGGTACGTTTTCTTCGACGTGGGCTCGGCTGCCGAAGGAACAATTTTCGACGAGGGCTCGGCTGCCGGGTACCTTTTCTTCGACGAGGGCTCGGCTGCGAAGAAAAAATTTTCGACGAGGCCTCGGCTGCCGGGTACCTTGTCTTCGACGAGGGCTCGGCTGCGAAGAAAAAATTTTCGACGAGGGCTCGGCTGCCGGGTATCTTTTCTTCGACGAGGGCTCGGCTGCCGAAGAAAAAATTTTAGACGAGGGCTCGGCTGCCGGGTACCTTTTCTTCGACGAGGGCTCGGCTGCCGGGTACCTTTTCTTCGACGAGGGCTCGGCTGCCGGGTACCTTTTCTTCGACAAGGGCTCGGCTGCCGGGTACCTTTTCTTCGACGAGGGCTCGGCTGCCGGGTACCTTTTCTTCGACGAGGGCTCGGCTGCCGGGTACCTTTTCTTCGACGAGGGCTCGGCTGCCGGGTACCTTTTCTTCGACGAGGGCTCGGCTGCCGGGTACCTTTTATTCGAAGAGGGCTCGGCTGCCGGGTACCTTTTCTTCGACGAGGGCTCGGCTGCCGGGTACCTTTTCTTCGACGAGGGCTCGGCTGCGAAGAAAAAATTTTCGACGAGGGCTCGGCTGCCGGGTACCTTTTCTTCGACGAGGGCTCGGCTGCTGAAGAAAAAATTTTCGACGAGGGCTCGGATGCCGAAGAAAAAATTTTCGACGAGGGCTCGGCTGCCGAAGAAACAATTTTCGAAGAGGGCTCGGCTGCCGAAGAAACAATTTTCGATGAGGGCTCGGCTGCCGTGTACCTTTTCTTCGACGAGGGCTCGGCTGCGAAGAAAAAATTTTCGACGAGGGCTCGGCTGCCGGGTAACTTTTCTTCGACGAGGGCTCGGCTGCGAAGAAAAAATTTTCGACGAGGGCTCGGCTGCCGGGTATCTTTTCTTCGACGAGGGCTAGGCTGCCGAAGAAAAAATTTTAGACGAGGGCTCGGCTGCCGGGTACCTTTTCTTCGACGAGGGCTCGGCTGCCGGGTACCTTTTGTTCGACGAGGGCTCGTCTGCCGGGTACCTTTTCTTCGACGAGGGCTCGTCTGCCGGGTACCTTTTCTTCGACGAGGGCTCGTCTGCCGGGTACCTTTTGTTCGACGAGGGCTCGTCTGCCGGGTACCTTTGTTCGACGAGGGCTCGTCTGCCGGGTACCTTTTCTTCGACGAGGGCTCGTCTGCCGGGTACCTTTTCTTCGACGAGGGCTCGTCTGCCGGGTACCTTTTCTTCGACGAGGGCTCGGCTGCCGGGTACCTTTTCTTCGACGAGGGCTCGGCTGCCGGGTACCTTTTCTTCGACGAGGGCTCGGCTGCCGGGTACCTTTTCTTCGACGAGGGCTCGGCTGCCGGGTACCTTTTCTTCCACGAGGGCTCGGCTGCCGGGTACCTTTTCTTCGACGAGGTCTCGGGTGCCGGGTACCTTTTCTTCAAAGAGGGCTCGGCTGCCGGGTACCTTTTCTTCGACGAGGGCTCGGCTGCCGGGTACCTTTTCTTCGACGAGGGCTCGGCTGCAAAGAAAAAATTTTCGACGAGGGCTCGGCTGCCAGGTACCTTTTCTTCGACGAGGGCTCGGCTGCGAAGAAAAAATTTTCGACGAGGGCTCGGCTGCCGGGTATCTTTTCTTCGACGAGCGCTCGGCTGCCGAAGAAAAAATTTTAGACGAGGGCTCGGCTGCCGGGTACCTTTTCTTCGACGAGGGCTCGGCTGCCGGGTACCTTTTCTTCGACGAGGGCTCGGCTGCCGGGTACCTTTTCTTCGACGAGGGCTCGTCTGCCGGGTACCTTTTCTTCGACGAGGGCTCGGCTGCCGGGTACCTTTTCTTCGACGAGGGCTCGTCTGCCGGGTACCTTTTCTTCGACGAGGGCTCGGCTGCCAGGTACCTTTTCTTCGACGAGGGCTCGGCTGCGAAAAAAAAATTTTCGACGAGGGCTCGGCTTCCGGGTACCTTTTCTTCGACGAGGGCTCGGCTGCCGAAGAAAAAATTTTCGACGAGGGCTCGGATGCCGAAGAAAAAATTTTCGACGAGGGCTCGGCTGCCGGGTACCTTTTCTTCGATGAGGGCTCGGCTGCCGGGTACCTTTTCTTCGACGAGGGCTCGGCTGCCGGGTACCTTTTATTCGACGAGGGCTCGGCTGCCGAAAAAAAATTTTTGACGAGGGCTCGTCTGCCGGGTACCTTTTCTTCGACGAGGGTTCGGCTGCCGGGTACCTTTTCTTCGACGAGGGATCGGCTGCCGAGTACCTTTTCTTCGACGAGGGCTCGGCTGCCAAAGAAACAATTTTCGACGAGGTCTTGGCTGCCGGGTACCTTTTATTCGACGAGAGCTCGGCTGCCGAAGAAAAAATTTTCGACGAGGGCTCGGCTGCTGGGTACCTTTTCTTCGACGAGGGCTTGGCTGCCGGGTACGTTTTCTTCGACGTGGGCTCGGCTGCCGAAGGAACAATTTTCGACGAGGGCTCGGCTGCCGGGTACCTTTTCTTCGACGAGGGCTCGGCTGCGAAGAAAAAATTTTCGACGAGGCCTCGGCTGCCGGGTACCTTGTCTTCGACGAGGGCTCGGCTGCGAAGAAAAAATTTTCGACGAGGGCTCGGCTGCCGGGTATCTTTTCTTCGACGAGGGCTCGGCTGCCGAAGAAAAAATTTTAGACGAGGGCTCGGCTGCCGGGTACCTTTTCTTCGACGAGGGCTCGGCTGCCGGGTACCTTTTCTTCGACAAGGGCTCGGCTGCCGGGTACCTTTTCTTCGACGAGGGCTCGGCTGCCGGGTACCTTTTCTTCGACGAGGGCTCGGCTGCCGGGTACCTTTTCTTCGACGAGGGCTCGGCTGCCGGGTACCTTTTCTTCGACGAGGGCTCGGCTGCCGGGTACCTTTTCTTCGACGAGGGCTCGGCTGCCGGGTACCTTTTCTTCGACGAGGGCTCGGCTGCCGGGTACCTTTTCTTCGACGAGGGCTCGGCTGCCGGGTACCTTTTCTTCGACGAGGGCTCAGCTGCGAAGAAAAAATTTTCGACGAGGGCTCGGCTGCCGGGTACCTTTTCTTCGACGAGGGCTCGGCTGCCGAAGAAAAAATTTTCGACGAGGGCTCGGATGCCGAAGAAAAATTTTCGACGAGGGCTCGGCTGCCGGGTACCTTTTCTTCGACGAGGGCTCGGCTGCCGAAGAAAATATTTTCAACGAGGACTCGGCTGCAGGGTACCTTTTATTCGACGAGGGCTCGGCTGCCGAAGAAAAAATTTTCGACGAGGGCTCGGCTGCCAGGTACCTTTTCTTCGACGAGGGCTCGGCTGCGAAGAAAAAATTTTCGACGAGGGCTCGGCTGCCGGGTATCTTTTCTTCGACGAGGGCTCGGCTGCCGAAGAAAAAATTTTAGACGAGGGCTCGGCTGCCGGGTACCTTTTCTTCGACGAGGGCTCGGCTGCCGGGTACCTTTTCTTCGACGAGGGCTCGTCTGCCGGGTACCTTTTCTTCGACGAGGGCTCGTCTGCCGGGTACCTTTTCTTCGACGAGGGCTCGTCTGCCGGGTACCTTTTCTTCGACGAGGGCTCGTCTGCCGGGTACCTTTTCTTCGACGAGGGCTCGGCTGCCGGGTACCTTTTCTTCGACGAGGGCTCGTCTGCCGGGTACCTTTTCTTCGACGAGGGCTCGGCTGCCGGGTACCTTTTCTTCGACGAGGGCTCGGCTGCCGGGTACCTTTTCTTCGACGAGGGCTCGGCTGCCGGGTACCTTTTCTTCGACGAGGGCTCGGCTGCCAGGTACCTTTTCTTCGACGAGGGCTCGGCTGCGAAAAAAAAATTTTCGACGAGGGCTCGGCTTCCGGGTACCTTTTCTTCGACGAGGGCTCGGCTGCCGAAGAAAAAATTTTCGACGAGGGCTCGGATGCCGAAGAAAAAATTTTCGACGAGGGCTCGGCTGCCGGGTACATTTTCTTCGACGAGGGCTCGGCTGCCGGGTACCTTTTCTTCGACGAAGTCTCGGCTGCCGGGTACCTTTTCTTCGACGAGGGATCGGCTGCCGGGTACCTTTTCTTCGACGAGGGCTCGGCTGCCGGGTACCTTTTATTCGACGAGGGCTCGGCTGCCGAAGAAAAAATTTTTGACGAGGGCTCGTCTGCCGGGTACCTTTTCTTCGACGAGGGTTCGGCTGCCGGGTACCTTTTCTTCGACGAGGGATCGGCTGCCGAGTACCTTTTCTTCGACGAGGGCTCGGCTGCCAAAGAAACAATTTTTGACGAGGGCTTGGCTGCCGGGTACCTTTTATTCGACGAGAGCTCGGCTGCCGAAGAAAAAATTTTCGACGAGGGCTCGGCTGCTGGGTACCTTTTCTTCGACGAGGGCTTGGCTGCCGGGTACGTTTTCTTCGACGTGGGCTCGGCTGCCGAAGGAACAATTTTCGACGAGGGCTCGGCTGCCGGGTACCTTTTCTTCGACGAGGGCTCGGCTGCGAAGAAAAAATTTTCGACGAGGCCTCGGCTGCCGGGTACCTTGTCTTCGACGAGGGCTCGGATGCCGAAGAAAAAATTTTCGACGAGGGCTCGGCTGCCGGGTACCTTTTCTTCGACGAGGGCTCGGCTGCCGAAGAAAATATTTTCAACGAGGACTCGGCTGCAGGGTACCTTTTATTCGACGAGGGCTCGGCTGCCGAAGAAAAAATTTTCGACGAGGGCTCGTCTGCCGGGTACCTTTTCTTCAACGAGGGTTCGTCTGCCGGGTACCTTTTCTTCGACGAGGGCTCGGCTGCCGGGTACCTTTTCTTCGACGAGGGCTCGGCTGCCGGGTACCTTTTCTTCGACGAGGGCTCGGCTGCCGTGTACCTTTTCTTCGACGAGGTCTCGGCTGCCGGGTACCTTTTCTTCGACGAGGGCTCGGCTGCCGGGTACCTTTTCTTCGATGAGGGCTCGGCTGCCAAAGAAACAATTTTCGACGAGGGCTTGGATGACGGGTACCTTTTCTTCGACGAGAGCTCGGCTGCCGGGTACGTTTTCTTCGACGTGGGCTCGGCTGCCGAAGAAACAATTCTCGAAGAGGGCTCGGCTGCCGAAGAAACAATTTTCGAAGAGGGCTCGGCTGCCGAAGAAACAATTTTCGATGAGGGCTCGGCTGCCGGGTACCTTTTCTTCGACGAGGGCTCGGCTGCGAAGAAAAAATTTTCGACGAGGGCTCGGCTGCCGGGTACCTTTTCTTCGACGAGGGCTCGGCTGCCGTGTACCTTTTCTTCGACGAAGTCTCGGCTGCCGGGTACCTTTTCTTCGACGAGGGATCGGCTGCCGGGTACCTTTTCTTCGACGAGGGCTCGGCTGCCAAAGAAACAATTTTCGACGAGGGCTTGGATGCCGGGTACCTTTTCTTCGACGAGAGCTCGGCTGCCGGGTACGTTTTCTTCGACGTGGGCTCGGCTGCCGAAGAAACAATTTTCGAAGAGGGCTCGGCTGCCGAAGAAACAATTTTCGAAGAGGGCTCGGCTGCCGAAGAAACAATTTTCGATGAGGGCTCGGCTGCCGGGTACCTTTTCTTCGACGAGGGCTCGGCTGCGAAGAAAAAATTTTCGACGAGGGCTCGGCTGCCGGGTACCTTTTCTTCGACGAGGGCTCGGCTGCGAAGAAAAAATTTTCGACGAGGGCTCGGCTGCCGGGTATCTTTTCTTCGACGAGGGCAAGGCTGCCGAAGAAAAAATTTTCGACGAGGGCTCGGCTGCCGGGTACCTTTTCTTCGACGAGGGCTTGGCTGCCGGGTACCTTTTGTTCGACGAGGGCTCGTCTGCCGGGTACCTTTTCTTCGACGAGGGCTCGGCTGCCGGGTACATTTTCTTCGACGAGGGCTCGTCTGCCGGGTACCTTTTCTTCGACGAGGGCTCGGCTGCGAAGAAAAAATTTTCAACGAGGGCTCGGCTGCCGGGTACCTTTTCTTCGACGAGGGCTCGGCTGCTGAAGAAAAAATTTTCGACGAGGGCTCGGCTGCCGAAGAAAAAATTTTCGACGAGGGCTCGTCTGCCGGGTACCTTTTCTTCGACGAGGGTTCGTCTGCCGGGTACCTTTTCTTCGACGAGGGCTCGGCTGCCGGGTACCTTTTCTTCGACGAGGGCTCGGCTGCCGGGTACCTTTTCTTCGACGAGGGCTCGGCTGCCGTGTACCTTTTCTTCGACGAGGGCTCGGCTGCCGTGTACCTTTTCTTCGACGAGGGCTCGGCTGCCGTGTACCTTTTCTTCGACGAGGGCTCGGCTGCCGGGTACCTTTTCTTCGACGAGGGCTCGGCTGCCGGGTACCTTTTCTTCGACGAGGGCTCGGCTGCCGGGTACCTTTTCTTCGACGAGGGCTCGGCTGCCAAAGAAACAATTTTCGACGAGGGCTTGGATGCCGGGTACCTTTTCTTCGACGAGAGCTCGGCTGCCGGGTACGTTTTCTTCGACGTGGGCTCGGCTGCCGAAGAAACAATTTTCGAAGAGGGCTCGGCTGCCGAAGAAACAATTTTCGATGAGGGCTCGGCTGCCGGGTACCTTTTCTTCGACGAGGGCTCGGCTGCGAAGAAAAAATTTTCGACGAGGGCTCGGCTGCCGGGTACCTTTTCTTCGACGAGGGCTCGGCTGCGAAGAAAAAATTTTCGACGAGGGCTCGGCTGCCGGGTATCTTTTCTTCGACGAGGGCTAGGCTGCCGAAGAAAAAATTTTAGACGAGGGCTCGGCTGCCGGGTACCTTTTCTTCGACGAGGGCTCGTCTGCCGGGTACCTTTTGTTCGACGAGGGCTCGTCTGCCGGGTACCTTTTCTTCGACGAGGGCTCGTCTGCCGGGTACCTTTTCTTCGACGAGGGCTCGTCTGCCGGGTACCTTTTGTTCGACGAGGGCTCGTCTGCCGGGTACCTTTTCTTCGACGAGGGCTCGTCTGCCGGGTACCTTTTCTTCGACGAGGGCTCGTCTGCCGGGTACCTTTTCTTCGACGAGGGCTCGTCTGCCGGGTACCTTTTCTTCGACGAGGGCTCGGCTGCCGGGTACCTTTTCTTCTACGAGGGCTCGGCTGCCGGGTACCTTTTCTTCGACGAGGGCTCGGCTGCCGGGTACCTTTTCTTCCACGAGGGCTCGGCTGCCGGGTACCTTTTCTTCGACGAGGTCTCGGGTGCCGGGTACCTTTTCTTCGACGAGGGCTCGGCTGCCGGGTACCTTTTCTTCGATGAGGGCTCGGTGCCGGGTACCTTTTCTTCGACGAGGGCTCGGCTGCGAAGAAAAAATTTTCGACAAGGGCTCGGCTGCCAGGTACCTTTTCTTCGACGAGGGCTCGGCTGCGAAGAAAAAATTTTCGACGAGGGCTCGGCTGCCGGGTATCTTTTCTTCGACGAGGGCTCGGCTGCCGAAGAAAAAATTTTAGACGAGGGCTCGGCTGCCGGGTACCTTTTCTTCGACGAGGGCTCGGCTGCCGGGTACCTTTTCTTCGACGAGGGCTCGGCTGCCGGGTACCTTTTCTTCGACGAGGGCTCGGCTGCCGGGTACCTTTTCTTCGACGAGGGCTCGGCTGCCGGGTACCTTTTCTTCGACGAGGGCTCGGCTGCCGGGTACCTTTTCTTCGACGAGGGCTCGGCTGCCGGGTACCTTTTCTTCGACGAGGGCTCGTCTGCCGGGTACCTTTTCTTCCACGAGGGCTCGGCTGCCGGGTACCTTTTCTTCGACGAGGTCTCGGGTGCCGGGTACCTTTTCTTCGAAGAGGGCTCGGCTGCCGGGTACCTTTTCTTCGATGAGGGCTCGGCTGCCGGGTACCTTTTCTTCGACGAGGGCTCGGCTGCGAAGAAAAAATTTTCGACGAGGGCTCGGCTGCCAGGTACCTTTTCTTCGACGAGGGCTCGGCTGCGAAGAAAAAATTTTCGACGAGGGCTCGGCTGCCGGGTATCTTTTCTTCGACGAGGGCTCGGCTGCCGAAGAAAAAATTTTAGACGAGGGCTCGGCTGCCGGGTACCTTTTCTTCGACGAGGGCTCGGCTGCCGGGTACCTTTTCTTCGACGAGGGCTCGGCTGCCGGGTACCTTTTCTTCGACGAGGGCTCGGCTGCCGGGTACCTTTTCTTCGACGAGGGCTCGGCTGCCGGGTACCTTTTCTTCGACGAGGGCTCGGCTGCCGGGTACCTTTTCTTCGACGAGGGCTCGTCTGCCGGGTACCTTTTCTTCGACGAGGGCTCGTCTGCCGGGTACCTTTTCTTCGACGAGGGCTCGGCTGCCGGGTACCTTTTCTTCGACGAGGGCTCGGCTGCCAGGTACCTTTTCTTCGACGAGGGCTCGGCTGCGAAAAAAAAATTTTCGACGAGGGCTCGGCTTCCGGGTACCTTTTCTTCGACGAGGGCTCGGCTGCCGAAGAAAAAATTTTTGACGAGGGCTCGGATGCCGAAGAAAAAATTTTCGACGAGGGCTCGGCTGCCGGGTACCTTTTCTTTGATGAGGGCTCGGCTGCCGAAGAAAATATTTTCAACGAGGACTCGGCTGCCGGGTACCTTTTATTCGACGAGGGCTCGGCTGCCGGGTACCTTTTCCTCGACGAGGGCTCCTTGCCGGGTACCTTTTCTTCGACGAGGGCTCGTCTGCCGACGAAAAAATTTTCGACGAAGGCTCGGCTGCCGGGTACCTTTTCTTCGACAAGGGTTCGGCTGCCGGTTACCTTTTCTTCGACGAGGGCTCGGCTGCCGGGTACCTTTTCTTCAAGGAGTGCTCGTCTGCCGGGTACCTTTTCTTCGAGGAGGGCTCGGCTGCCGGGTACCTTTTCTTCGAGGAGGGCTCGGCTGCCGGGTACCTTTTCTTCGCGGAGGGCTCGGCTGCGTGGTACCTTTTCTTCGCGGAGGGCTCGGCTGCGTGGTATCTTTTGTTCGACGAGGGCTCGGCTTCCGGGTACCTTTTCTTCAACGAGGGCTCGGCTTCCGGGTACATTTTCCTCGACGAGGTCTCCTTGCCGGGTACCTTTTCTTCGACGAGGGCTCGGCTGCCGACGAAAAAATTTTCGACGAGGGCTCGGCTGCCGGGTACCTTTTCTTCGACAAGGGCTCGGCTGCCGGGTACCTATTCTTCGACGAGGGCTCGGCTGCCGGGTACCTTTTCTTCGAGGAGGTCTCGGCTGCCGGGTACCTTTTCTTCGAGGAGGGCTCGGCTGCCGAAGAGAAAATTTTCGACGAGGGCTCGGCTGCCGGGTACCTTTTCTGTGACGAGGGCTTGGCTGCCGAAGAAAAAATTTTCGACGAGGGCTCGGCTGCCGAAGAAAAAATTTTCGACGAGGGCTCGGCTGCCGGGTACCTTTTCTTCGACGAGGGCTCGGCTGCCGGGTACCTTTTCTTCGACGAGGGCTCGGCTGCCGAAGAAAAAATTTTCGACGAGGGCTCGGCTGCCGGGTACCTTTTATTCGACGAGGGCTCGGCTGCCGAAGAAAAAATTTTCGACGAGGGCTCGTCTGCCGGGTACCTTTTCTTCGACGAGGGCTCGGCTGCCGGGTACCTTTTCTTCGACGAGGGCTCGGCTGCCGGGTACCTTTTCTTCGACGAGGGCTTGGCTGCCGGGTACCTTTTCTTCGACGTGGGCTCGGCTGCCGAAGGAACAATTTTCGACGAGGGCTCGGCTGCCGAAGAAACAATTTTCGACAAGGGCTCGGCTGCCGGGTACCTTTTCTTCGACGAGGGCTTGGCTGCGAAGAAAAAATTTTCGACGAGGGCTCGGCTGCCGGGTACCTTTTCTTCGACGAGGGCTCGGCTGCGAAGAAAAAATTTTCGACGAGGGCTCGGCTGCCGGGTATTTTTTCTTCGACGAGGGCTCGGCTGCCGAAGAAAAAATTTTAGAAGAGGGCTCGGCTGCCGGGTACCTTTTCTTCGACGAGGGCTCGGCTGCCGGGTACCTTTTCTTCGACGAGGGCTCGTCTGCCGGGTACCTTTTCTTCGACGAGGGCTCGGCTGCCGGGTACCTTTTCTTCGACGAGGGCTCGTCTGCCGGGTACCTTTTCTTCGACGAGGGCTCGTCTGCCGGGTACCTTTTCTTCGACGAGGGCTCGTCTGCCGGGTACCTTTTCTTCGACGAGGGCTCGTCTGCCGGGTACCTTTTCTTCGACGAGGTCTCGGCTGCGAAGAAAAAATTTTCGACGAGGGCTCGGCTGCCGGGTATCTTTTCTTCGACGAGGGCTCGGCTGCCGAAGAAAAAATTTTAGACGAGGGCTCGGCTGCCGGGTACCTTTTCTTCGACGAGGGCTCGTCTGCCGGGTACCTTTTCTTCGACGAGGGCTCGTCTGCCGGGTACCTTTTCTTCGACGAGGGCTCGGCTGCCGGGTACCTTTTCTTCGACGAGGGCTCGGCTGCCGGGTACCTTTTCTTCGACGAGGGCTCGGCTGCCGGGTACCTTTTCTTCGACGAGGGCTCGTCTGCCGGGTACCTTTTCTTCGACGAGGGCTCGGCTGCCGGGTACCTTTTCTTCGACGAGGGCTCGGCTGCCGGGTACCTTTTCTTCGACGAGGGCTCGGCTGCCGGGTACCTTTTCTTCGACGAGGGCTCGGCTGCCGGGTACCTTTTCTTCCACGAGGTCTCGGCTGCCGGGTACCTTTTCTTCGACGAGGTCTCGGCTGCCGGGTACCTTTTCTTCGAAGAGGGCTTGGCTGCCGGGTACCTTTTCTTCGACGAGGGCTCGTCTGCCGGGTACCTTTTCTTCGACGAGGGCTCGGCTGCCAGGTACCTTTTCTTCGACGAGGGCTCGGCTGCCGAAGAAAAAATTTTCGACGAGGGCTCGGATACCGAAGAAAAAATTTTCGACGAGGGCTCGGCTGCCGGGTACCTTTTCTTCGACGAGGGCTCGGCTGCCGAAGAAAATATTTTCAACGAGGACTCGGCTGCCGGGTACCTTTTATTCGACGAGGGCTCGGCTGCCGAAGAAAAAATTTTCGACGAGGGCTCGTCTGCCGGGTACCTTTTCTTCGACGAGGGCTCGTCTGCCGGGTACCTTTTCTTCGACGAGGGCTCGTCTGCCGGGTACCTTTTCTTCGACGAGGGCTCGGCTGCCGGGTACCTTTTCTTCGACGAGGGCTCGGCTGCCAAAGAAACAATTTTCGACGAAGGCTTGGATGCCGGGTACCTTTTCTTCGACGAGAGCTCGGCTGCCGGGTACGTTTTCTTCGACGTGGGCTCGGCTGCCGAAGAAACAATTTTCGACGAGGGCTCGGCTGCCGGGTACCTTTTCTTCGACGAGGGCTCGGCTGCCGGGTACCTTTTCTTCGACGAGGGCTCGTCTGCCGAAGAAAAAATTTTCGACGAGGGCTCGGCTGCCGGGTACCTTTTCTTCGACGAGGGCTCGGCTGCCGAAGAAAATATTTTCAACGAGGACTCGGCTGCCGGGTACCTTTTGTTCGACGAGGGCTCGGCTGCCGAAAAAAAATTTTCGACGAAGGCTCGTCTGCCGGGTACCTTTTCTTCGACGAGGGCTCGTCTGCCGGGTACCTTTTCTTCGACGAGGGCTCGTCTGCCGGGTACCTTTTCTTCGACGAGGGCTCGGATGCCGGGTACCTTTTCTTCGACGAGGGCTCGGCTGCCGGGTACCTTTTCTTCGATGAGGGCTCGGCTGCCGGGTACGTTTTCTTCGACATGGGCTCGGCTGCCGAAGAAACAATTTTCGAAGAGCGCTCGGCTGCAGAAGAAACAATTTTCGACGAGGGCTCGGCTGCCGGGTACCTTTTCTTCGACGATGGCTCGGCTGCCGGGTACCTTTTCTTCGACGAGGGCTCGTCTGCCGAAGAAAAAATTTTCGACGAGGGCTCGGCTACCTGGTACCTTTTATTCGACGAGGGCTCGGCTGCCTAAGAAAAAATTTTCGACGAGGGCTCGGCTGCCGGGTACCTTTTCTTCGACGAGGGCTCGGCTGCCGGGTACCTTTTCTTCGACGAGGGCTCGTCTGCCGAAGAAAAAACTTTCGACGAGGGCTCGGCTGCCGGGTACCTTTTATTCGACGAGGGCTCGGCTGCCGAAGAAAAAATTTTCGACGAGGGCTCGTCTGCCGGGTACCTTTTCTACGACGAGGGCTCGGCTGCTGGGTACCTTTTCTTCGACGAGGGCTCGGCTGCTGGGTACCTTTTCTTCGACGAGGGATCGGCTGCCGAGTACCTTTTCTTCGACGAGGGCTCGGCTGCCAAAGAAACAATTTTCGACTAGGTTTTGGCTGCTGGGTACCTTTTCTTCGACGAGAGCTCGGCTGCCGACGAAAAAATTTTCGACGAGGGCTCGGCTGCCGGGTACATTTTTTTCGACGAGGGCTCGGCTGCCGGGTACCTATTCTTCGACGAGGGCTCGGCTGCCGGGTACCTATTCTTCGACGAGGGCTCGGCTGCCGGGTACCTTTTCTTCGAGGAGGGCTCGGCTGCCGGGTACCTTTTCTTCGACGAGGGCTCGGCTGCCGGGTACCTTTTCTTCGATGAGGGCTCGGCTGCCGAAGAGAAAATTTTCGACGAGGGCTCGGCTGCCGGGTACCTTTTCTTCGACGAGGGCTCGGCTGCCGAAGAAAAAATTTTCGACGAGGGCTCGGATGCCGAAGAAAAAATTTTCGACGAGGGCTCGGCTGCCGGGTACCTTTTCTTCGATGAGGGCTCGGCTGCCGAAGAAAATATTTTCAACGAGGACTCGGCTGCCGGGTACCTTTTATTCGACGAGGGCTCGGCTGCCGAAGAAAAAATTTTCGACGAGGGCTCGTCTGCCGGGTACCTTTTCTTCGACGAGGGCTCGTCTGCCGGGTACCTTTTCTTCGACGAGGGCTCGTCTGCCGGGTACCTTTTCTTCGACGAGGGCTCGTCTGCCGGGTACCTTTTCTTCGACGAGGGCTCGGCTGCCGGGTACCTTTTCTTCGACGAGGGCTCGGCTGCCGGGTACCTTTTCTTCTACGTGGGCTCGGCTGCCGAAGAAACAATTTTCGAAGAGGGCTGGGCTGCCGAAGAAACAATTTTTGACGAGGGCTCGGCTGCCGGGTACCTTTTCTTCGACGAGGGCTCGGCTGCGAAGAAAAAATTTTCCAGGAGGGCTCGGCTGCCGGGTACCTTTTCTTCGACGAGGGCTCGGCTGCGAAGAAAAAATTTTCGACGAGGGCTCGGCTGCCGGGTATCTTTTCTTCGACGAGGGCTCGGCTGCCGAAGAAAAAATTTTAGACGAGGGCTCGGCTGCCGGGTACCTTTTGTTCGACGAGGGCTCGGCTGCCGGGTACCTTTTGTTCGACGAGGGCTCGGCTGCCGGGTAGCTTTTCTTCGACGAGGGCTCGGCTGCCGAAAAAAAAATTTTCGACGAAGGCTCGTCTGCCGGGTACTTTTTCTTCGACGAGGGCTCGTCTGCCGGGTACCTTTTCTTCGACGAGGGCTCGGCTGCCGGGTACCTTTTCTTCGACGAGGGCTCGGATGCCGGGTACCTTTTCTTCGACGAGGGCTCGGCTGCCGGGTACCTTTTCTTCGATGAGGGCTCGGCTGCCGGGTACGTTTTCTTCGACATGGGCTCGGCTGCCGAAGAAACAATTTTCGAAGAGCGCTCGGCTGCCGAAGAAACAATTTTCGACGAGGGCTCGGCTGCCGGGTACCTTTTCTTCGACGATGGCTCGGCTGCCGGGTACCTTTTCTTCGACGAGGGCTCGTCTGCCGAAGAAAAAATTTTCGACGAGGGCTCGGCTACCTGGTACCTTTTATTCGACGAGGGCTCGGCTGCCTAAGAAAAAATTTTCGACGAGGGCTCGGCTGCCGGGTACCTTTTCTTCGACGAGGGCTCGGCTGCGTGGTACCTTTTCTTCGAGGAGGGCTCGGCAGCCGGGTACCTTTTCTTCGACGAGGGCTCGGCTGCCGGGTACCTTTTCTTCGAGGAGGGCTCGCCTGCCGGGTACCTTTTCTTCGACGAGAGCTCGCCTGCCGGGTACATTTTCTTCGACGAGGGCTCGGCTGCCGGGTACCTTTTCTTCGACGAGGGCTCGGCTGCCGAAGAGAAAATTTTCGACGAGGACTCGGCTGCCGGGTACATTTCTTTGACGAGGGCTCGGCTGCCGTGTACCTTTTCTTCGACGAGTGCTCGGCTGCCGAAGAAAATATTTTCAACGAGGACTCGGCTGCCGGGTACCTTTTATTCGACAAGGGCTCGGCTGCCGAAGAAAAAATTTTCGACGAGGGCTCGGCTGCCGAAGAAACAATTTTCGACGAGGGCTCGGCTGCCGGCTACCTTTTCTTCGACGAGGGCTCGTCTGCCGGCTACCTTTTCTTCGACGAGGGCTCGGCTGCCGGGTACCTTTTCTTCGACGAGGGCTCGGCTGCCGGGTACCTTTTCTTCGACGAGGGCTCGGCTGCCAGGTACCTTTTCTTCGACGAGGGCTCGGCTGCGAAGAAAAAATTTTCGACGAGGGCTCAGCTGCCGGGTACCTTTTCTTCGACGAGGGCTCGGCTGCCGAAGAAAAAATTTTCGACGAGGGATCGGATGCCGAAGAAAAAATTTTCGACGAGGGCTCGGCTGCCGGGTACCTTTTCTTCGACGAGGGCTCGGCTGCCGAAGAAAATATTTTCAACGAGGACTCGGCTGCCGGGTACCTTTTGTTCGACGAGGGCTCGGCTGCCGAAAAAAAATTTTCGACGAAGGCTCGTCTGCCGGGTACCTTTTCTTCGACGAGGGCTCGTCTGCCGGGTACCTTTTCTTCGACGAGGGCTCGTCTGCCGGGTACCTTTTCTTCGACGAGGGCTCGGATGCCGGGTACCTTTTCTTCGACGAGGGCTCGGCTGCCGGGTACCTTTTCTTCGATGAGGGCTCGGCTGCCGGGTACGTTTTCTTCGACATGGGCTCGGCTGCCGAAGAAACAATTTTCGAAGAGCGCTCGGCTGCAGAAGAAACAATTTTCGACGAGGGCTCGGCTGCCGGGTACCTTTTCTTCGACGATGGCTCGGCTGCCGGGTACCTTTTCTTCGACGAGGGCTCGTCTGCCGAAGAAAAAATTTTCGACGAGGGCTCGGCTACCTGGTACCTTTTATTCGACGAGGGCTCGGCTGCCTAAGAAAAAATTTTCGACGAGGGCTCGGCTGCCGGGTACCTTTTCTTCGACGAGGGCTCGGCTGCCGGGTACCTTTTCTTCGACGAGGGCTCGTCTGCCGAAGAAAAAACTTTCGACGAGGGCTCGGCTGCCGGGTACCTTTTATTCGACGAGGGCTCGGCTGCCGAAGAAAAAATTTTCGACGAGGGCTCGTCTGCCGGGTACCTTTTCTACGACGAGGGCTCGGCTGCTGGGTACCTTTTCTTCGACGAGGGCTCGGCTGCTGGGTACCTTTTCTTCGACGAGGGATCGGCTGCCGAGTACCTTTTCTTCGACGAGGGCTCGGCTGCCAAAGAAACAATTTTCGACTAGGTTTTGGCTGCTGGGTACCTTTTCTTCGACGAGAGCTCGGCTGCCGACGAAAAAATTTTCGACGAGGGCTCGGCTGCCGGGTACATTTTTTTCGACGAGGGCTCGGCTGCCGGGTACCTATTCTTCGACGAGGGCTCGGCTGCCGGGTACCTATTCTTCGACGAGGGCTCGGCTGCCGGGTACCTTTTCTTCGAGGAGGGCTCGGCTGCCGGGTACCTTTTCTTCGACGAGGGCTCGGCTGCCGGGTACCTTTTCTTCGATGAGGGCTCGGCTGCCGAAGAGAAAATTTTCGACGAGGGCTCGGCTGCCGGGTACCTTTTCTTCGACGAGGGCTCGGCTGCCGAAGAAAAAATTTTCGACGAGGGCTCGGATGCCGAAGAAAAAATTTTCGACGAGGGCTCGGCTGCCGGGTACCTTTTCTTCGATGAGGGCTCGGCTGCCGAAGAAAATATTTTCAACGAGGACTCGGCTGCCGGGTACCTTTTATTCGACGAGGGCTCGGCTGCCGAAGAAAAAATTTTCGACGAGGGCTCGTCTGCCGGGTACCTTTTCTTCGACGAGGGCTCGTCTGCCGGGTACCTTTTCTTCGACGAGGGCTCGTCTGCCGGGTACCTTTTCTTCGACGAGGGCTCGTCTGCCGGGTACCTTTTCTTCGACGAGGGCTCGGCTGCCGGGTACCTTTTCTTCGACGAGGGCTCGGCTGCCGGGTACCTTTTCTTCTACGTGGGCTCGGCTGCCGAAGAAACAATTTTCGAAGAGGGCTGGGCTGCCGAAGAAACAATTTTTGACGAGGGCTCGGCTGCCGGGTACCTTTTCTTCGACGAGGGCTCGGCTGCGAAGAAAAAATTTTCCAGGAGGGCTCGGCTGCCGGGTACCTTTTCTTCGACGAGGGCTCGGCTGCGAAGAAAAAATTTTCGACGAGGGCTCGGCTGCCGGGTATCTTTTCTTCGACGAGGGCTCGGCTGCCGAAGAAAAAATTTTAGACGAGGGCTCGGCTGCCGGGTACCTTTTGTTCGACGAGGGCTCGGCTGCCGGGTACCTTTTGTTCGACGAGGGCTCGGCTGCCGGGTAGCTTTTCTTCGACGAGGGCTCGGCTGCCGAAAAAAAAATTTTCGACGAAGGCTCGTCTGCCGGGTACTTTTTCTTCGACGAGGGCTCGTCTGCCGGGTACCTTTTCTTCGACGAGGGCTCGGCTGCCGGGTACCTTTTCTTCGACGAGGGCTCGGATGCCGGGTACCTTTTCTTCGACGAGGGCTCGGCTGCCGGGTACCTTTTCTTCGATGAGGGCTCGGCTGCCGGGTACGTTTTCTTCGACATGGGCTCGGCTGCCGAAGAAACAATTTTCGAAGAGCGCTCGGCTGCCGAAGAAACAATTTTCGACGAGGGCTCGGCTGCCGGGTACCTTTTCTTCGACGATGGCTCGGCTGCCGGGTACCTTTTCTTCGACGAGGGCTCGTCTGCCGAAGAAAAAATTTTCGACGAGGGCTCGGCTACCTGGTACCTTTTATTCGACGAGGGCTCGGCTGCCTAAGAAAAAATTTTCGACGAGGGCTCGGCTGCCGGGTACCTTTTCTTCGACGAGGGCTCGGCTGCGTGGTACCTTTTCTTCGAGGAGGGCTCGGCAGCCGGGTACCTTTTCTTCGACGAGGGCTCGGCTGCCGGGTACCTTTTCTTCGAGGAGGGCTCGCCTGCCGGGTACCTTTTCTTCGACGAGGGCTCGCCTGCCGGGTACATTTTCTTCGACGAGGGCTCGGCTGCCGGGTACCTTTTCTTCGACGAGGGCTCGGCTGCCGAAGAGAAAATTTTCGACGAGGACTCGGCTGCCGGGTACATTTCTTTGACGAGGGCTCGGCTGCCGTGTACCTTTTCTTCGACGAGTGCTCGGCTGCCGAAGAAAATATTTTCAACGAGGACTCGGCTGCCGGGTACCTTTTATTCGACAAGGGCTCGGCTGCCGAAGAAAAAATTTTCGACGAGGGCTCGGCTGCCGAAGAAACAATTTTCGACGAGGGCTCGGCTGCCGGCTACCTTTTCTTCGACGAGGGCTCGTCTGCCGGCTACCTTTTCTTCGACGAGGGCTCGGCTGCGAAGAAAAAATTTTCGACGAGGGCTCGGCTGCCAGGTACCTTTTCTTCGAGGAGGGCTCGGCTGCCGGGTACCTTTTCTTCGACGAGGGCTCGGCTGCCGGGTACCTTTTCTTTGACGAGGGCTCGGCTTCCGAAGAAACAATTTTCGACGATGGCTCGGCTGACGGGTACCTTTTTTTCGAGGAGGGCTCGTCTGCTGGGTACCTTTTCTTCGAGGAGGGCTTGGCTGCCGGGTACCTTTTCTTCGAGGAGGGCTCGGCTGCCGGGTACCTTTTCTTCGAGGAGGGCTCGGCTGCCGGGTACCTTTTCTTCGAGGAGGGCTCGTGTGCCGGGTACCTTTTCTTCAAGGAGGGCTCGTGTGCCGGGTACCTTTTCTTCGAGGAGGTCTCGGCAGCGTGGTATCTTTTGTTCGACGAGGGCTCGGCTTCCGGGTACCTTTTCTTCAACGAGGGCTCGGCTGCCGGGTACCTTTTCCTCGACGAGGGCTCCTTGCCGGGTACCTTTTCTTCGACGAGGGCGCATCTGCCGACGAAAAAATTTTCGACGAAGGCTCGGCTGCCGGGTACCTTTTCTTCGACAAGGGTTCGGCTGCCGGGTACCTTTTCTTCGACGAGGGCTCGGCTGCCGGGTACCTTTTCTTCGACGAGGGCTCGTCTGCCGGGTACCTTTTCTTCGAGGAGGGCTCGGCTGCCGGGTACCTTTTCTTCGAGGAGGGCTCGGCTGCCGGGTACCTTTTCTTCGACGAGGGCTCGGCTGCGTGGTACCTTTTCTTCGCGGAGGGCTCGGCTGCGTGGTATCTTTTGTTCGACGAGGGCTCGGCTTCCGGGTACCTTTTCTTCAACTAGGGCTCGGCTTCCGGGTACATTTTCTTCGACGAGGTCTCCTTGCCGGGTACCTTTTCTTCGACGAGGGCTCGGCTGCCGACGAAAAAATTTTCGACGAGGGCTCGGCTGCCGGGTACCTTTTCTTCGACAAGGGCTCGGCTGCCGGGTACCTTTTCTTCGACGAGGGCTCGGCTGCCGGGTACCTTTTCTTCGAGGAGGTCTCGGCTGCCGGGTACCTTTTCTTCGAGGAGGGCTCGGCTGCCGAAGAGAAAATTTTCGACGAGGGCTCGGCTGCCGGGTACCTTTTCTTCGACGAGGGCTTGGCTGGCGAAGAAAAAATTTTCGACGAGGGCTCGGCTGCCGAAGAAAAAATTTTCGACGAGGGCTCGGCTGCCGGGTACCTTTTCTTCGACGAGGGCTCGGCTGCCGGGTACCTTTTCTTCGACGAGGGCTCGGCTGCCGGGTACCTTTTCTTCGACGAGGGCTCGGCTGCCGAAGAAAAAATTTTCGACGAGGGCTCGGCTGCCGGGTACCTTTTATTCGACGAGGGCTCGGCTGCCGAAGAAAAAATTTTCGACGAGGGCTCGTCTGCCGGGTACCTTTTCTTCGACGAGGGCTCGGCTGCCGGGTACCTTTTCTTCGACGAGGGCTCGGCTGCCGGGTACCTTTTCTTCGACGAGGGCTCGGCTGCCGGGTACCTTTTCTTCGACGAGGGCTTGGCTGCCGGGTACGTTTTCTTCGACGTGGGCTCGGCTGCCGAAGGAACAATTTTCGACGAGGGCTCGGCTGCCGAAGAAACAATTTTCGACAAGGGCTCGGCTGCCGGGTACCTTTTCTTCGACGAGGGCTCGGCTGCGAAGAAAAAATTTTCGACGAGGGCTCGGCTGCCGGGTACCTTTTCTTCGACGAGGGCTCGGCTGCGAAGAAAAAATTTTCGACGAGGGCTCGGCTGCCGGGTATTTTTTCTTCGACGAGGGCTCGGCTGCCGAAGAAAAAGTTTTAGACGAGGGCTCGGCTGCCGGGTACCTTTTCTTCGACGAGGGCTCGGCTGCCGGGTACCTTTTCTTCGACGAGGGCTCGTCTGCCGGGTACCTTTTCTTCGACGAGGGCTCGTCTGCCGGGTACCTTTTCTTCGACGAGGGCTCGGCTGCCGGTACCTTTTCTTCGCGGAGGGCTCGGCTGCCGAAGAAAAAATTTTCGACGAGGGCTCGGCTGCCAGGTACCTTTTCTTCGAGGAGGGCTCGGCTGCCGGGTACCTTTTCTTCGACGAGGGCTCGGCTGCCGGGTACCTTTTCTTTGACGAGGGCTCGGCTGCCGAAGAAACAATTTTCGACGAGGGCTCGGCTGCCGGGTACCTTTTTTTCGAGGAGGGCTCGTCTGCCGGGTACCTTTTCTTCGAGGAGGGCTCGGCTGCCGGGTACCTTTTCTTCGAGGAGGGCTCGGCTGCCGGGTACCTTTTCTTCGAGGAGGGCTCGTGTGCCGGGTACCTTTTCTTCAAGGAGGGCTCGGCTGCCGGTACCTTTTCTTCGCGGAGGTCTCGGCAGCGTGGTATCTTTTGTTCGACGAGGGCTCGGCTTCCGGGTACCTTTTCTTCAACGAGGGCTCGGCTGCCGGGTACCTTTTCTTCGACGAGGGCTCCTTGCCGGGTACCTTTTCTTCGACGAGGGCTCGTCTGCCGACGAAAAAATTTTTGACGAGGGCTCGGCTGCCGGGTACCTTTTCTTCGACAAGGGTTCGGCTGCCGGGTACCTTTTCTTCGACGAGGGCTCGGCTGCCGGGTACCTTTTCTTCAAGGAGTGCTCGTCTGCCGGGTACCTTTTCTTCGAGGAGGGCTCGGCTGCCGGGTACCTTTTCTTCGAGGAGGGCTCGGCTGCGTGGTACCTTTTCTTCGAGGAGGGCTCGGCTGCGTGGTATCTTTTGTTCGACGAGGGCTCGGCTTCCGGGTACCTTTCCTTCAACGAGGGCTCGGCTTCCGGGTACCTTTTCTTCGACGAGGTCTCCTTGCCGGGTACCTTTTCTTCGACGAGGGCTCGGCTGCCAACGAAAAAATTTTCGACGAGGGCTCGGCTGCCGGGTACCTTTTCTTCGACGAGGGATCGGCTGCCGGGTACCTTTTCTTCGACGAGGGATCGGCTGCCAAAGAAACAATTTTCGACGAGGGCTTGGCTGCCGGGTACCTTTTCTTCGACGAGAGCTCGGCTGTCGAAGAAAAAATTTTCGACGAGGGCTCGGCTGCCGGGTACCTTTTCTTCGACGAGGGCTTGGCTGCCGGGTACGTTTTCTTCGACGTGGGCTCGGCTGCCGAAGGAACAATTTTCGACGAGGGCTCGGCTGCCGAAGAAACAATTTTCGACGAGGGCTCGGCTGCCAGGTACCTTTTCTTCGACGAGGGCTCGGCTGCGAAGAAAAAATTTTCGACGAGGGCTCGGCTGCCGGGTACCTTTTCTTCGACGAGGGCTCGGCTGCCGAAGAAAAAATTTTCGACGAGGGCTCGGCTGCCGAAGAAAAAATTTTCGACGAGGGCTCGTCTGCCGGGTACCTTTTCTTCGACGAGGGCTCGGCTGCCGGGTACCTTTTCTTCGACGAGGGCTCGGCTGCCGAAGAAAAAATTTTCGACGAGGGCTCGGCTGCCGGGTACCTTTTCTTCGACGAGGGCTCGGCTGCCGGGTACCTTTTCTTCGACGAGGGCTCGGCTGCCGGGTACGTTTTCTTCGACGAGGGCTCGGCTGCCGAAGAAAAAATTTTTGACGAGGGCTCGTCTGCCGGGTACCTTTTCTTCGACGAGGGCTCGGCTGCCGGGTACCTTTTCTTCGACGAGGGCTCGGCTGCCGAAGAAAAAATTTTTGACGAGGGCTCGTCTGCCGGGTACCTTTTCTTCGACGAGGGTTCGGCTGCCGGGTACCTTTTCTTCGACGAGGGATCGGCTGCCGAGTACCTTTTCTTCGACGAGGGCTTGGCTGCCGAAGAAAAAATTTTCGACCAGGGCTCGTCTGCTGGGTACCTTTTCTTCGAGGAGGGCTCTTCTGCCGGGTACCTTTTCTTCCACGAGGGCTCGGCTGCCGGGTACCTTTTCTTCGAGGAGGGCTCGGCTGCGTGGCACCTTTTCTTCGAGGAGGGCTCGTCTGCCGGGTACCTTTTCTTCGACGAGGGCTCGTCTGCCGGGTACCTTTTCTTCGACGAGGGCTCGGCTGCCGGGTACCTTTTCTTCGACGAGGTCTCGGCTGCGAAGAAAAAATTTTCGACGAGGGCTCGGCTGCCGGGTACCTTTTCTTCGACGAGGGCTCGGCTGCGAAGAAAAAATTTTCGACGAGGGCTCGGCTGCCGGGTATCTTTTCTTCGACGAGGGCTCGTCTGCCGAAGAAAAAATTTTAGACGAGGGCTCGTCTGCCGGGTACCTTTTCTTCGACGAGGGCTCGTCTGCCGGGTACCTTTTCTTCGACGAGGGCTCGTCTGCCGGGTACCTTTTCTTCGACGAGGGCTCGGCTGCCGGGTACCTTTTCTTCGACGAGGGCTCGTCTGCCGGGTACCTTTTCTTCGACGAGGGCTCGTCTGCCGGGTACCTTTTCTTCGACGAGGGCTCGTCTGCCGGGTACCTTTTCTTCGACGAGGGCTCGGCTGCCGGGTACCTTTTCTTCGAGGAGGGCTCGGCTGCCGGGTACCTTTTCTTCGACGAGGGCTCGGCTGCCGGGTACCTTTTCTTCGATGAGGGCTCGGCTGCCGGGTACCTTTTCTTCCACGAGGGCTCGGCTGCCGGGTACCTTTTCTTCGACGAGGTCTCGGCTGCCGGGTACCTTTTCTTCGAAGAGGGCTTGGCTGCCGGGTACCTTTTCTTCGACGAGTGCTCGGCTGCCGAAGAAATAATTTTCGACGAGGGCTCGTCTGCCGGGTACCTTTTCTTCGACGAGGGCTCGTCCGCCGGGTACCTTTTCTTCGACGAGGGCTCGGCTGCCGGGTACCTTTTCTTCGACGAGGGCTCGGATGCCGGGTACCTTTTCTTCGACGAGGGCTCGGCTGCCAAAGAAACAATTTTCGACGAAGGCTTGGATGCCGGGTACCTTTTCTTCGACGAGAGCTCGGCTGCCGGGTACGTTTTCTTCGACGTGGGCTCGGCTGCCGAAGAAACAATTTTCGAAGAGCGCTCGGCTGCCGAAGAAACAATTTTCGACGAGGGCTCGGCTGCCGGGTACCTTTTCTTCGACGAGGGCTCGTCTGCCGGGTACCTTTTCTTCGACGAGGGATCGGCTGCCGGGTACCTTTTCTTCGACGAGGGATCGCCTGCCGGGTACCTTTTCTTCGACGAGGGATCGGCTGCCGGGTACCTTTTGTTCGACGAGGGATCGGCTGCCAAAGAAACAATTTTCGACGAGGGCTCGGCTGCCGGGTACCTTTTCTTCGACGAGGGCTTGGCTGCCGGGTACGTTTTCTTCGACGTGGGCTCGGCTGCCGAAGGAACAATTTTCGACGAGGGCTCGGCTGCCGAAGAAACAATTTTCGACGAGGGCTCGGCTGCCGGGTACCTTTTCTTCGACGAGGGCTCGGCTGCGAAGAAAAAATTTTCGACGAGGTCTCGGCTGCCGGGTACCTTTTCTTCGACGAGGGCTCGGCTGCCGAAGAAAAAATTTTCGACGAAGGCTCGGCTGCCGAAGAAAAAATTTTCGACGAGGGCTCGGCTGCCGGGTACCTTTTCTTCGACGAGGGCTCGGCTGCCGGGTACCTTTTCTTCGACGAGGGCTCGGCTGCCGAAGAAAAAATTTTCGACGAGGGCTCGGCTGCCGGGTACCTTTTATTCGACGAGGGCTCGGCTGCCGAAAAAAAATTTTCGACGAGGGCTCGTCTGCCGGGTACCTTTTCTTCGACGAGGGCTCGGCTGCCGGGTACCTTTTCTTCGACGAGGGCTCGGCTGCCGGGTACCTTTTCTTCGACGAGGGCTCGGCTGCCGAAGAAAAAATTTTTGACGAGGGCTCGTCTGCCGGGTACCTTTTCTTCGACGAGGGTTCGGCTGCCGGGTACCTTTTCTTCGACGAGGGATCGGCTGCCGAGTACCTTGTCTTCGACGAGGGCTCGGCTGCCGAAGAAAAAATTTTCGACGAGGGCTCGTCTGCCGGGTACCTTTTCTTCGAGGAGGGCTCGTCTGCCGGGTACCTTTTCTTCCACGAGGGCTCGGTTGCCGGGTACCTTTTCTTCGAGGAGGGCTCGGCTGCGTGGTACCTTTTCTTCGAGGAGGGCTCGGCTGCCGGGTACCTTTTCTTCGACGAGGGCTCGGCTGCCGGGTACCTTTTCTTCGACGAGGGCTCGCCTGCCGGGTACCTTTTCTTCGACGAGGGCTCGCCTGCCGGGTACCTTTTCTTCGACGAGGGCTCGCCTGCCGGGTACCTTTTCTTCGACGAGGGCTCGGCTGCCGAAGAGAAAATTTTCGACGAGGACTCGGCTGCCGGGTACTTTTTCTTTGACGAGGGCTCGGCTGCCGGGTACCTTTTCTTCGACGAGTGCTCGGCTGCCGAAGAAAATATTTTCAACGAGGACTCGGCTGCCGGGTACCTTTTATTCGACAAGGGCTCGGCTGCCGAAGAAAAAATTTTCAACGAGGGCTCGTCTGCCGGGTACCTTTTCTTCGACGAGGGCTCGGCTGCCGGGTACCTTTTCTTCGATGAGGGCTCGGCTGCCGGGGACCTTTTCTTCGACGAGGGCTCGGCTGCCGGGTACCTTTTCTTCGACGAGGGCTCGGCTGCAAAAGAAACAATTTTCGACGAGGGCTTGGCTGCCGGGTACCTTTTCTTCGACGAGGGCTCGGCTGCCGGGTACGTTTTCTTCGACGTGGGCTCGGCTGCCGAAGAAACAATTTTCGAAGAGGGCTCGGCTGCCGAAGAAACAATTTTCGACGAGGGCTCGTCTGCCGGCTACCTTTTCTTCGACGAGGGCTCGGCTGCGAAGAAAAAATTTTCGACGAGGGCTCGTCTGCCGGGTACCTTTTCTTCGAGGAGGGCTCGGCTGCCGGGTACCTTTTCTTCGAGGAGGGCTCGGCTGCCGGGTACCTTTTCTTCTAGGAGGGCTCGTGTGCCGGGTACCTTTTCTTCAAGGAGGGCTCAGCTGCCGGTACCTTTTCTTCGAGGAGGTCTCGGCACCGTGGTATCTTTTGTTCGACGAGGGCTCGGCTTCCGGGTACCTTTTCTTCAACGAGGGCTCGGCTGCCGGGTACCTTTTCCTCGACGAGGGCTCCTTGCCGGGTACCTTTTCTTCGACAAGGGCTCATCTGCCGACGAAAAAATTTTCGACGAGGGCTCGGCTGCCCGGTACCTTTTCTTCGACAAGGGTTCGGCTGCCGGGTACCTTTTCTTCGACGAGGGCTCGGCTGCCGGGTACCTTTTCTTCAAGGAGTGCTCGTCTGCCGGGTACCTTTTCTTCGAGGAGGGCTCGGCTGCCGGGTACCTTTTCTTCGAGGAGGGCTCGGCTGCGTGGTACCTTTTCTTCGAGGAGGGCTCGGCTGCGTGGTATCTTTTGTTCGACGAGGGCTCGGCTTCCGGGTACCTTTTCTTCAACGAGGGCTCGGATTCCGGGTACCTTTTCTTCGACGAGGTCTCCTTGCCGGGTACCTTTTCTTCGACGAGGGCTCGGCTACCGGGTACCTTTTCTTCGATGAGGGCTCGGCTACCGGGTACCTTTTCTTCGACGAGGGATCGGCTGCCGGGTACCTTTTCTTCGACGAGGGCTCGGCTGCAAAAGAAACAATTTTCGACGAGGGCTTGGCTGCCGGGTACCTTTTCTTCGACGAGGGCTCGGCTGCCGGGTACGTTTTCTTCGACGTGGGCTCGGCTGCCGAAGAAACAATTTTCGAAGAGTGCTCGGCTGCCGAAGAAACAATTTTCGACGAGGGCTCGGCTGCCGGCTACCTTTTCTTCGACGAGGGCTCGTCTGCCGGCTACCTTTTCTTCGACGAGGGCTCGGCTGCGAAGAAAAAATTTTCGACGAGGGCTCGGCTGCCAGGTACCTTTTCTTCGAGGAGGGCTCGGCTGCCGGGTACCTTTTCTTCGACGAGGGCTCGGCTGCCGGGTACCTTTTCTTTGACGAGGGCTCGGCTGCCGAAGAAACAATTTTCGACGAGGGCTCGGCTGCCGGGTACCTTTTTTTCGAGGAGGGCTCGTCTGCCGGGTACCTTTTCTTTGAGGAGGGCTTGGCTGCCGGGTAACTTTTCTTCGAGGAGGGCTCGTGTGCCGGGTACCTTTTCTTCGAGGAGGGCTCGGCTGCCGGGTACCTTTTCTTCGAGGAGGGCTCGGCTGCCGGGTACCTTTTCTTCGACGAGGGCTCGGCTGCCGAAGAAAAAATTTTCGACAATGGCTCGTCTGCCGGGTACCTTTTCTTCGAGGAGGGCTCGTCTGCCGGGTACCTTTTCTTCGACGAGGGCTCGGCTGCCGGGTACCTTTTCTTCGAGGAGGGCTCGGCTGCGTGGTACCTTTTCTTCGAGGAGGGCTCGGCTGCCGGTTACCTTTTCTTCGACGAGGGCTCGGCTGCCGGGTACATTTTCTTCGACGAGGGCTCGGCTGCCGGGTACCTTTACTTCGACGAGGGCTCGGCTGCCGAAGAGAAAATTTTCGACGAGGACTTGGCTGCCGGGTACTTTTTCTTTGACGAGGGCTCGGCTGCCGGGTACCTTTTCTTTGACGAGGGCTCGGCTGCCGAAGAAACAATTTTCGACGAGGGCTCGGCTGCCGGGTACCTTTTTTTCGAGGAGGGCTCGTCTGCCGGGTACCTTTTCTTCGAGGAGGGCTCGGCTGCCGGGTAACTTTTCTTCGAGGAGGGCTCGGCTGCCGGGTACCTTTTCTTCTAGGAGGGCTCGTGTGCCGGGTACCTTTTCTTCAAGGAGGGCTCGGCTGCCGGTACCTTTTCTTCGAGGAGGTCTCGGCACCGTGGTATCTTTTGTTCGACGAGGGCTCGGGTTCCGGGTACCTTTTCTTCAACGAGGGCTCGGCTGCCGGGTACCTTTTCCTCGACGAGGGCTCCTTGCCAGGTACCTTTTCTTCGACAAGGGCTCATCTGCCGACGAAAAAATTTTCGACGAGGGCTCGGCTGCCCGGTACCTTTTCTTCGACAAGGGTTCGGCTGCCGGGTACCTTTTCTTCGACGAGGGCTCGGCTGCCGGGTACCTTTTCTTCAAGGAGTGCTCGTCTGCCGGGTACCTTTTCTTCGAGGAGGGCTCGGCTGTCGGGTACCTTTTCTTCGAGGAGGGCTCGGCTGCGTGGTACCTTTTCTTCGAGGAGGGCTCGGCTGCGTGGTATCTTTTGTTCGACGAGGGCTCGGCTTCCGGGTACCTTTTCTTCAACGAGGGCTCGGATTCCGGGTACCTTTTCTTCGACGAGGTCTCCTTGCCGGGTACCTTTTCTTCGACGAGGGCTCGGCTGCCGACGAAAAAATTTTCGACGAGGGCTCGGCTGCCGGGTACATTTTCTTCGACGAGGGCTCGGCTGCCGGGTACCTATTCTTCGACGAGGGCTCGGCTGCCGGGTACCTTTTCTTCGAGGAGGGCTCGGCTGCCGGGTACCTTTTCTTCGACTAGGGCTCGGCTGCCGGGTACCTTTTCTTCGACGTGGGCTCGGCTGCCGAAGAAAAAATTTTCGACGAGGGCTCGGCTGCCGGGTACCTTTTCTTCGAGGAGGGCTCGGCTGCCGGGTACCTATTCTTCGAAGAGGCCTCGGCTGCGAAGAAAAAAATTTTTGACGAGGGCTCGGCTGCCGGGTACCTTTTCTTTGACGAGGGCTCGGCTGCCGAAGAAAAAATTTTCGACGATGGCTCGTCTGCCGGGTACCTTTTCTTCGAGGAGGGCTCGTCTGCCGGGTACCTTTTCTTCGACGAGGGCTCGGCTGCCGGGTACCTTTTCTTCTACGAGGGCTCGGCTGCCGGGTACCTTTTCTTCTACGAGGGCTCGGCTGCCGGGTACCTTTTCTTCGACGAGGGCTCGGCTGCCGGGTACTTTTCTTCGACGAGGGCTCGCCTGCCGGGTACATTTTCTTCGACGAGGGCTCGGCTGCCGGGTACCTTATCTTTGACGAGGGCTCGGCTGCCGAAGAGAAAATTTTCGACGAGGACTTGGCTGCCGGGTACTTTTTCTTTGACGAGGGCTCGGCTGCCGGGTACCTTTTCTTCGACGAGTGCTCGGCTGCCGAAGAAAATATTTTCAACGAGGACTCGGCTGCCGGGTACCTTTTATTCGACAAGGGCTCGGCTGCCGAAGAAAAAATTTTCGACGAGGGCTCGTCTGCCGGGTACCTTTCCTTCGACGAGGGCTCGGCTGCCGGGTACCTTTTCTTCGATGAGGGCTCGGCTACCGGGTACCTTTTCTTCGATGAGGGCTCGGCTACCGGGTACCTTTTCTTCGACGAGGGATCGGCTGCCGGGTACCTTTTCTTCGACGAGGGCTCGGCTGCAAAAGAAACAATTTTCGACGAGGGCTTGGCTGCCGGGTACCTTTTCTTCGACGAGGGCTCGGCTGCCGGGTACGTTTTCTTCGACGTGGGCTCGGCTGCCGAAGAAACAATTTTCGAAGAGTGCTCGGCTGCCGAAGAAACAATTTTCGACGAGGGCTCGGCTGCCGGCTACCTTTTCTTCGACGAGGGCTCGTCTGCCGGCTACCTTTTCTTCGACGAGGGCTCGGCTGCGAAGAAAAAATTTTCGACGAGGGCTCGGCTGCCAGGTACCTTTTCTTCGAGGAGGGCTCGTCTGCCGGGTACCTTTTCTTCGACGAGGGCTCGGCTGCCGGGTACCTTTTCTTTGACGAGGGCTCGGCTGCCGAAGAAACAATTTTCGACGAGGGCTCGGCTGCCGGGTACCTTTTTTTCGAGGAGGGCTCGTCTGCCGGGTACCTTTTCTTGGAGGAGGGCTTGGCTGCCGGGTACCTTTTCTTCGGGGAGGGCTCGTGTGC
This sequence comes from Harpia harpyja, assembly GCF_026419915.1. Taxonomy (NCBI): domain Eukaryota; kingdom Metazoa; phylum Chordata; class Aves; order Accipitriformes; family Accipitridae; genus Harpia; species Harpia harpyja. The sequence goes on along the minus strand of NC_068947.1, from coordinate 25,010,471 downwards.
CGGGTACCTTTTCTTCGAGGAGGGCTCGTGTGCCGGGTACCTTTTCTTCAAGGAGGGCTCGGCTGCCGGTACCTTTTCTTCGAGGAGGTCTCGGCAGCGTGGTATCTTTTGTTCGACGAGGGCTCGGCTTCCGGGTACCTTTTCTTCAACGAGGGCTCGGCTGCCGGGTACCTTTTCCTCGACGAGGGCTCCTTGCCGGGTACCTTTTCTTCGACGAGGGCTCATCTGCCGACGAAAAAATTTTCGACGAGGGCTCGGCTGCCGGGTACCTTTTCTTCGACAAGGGTTCGGCTGCCGGGTACCTTTTCTTCAACGAGGGCTCGGCTGCCGGGTACCTTTTCCTCGACGAGGGCTCCTTGCCGGGTACCTTTTCTTCGACGAGGGCTCATCTGCCGACGAAAAAATTTTCGACGAGGGCTCGGCTGCCCGGTACCTTTTCTTCGACGAGGGCTCGGCTGCCGGGTACCTTTTCTTCAAGGAGTGCTCGTCTGCCGGGTACCTTTTCTTCGAGGAGGGCTCGGCTGCCGGGTACCTTTTCTTCGAGGAGGGCTCGGCTGCGTGGTACCTTTTCTTCGAGGAGGGCTCGGCTGCGTGGTATCTTTTGTTCGACGAGGGCTCGGCTTCCGGGTACCTTTTCTTCAATGAGGGCTCGGATTCCGGGTACCTTTTCTTCGACGAGGTCTCCTTGCCGGGTACCTTTTCTTCGACGAGGGCTCGGCTGCCGACGAAAAAATTTTCGACGAGGGCTCGGCTGCCGGGTACCTTTTCTTCGACGAGGGCTTGGCTGCCGGGTACGTTTTCTTCGACGTGGGCTCGGCTGCCGAAGGAACAATTTTCGACGAGGGCTCGGCTGCCGAAAAAACAATTTTCGACGAGGGCTCGGCTGCCGGGTACCTTTTCTTCGACGAGGGCTCGGCTGCCGGGTACCTTTTCTTCGAAGAGGGCTCGGCTGCCGGGTACCTTTTCTTCGACGAGGGCTCGGCTGCCGGGTACCTTTTCTTCGACGAGGGCTCGGCTGCCAGGTACCTTTTCTTCGACGAGGGCTCGGCTGCGGAAGAAAAAATTTTCGACGAGGGCTCGGATGCCGGGTACCTTTTCTTCGACGAGGGCTCGGCTGCGGAAGAAAAAATTTTCAACGAGGGCTCGGATGCCGAAGAAAAAATTTTCGACGAGGGCTCGGCTGCCGGGTACCTTTTCTTCGACGAGGGCTCGGCTGCCGAAGAAAATATTTTCAACGAGGACTCGGCTGCCGGGTACCTTTTATTCGACGAGGGCTCGGCTGCCGAAGAAAAAATTTTCGACGAGGGCTCGTCTGCCGGGTACCTTTTCTTCGACGAGGGCTCGTCTGCCGGGGACCTTTTCTTCGACGAGGGCTCGGCTGCCGGGTACCTTTTCTTCGACGAGGGCTCGGCTGCCGGGTACCTTTTCTTCGACGAGGGCTCGGCTGCCGGGTACCTTTTCTTCGACGAGGGCTCGGCTGCCGGGTACCTTTTCTTCGACGAGGGCTCGGCTGCCAAAGAAACAATTTTTGACGAGGGCTTGGATGCCGGGTACCTTTTCTTCGACGAGAGCTCGGCTGCCGGGTACGTTTTCTTCGACGTGGGCTCGGCTGCCGAAGAAACAATTTTCGAAGAGGGCTCGGATGCCGAAGAAACAATTTTCGACGAGGGCTCGGCTGCCGGGTACCTTTTCTTCGACGAGGGCTCGGCTGCGAAGAAAAAATTTTCGACGAGGGCTCGGCTGCCGGGTACCTTTTCTTCGACGAGGGCTCGGCTGCGAAGAAAAAAATTTCGACGAGGGCTCGGCTGCCGGGTACCTATTCTTCGACGAGGGCTCGGCTGCCGGGTACCTTTTCTTCGACGAGGTCTCGGCTGCCGGGTACCTTTTCTTCGACGAGGGCTCGGCTGCCAGGTACCTTTTCTTCGATGAGGGCTCGGCTGCCGAAGAGAAAATTTTCGACGAGGGCTCGGCTGCCGGGTACCTTTTCTTCGACGTGGGCTCGGCTGCCGAAGAAAAAATTTTCGACGAGGGCTCGGCTGCCGGGTACCTTTTCTTCGAGGAGGGCTCGGCTGCCGGGTACCTATTCTTCGAAGAGGCCTCGGCTGCGAAGAAAAAAATTTTTGACAAGGGCTCGGCTGCCGGGTACCTTTTCTTCGACGAGGGCTCGGCTGCCGAAGAAAAAATTTTCGACGATGGCTCGTGTGCCGGGTACCTTTTCTTCAAGGAGGGCTCGGCTGCCGGTACCTTTTCTTCGAGGAGGTCTCGGCAGCGTGGTATCTTTTGTTCGACAAGGGCTCGGCTTCCGGGTACCTTTTCTTCAACGAGGGCTCGGCTGCCGGGTACCTTTTCCTCGACGAGGGCTCCTTGCCGGGTACCTTTTCTTCGACGAGGGCTCATCTGCCGACGAAAAAATTTTCGACGAGGGCTCGGCTGCCGGGTACCTTTCTTCGACAAGGGTTCGGCTGCCGGGTACCTTTTCTTCGACGAGGGCTCGGCTGCCGGTACCTTTTCTTCAAGGAGTGCTCGTCTGCCCGGGTACCTTTTCTTCGAGGAGGGCTCGGCTGCCGGGTACCTTTTCTTCGAGGAGGGCTCGGCTGCGTGGTACCTTTTCTTCGAGGAGGGCTCGGCTGCGTGGTATCTTTTGTTCGACGAGGGCTCGGCGTCCGGGTACCTTTTCTTCATACGAGGGCTCGGATTCCGGGTACCTTTTCTTCGACGAGGTCTCCTTGCCGGGTACCTTTTCTTCGACGAGGGCTCGGCTGCCGACGAAAAAATTTTCGACGAGGGCTCGGCTGCCGGGTACCTTTTCTTCGACGAGAGCTCGGCTGCCGGGTACGTTTTCTTCGACGTGGGCTCGGCTGCCGAAGAAACAATTTTCGAAGAGCGGTCGGCTGCCGAAAGAAACAATTTTCGACGAGGGCTCGGCTGCCGGGTACCTTTTCTTCGACGAGGGCTCGGCTGCCGGGTACCTTTTCTTCGACGAGGGCTCGTCTGCCGAGTACCTTTTCTTCGACGAGGGCTCGGCTGCCAAAGAAACAATTTTTCGACGAGGGTTTGGCTGCCGGGTACCTTTTCTTCGACGAGAGCTCGGCTGCCGACGAAAAAATTTTCGACGAGGGCTCGGCTGCCGGGTCCTATTCTTCGACGAGGGCTCGGCTGCCGGGTACCTTTTCTTCGAGGAGGGCTCGGCTGCCGGGTACCTTTTCTTCGACGAGGGCTCGGCTGCCGGGTACCTTTTCTTCGATGAGGGCTCGGCTGCCGAGAGAGAAAATTTTCGACGAGGGCTCGGCTGCCGGGTACCTTTTCTTCAACGTGGGCTCGGCTGCCGAAGAAAAAATTTTCGACGAGGGCTCGGCTGCCGGGTACCGTTTCTTCGAGGAGGGCTCGGCTGCCGGGTACCTATTCTTCGTGAGGGCTCGGCTGCCGGGTACCTTTTCTTCGACGAGGGCTTCGTCTGCCGGGTACCTTTTCATCGACGAGGGCTCGGCTGCCGGGTACCTTTTCTTCGACGAGGGCTCGGATGCCGGGTACCTTTTCTTCGACGAGGGCTCGGATGCCGTGTACCTTTTCTTCGACGAGAGCTCGGCTGCCGGGTACCGATTTTCTTCGACGTGGGCTCGGCTGCCGAAGAAACAATTTTCGAAGAGCGGTCGGCTGCCGAAGAAACAATTTTCGACGAGGCTCGGCTCCTGCCGGGTACCTTTTCTTCGACGAGGGCTCGGCTGCCGGGTACCTTTTCTTCGACGAGGGCTCGTCTGCCGAAGAAAAAATTTTCGACGAGGGCTCGGCTGCCGGGTACCTTTTATTCGACGAGGGCTCGGCTTGCCGAAGAAAAATTTTCGACGAGGGCTCGTCTGCCGGGTACCTTTTCTTCGACGAGGGCTCGGCTTCCGGGTACCTTTTCTTCGACGAGGGATCGGCTTGCCGAGTACCGACGAGGGCTCGGCTGCCAAAGAAACAATTTTCGACGAGGGTTTGGCTGCCGGGTACCTTTTCTTCGACGAGAGCTCGGCTGCCGACGAAAAAATTTTCGACGAGGGCTCGGCTGCCGGGTACATTTTCTTCGACGAGGGCTCGGCTGCCGGGTACCTATTCTTCGACGAGGGCTCGGCTGCCGGGTACCTTTTCTTCGAGGAGGGCTCGGCTGCCGGGTACCTTTTCTTCGACGAGGGCTCGGCTGCCGGGTACCTTTTCTTCGATGAGGGCTCGGCTGCCGAAGAGAAAATTTTCGACGAGGGCTCGTCTGCCGGGTACCTTTTCTTCGACGAGGGCTCGGCTGCCGGGTACCTTTTCTTCGACGAGGGCTCGGCTGCCGGGTACCTTTTCTTCGACGAAGGCTCGGCTGCCGGGTACCTTTTCTTCGACGAGGGCTCGGCTGCCGGGTACCTTTTCTTCGAGGAGGGCTCGGCTGCCGGGTACCTTTTCTTCCACGAGGGCTCGGCTGCCGGGTACGTTTTCTTCGACGTGGGCTCGGCTGCCGAAGAAACAATTTTCGAAGAGTGCTCGGCTGCCGAAGAAACAATTTTCGACGAGGGCTCGGCTGCCGGCTACCTTTTCTTCGACGAGGGCTCGTCTGCCGGCTACCTTTTCTTCGACGAGGGCTCGGCTGCGAAGAAAAAATTTTCGACGAGGGCTCGGCTGCCAGGTACCTTTTCTTCGAGGAGGGCTCGGCTGCCGGGTACCTTTTCTTCGACGAGGGCTCGGCTGCCGGGTACCTTTTCTTTGACGAGGCCTCGGCTGCCGAAGAAAATATTTTCAACGAGGACTCGGCTGCCGGGTACCTTTTATTCGACGAGGGCTCGGCTGCCGAAGAAAAAATTTTCGACGAGGGCTCGTCTGCCGGGTACCTTTTCTTCGACGAGGGCTCGTCTGCCGGGGACCTTTTCTTCGACGAGGGCTCGGCTGCCGGGTACCTTTTCTTCGACGAGGGCTCGGCTGCCGGGTACCTTTTCTTCGACGAGGGCTCGGCTGCCGGGTACCTTTTCTTCGACGAGGGCTCGGCTGCCGGGTACCTTTTCTTCGACGACGGCTCGGCAGCCAAAGAAACAATTTTTGACGAGGGCTTGGATGCCGGGTACCTTTTCTTCGACGAGAGCTCGGCTGCCGGGTACGTTTTCTTCGACGTGGGCTCGGCTGCCAAAGAAACAATTTTCGAAGAGGGCTCGGATGCCGAAGAAACAATTTTCGACGAGGGCTCGGCTGCCGGGTACCTTTTCTTCGACGAGGGCTCGGCTGCGAAGAAAAAATTTTCGACGAGGGCTCGGCTGCCGGGTACCTTTTCTTCGACGAGGGCTCGGCTGCGAAGAAAAAATTTTCGATGAAGGCTCGGCTGCCGGGTATCTTTTCTTCGACGAGGGCTCGGCTGCCGAAGAAAAAATTTTAGACGAGGGCTCGTCTGCCGGGTACCTTTTGTTCGACGAGGGCTCGTCTGCCGGGTACCTTTTCTTCGACGAGGGCTCGGCTGCCGGGTACCTTTTCTTCGACGAGGGCTCGGCTGCCGGGTACCTTTTCTTCGACGAGGGCTCGGCTGCCGGGTACCTTTTCTTCGACGAGGGCTCGGCTGCCGGGTACCTTTTCTTCGACGAGGGCTCGGCTGCCGGGTACCTTTTCTTCGAGGAGGGCTCGGCTGCCGGGTACCTTTTCTTCCACGAGGGCTCGGCTGCCGGGTACGTTTTCTTCGACGTGGGCTCGGCTGCCGAAGAAACAATTTTCGAAGAGTGCTCGGCTGCCGAAGAAACAATTTTCGACGAGGGCTCGGCTGCCGGCTACCTTTTCTTCGACGAGGGCTCGTCTGCCGGCTACCTTTTCTTCGACGAGGGCTCGGCTGCGAAGAAAAAATTTTCGACGAGGGCTCGGCTGCCAGGTACCTTTTCTTCGAGGAGGGCTCGGCTGCCGGGTACCTTTTCTTCGACGAGGGCTCGGCTGCCGGGTACCTTTTCTTTGACGAGGGCTCGGCTGCCGAAGAAACAATTTTCGACGAGGGCTTGGCTGCCGGGTACCTTTTTTTCGAGGAGGGCTCGTCTGCCCGGTACCTTTTCTTCGAGGAGGTCTTGGCTGCCGGGTACCTTTTCTTCGAGGAGGGCTCGTGTGCCGGGTAACTTTTCTTCGAGGAGGGCTCGGCTGCCGGGTACCTTTTCTTCAAGGAGGGCTCGGCTGCCGGTACCTTTTCTTCGAGGAGGTCTCGGCAGCGTGGTATCTTTTGTTCGACGAGGGCTCGGCTTCCGGGTACCTTTTCTTCAACGAGGGCTCGGCTGCCGGGTACCTTTTCCTCGACGAGGGCTCCTTGCCGGGTACCTTTTCTTCGACGAGGGCTCATCTGCCGACGAAAAAATTTTCGACGAGGGCTCGGCTGCCGGGTACCTTTTCTTCGACAAGGGTTCGGCTTCCGGGTACCTTTTCTTCGACGAGGGCTCGGCTGCCGGGTACCTTTTCTTCGACGAGGGCTCGGCTGCCGGGTACCTTTTCTTCGAGGAGTGCTCGTCTGCCGGGTACCTTTTCTTCGAGGAGGGCTCGGCTGCCGGGTACCTTTTCTTCGAGGAGGGCTCGGCTGCGTGGTACCTTTTCTTCGAGGAGGGCTCGGCTGCGTGGTATCTTTTGTTCGACGAGGGCTCGGCTTCCGGGTACCTTTTCTTCAATGAGGGCTCGGATTCCGGGTACCTTTTCTTCGACGAGGTCTCCTTGCCGGGTACCTTTTCTTCGACGAGGGCTCGGCTGCCGACGAAAAAATTTTCGACGAGGGCTCGGCTGCCGGGTACCTTTTCTTCGACGAGGGCTTGGCTGCCGGGTACGTTTTCTTCGACGTGGGCTCGGCTGCCGAATGAACAATTTTCGACGAGGGCTCGGCTGCCGAAAAAACAATTTTCGACGAGGGCTCGGCTGCCGGGTACCTTTTCTTCGACGAGGGCTCGGCTGCCGGGTACCTTTTCTTCGAAGAGGGCTCGGCTGCCGGGTACCTTTTCTTCGACGAGGGCTCGTCTGCCGGGTACCTTTTCTTCGACGAGGGCTCGGCTGCCGGGTACCTTTTCTTCGACGAGGGCTCGGATGCCGGGTACCTTTTCTTCGACGAGGGCTCGGATGCCGGGTACCTTTTCTTCGACGAGAGCTCGGCTGCCGGGTACGTTTTCTTCGACGTGGGCTCGGCTGCCGAAGAAACAATTTTCGAAGAGCGATCGGCTGCCGAAGAAACAATTTTCGACGAGGGCTCGGCTGCCGGGTACCTTTTCTTCGACGAGGGCTCGGCTGCCGGGTACCTTTTCTTCGACGAGGGCTCGTCTGCCGAAGAAAAAATTTTCGACGAGGGCTCGGCTGCCGGGTACCTTTTATTCGACGAGGGCTCGGCTGCCGAAGAAAAAATTTTCGACGAGGGCTCGTCTGCCGGGTACCTTTTCTTCGACGAGGGCTCGGCTTCCGGGTACCTTTTCTTCGACGAGGGATCGGCTGCCGAGTACCTTTTCTTCGACGAGGGCTCGGCTGCCAAAGAAACAATTTTCGACGAGGGTTTGGCTGCCGGGTACCTTTTCTTCGACGAGAGCTCGGCTGCCGACGAAAAAATTTTCGACGAGGGCTCGGCTGCCGGGTACATTTTCTTCGACGAGGGCTCGGCTGCCGGGTACCTATTCTTCGACGAGGGCTCGGCTGCCGGGTACCTTTTCTTCGAGGAGGGCTCGGCTGCCGGGTACCTTTTCTTCGACGAGGGCTCGGCTGCCGGGTACCTTTTCTTCGATGAGGGCTCGGCTGCCGAAGAGAAAATTTTCGACGAGGGCTCGTCTGCCGGGTACCTTTTCTTCGACGAGGGCTCGGCTGCCGGGTACCTTTTCTTCGACGAGGGCTCGGCTGCCGGGTACCTTTTCTTCGACGAGGGCTCGGCTGCCGGGTACCTTTTCTTCGACGAGGGCTCGGCTGCCGGGTACCTTTTCTTCGAGGAGGGCTCGGCTGCCGGGTACCTTTTCTTCCACGAGGGCTCGGCTGCCGGGTACGTTTTCTTCGACGTGGGCTCGGCTGCCGAAGAAACAATTTTCGAAGAGTGCTCGGCTGCCGAAGAAACAATTTTCGACGAGGGCTCGGCTGCCGGCTACCTTTTCTTCGACGAGGGCTCGTCTGCCGGCTACCTTTTCTTCGACGAGGGCTCGGCTGCGAAGAAAAAATTTTCGACGAGGGCTCGGCTGCCAGGTACCTTTTCTTCGAGGAGGGCTCGGCTGCCGGGTACCTTTTCTTCGACGAGGGCTCGGCTGCCGGGTACCTTTTCTTTGACGAGGGCTCGGCTGCCGAAGAAACAATTTTCGACGAGGGCTTGGCTGCCGGGTACCTTTTTTTCGAGGAGGGCTCGTCTGCCCGGTACCTTTTCTTCGAGGAGGTCTTGGCTGCCGGGTACCTTTTCTTCGAGGAGGGCTCGGCTGCCGGGTACCTTTTCTTCGAGGAGGGCTCGTGTGCCGGGTACCTTTTCTTCAAGGAGGGCTCGGCTGCCGGTACCTTTTCTTCGAGGAGGTCTCGGCAGCGTGGTATCTTTTGTTCGACGAGGGCTCGGCTGCCGGGTACCTTTTCTTCAACGAGGGCTCGGCTGCCGGGTACCTTTTCCTCGACGAGGGCTCCTTGCCGGGTACCTTTTCTTCGACGAGGGCTCATCTGCCGACGAAAAAATTTTCGACGAGGGCTCGGCTGCCGGGTACCTTTTCTTCGACAAGGGTTCGGCTTCCGGGTACCTTTTCTTCGACGAGGGCTCGGCTGCCGGGTACCTTTTCTTCAAGGAGTGCTCGTCTGCCGGGTACCTTTTCTTCGAGGAGGGCTCGGCTGCCGGGTACCTTTTCTTCGAGGAGGGCTCGGCTGCGTGGTACCTTTTCTTCGAGGAGGGCTCGGCTGCGTGGTATCTTTTGTTCGACGAGGGCTCGGCTTCCGGGTACCTTTTCTTCAATGAGGGCTCGGATTCCGGGTACCTTTTCTTCGACGAGGTCTCCTTGCCGGGTACCTTTTCTTCGACGAGGGCTCGGCTGCCGACGAAAAAATTTTCGACGAGGGCTCGGCTGCCGGGTACCTTTTCTTCGACGAGGGCTTGGCTGCCGGGTACGTTTTCTTCGACGTGGGCTCGGCTGCCGAAGGAACAATTTTCGACGAGGGCTCGGCTGCCGAAGAAACAATTTTCGACGAGGGCTCGGCTGCCGGGTACCTTTTCTTCGACGAGGGCTCGGCTGCCGGGTACCTTTTCTTCGAAGAGGGCTCGGCTGCCGGGTACCTTTTCTTCGACGAGGGCTCGTCTGCCGGGAACCTTTTCTTCGACGAGGGCTCGGCTGCCGGGTACCTTTTCTTCGACGAGGGCTCGGATGCCGGGTACCTTTTCTTCGACGAGGGCTCGGATGCCGGGTACCTTTTCTTCGACGAGAGCTCGGCTGCCGGGTACGTTTTCTTCGACGTGGGCTCGGCTGCCGAAGAAACAATTTTCGAAGAGCGGTCGGCTGCCGAAGAAACAATTTTCGACGAGGGCTCGGCTGCCGGGTACCTTTTCTTCGACGAGGGCTCGGCTGCCGGGTACCTTTTCTTCGACGAGGGCTCGTCTGCCGAAGAAAAAATTTTCGACGAGGGCTCGGCTGCCGGGTACCTTTTATTCGACGAG